>NW_019028997.1:0-342500 GCF_002105155.1 Lobosporangium transversale | reverse complement strand
GGCTGAAGAGAGAGCAGAGGAAAAAAAAAAAAAAAAAAAAAAAAAAAAAAAAGAAATAAAAAAGGAATCAAAACAGTGCAATTGTGATGAAAAATGTTTAAATGAAAGAAAGGAAGAGGATTAAAAAAAAAAAAAAAGAAAAAGAAAAAAAGAAAAAGAAGAAAAGAAAAGAAAAGAAAAGAAAGAGGAGTTTGAGGGCTGGGGTTATTGTGTTTTGTGGCGAGCAACAGTCTAGTTGGGGATCAAGAAATGCTCAATTCATTTCCCTAAACAACATGTAGAAAGAGAGAGAGAGCCCTGTGGAGAGAGGCAACATCTTCCTTGCCATAATTTCAGTGGATCAGGAAGGATAAAATTGAGCATACCCAACTGCCATTGATCTGGTATATAAAACTAGCTAGGTACTAGCACGCCACCAATTTGACATTCTACAAATGGATGAATGAATGAAGAAAGGTGTCAGAACGATATGCAATTAGGAGGAAAATTAGCCAATTTTTAAGAATTGGTGGCAAAAGATGAGTGGATGGAGCTAAACAAAACAATCAGAAAAGTATTTTCAACCTGTATTTTTTACAAACAAACTCTTTGACATTCCATGCTCGTCCTTAGTCCTAAACTGCTTCTGCTTATTCATGCACTCATCTTTAGAGATCTCTTTAAAGACTATATAGAAAGCTATTACCAATACAAAGACCTCAATGTGGAACAATCGGTAATTTCAGTATAGAAAAGAGATTAAAGAGTGGCGAGTTGAAAGGATAATAGCCTTAATGAAAGAAGTAAAAACTAAACAAACTACCTAGGAGTATTGAGAAGAGCCGTAATAAAAACTTTCTTTTCTTTTCTTTTCTTTTCTTTTACCCATCTCGTTATTTACTACCTCTCGATGTATATTTTAACATTAGTCAGGACAAGGGTTACTCTTTACCATTCTGCAAAAGAGACCCATCCATGGATGGAGCAAGAAGGATGAGCACTATACCAAAGTAAAATTCATCATTGAATTGCCATAATAGTCGTTCGGAAAGAGCTACGGGTGGATATGAGACCATGAATCTGGAGGTGCGTATGATGAAAGCCAATGATTTGAGGATATAGAATCGATCTGCAGCTAGTGAATCATATTGATGTGCTGAACATACGAACATGAGTATTATTTTGAGTAAATTTTTACTTTTGTTTTTACTTATTTTTACCGATGTTTAAGCAAAAGGAAAAGTAAATGTGCTCTTCTGATATTTACAGATGTCGTAACGAGGTCTGTGCCTGGGTTCTCCATATATTACATGTTGTATTTTAACCCGATGTCATTTCCTTTGGGATCCGGGATACAATCCTGTCAATCTTCAGCCTAACAACCTCACAGTATGTGCAATCACCCAGGACATAACTGAAACACATGTCCCAATAAAGAATAGGCGCTTCTTACTATTATTTAATGGTCTCCGGCTCGTTCAACTTAAAAACCTTCAAAAGTATATGTCTACACAACTCTTTGTCGAGAGCCCTGGGACCATGAGGGCCTACTTGTACTCTTGTATACTCAATTAACTTTTATTTGTCTGCATACTGGATGGATATGGGCTATGACTATAAATGAACCGATACTACGGATGTGGACTAGTGATACTGAAGAGTTTTTTTTTTTTTTTTTTTTCTTTTTTCTTTTTTTTTAGACATTCAACTAACTTTCCATCCTTGACCTGGTCTAGCCAATCATAACACATATTTTGATGTAATGATATTGCTTGCAGTATTCTGTTCCATAACATCCAAAAGCAATCTTGTCAATGTCGTTACTGAGTTTTTTTTCACTTCATTAGCAGCGAAGGTTCCATGGTCCACGCCATTAGTAGCACAAGACCAAGTTTTCAATCCTTTTCTAATGTCCATCAGTGAATGCAATGTCTCTGCAACGGTCCTTGTGCACACTTTCTTCGGCAATTGATTGGTGATGTCCTTAAGAGTGGCTCTCCTTTCTCTCTTTGTGCAGCGCACTATGCTCCTGATATCTCTTTCACTCAGTGCTCTTGGTCGTCCCGGGCGCGAGCGGTGGTACCTCTTTTGTAATATCTTTGGATAATAGTGTAGACCGTTGATCTTGGTACATTACGTTTCAGCGCGATCTCCGCATCCTTCATTCCCGCAAGGTGCATTCCAACGATGATAGCTTTATCCTCGATATCCAAATTTAAAGGCATGGTGGTTTTTTCAAGTTGTTATTGTTGTGAAAAATGAGAAAAAGAAAGAGAGAGGATGATGCTATCTTCGCGTCAACTATTTTTTAAATTTATTTTGCCGTATAATTTTTTCATGTGGCTGTTCATGTCAAGGTATATGGAATCAACTATTAAGACGCAGCTGTGCCAAAGATTGAAAGCAAAGCAGAAGAAATAAACACCTACACGGACGGCCAGCAAAGCATTAAAGCTTTGTTCTAGCGTTGCAAACTCTTCATCGCTTTGTGGAACCGTAAATATGCCCATCGACCTGGGGATATAAAGAGCTTCATGATCTAAGCTCATCACAAAGAACTCAATGCTATTATCTATTAGATATTACATAGTCAGTGCCAATGCCAAGTGAATGACGAGAAAAAAAAAGAAGGTTTTTCGACAATTCATACTCTGGACAAGCAGGCCAATGACCTGGGGCCTTTCCGTCCTGTTAAATATATGAAGGTCTACCAGCAGCTTCATCATCCAGAACAGCTTCCGCCGATCTTTAATCAGAGCTTCGTTATCAAGATAGAGGTATTTGACCTCCGCTATCATGAATGGTATCCCTCCTTTAGACCAGGCGACATCAGGTCTGAGCTCGTTTTGGCAGTATTTGGGAAGGACGAGCTTTTTATCACTGCACAAAAAAAAAAAAAAAAAAAAAAACGCGACTTTTTAATCACTTCAAAATAATAACAATAAATAAAAACATTACTTTTCTGCATCAAAGAATGAAGGCTTACTTACTCTAGTCTATTGAACAAAAAACCAGACAATATACCATCAATCATAGGAACGATGACACTGTTGGTACATGTAGCCTCGTTTCCCAATTCCTGTATACCCGTCCAAAAATTGGGTTGCTCAGCCCACTTTTGGAGTACCTTGAATAGGCACCTCTTTATCCCTTCCTTCTCTGCAGAAAAATTGTCCAGATACACTTCATAATCCTGTTTCTTCGCTTCCGAAGCACAATCTCGTATGAAGCGCACATCGCCTTCTGTCATCTGCTCCTTTATCGGAATAGAATATAGAGCCTCGGTCACCTGAGGCGGAAGGCTGGACGACACCAACTCCTTGCAGAAGATGAAACTGGCGGCCCTATTAAAATCACCACGGTTAACAAAGGCAAAGGTTGAAATTGAAGACTGTAGCAAAAACGAAATACATACAAGAATTCGGAGTAACCCAATTTCTGCTCGTTGGGGGTATCGAGTACCGTCTTCCTGATCTGCATCAAGCTCTTCCAGAGCTTTTCGAACAAAGCCTCGAACACCGTATGATTGAAGTAACCATGGTAATCATGATCAGAGGATATTGCTTCCCTACGATCGTCTGCACGCTCCCTATCTGTGGACTGCTCATGGTTCGTGGTCTGGAGTGGTGTTTTTCTGTTCCCGTCCCAAATGTGGACACTATCCTTGACAAACTTTCCGACGGTTTTCTTTTCATCTTTGTCATAGTACACCACAAATGCAGCGAAGATGACAAGGAGCGATTGCCGAGGAGGTTTACATACAATGCCATCTTTCTTCACCCATCGATTTGATGAGGAATGGTCCAGGTGACAATACGACTCGTCGAGGAATACTTCAGGTCGTATTGAGACATAGCCACCATTTTCCTTCCTAAGATTGGAAAAACGTTCTTCAACGTACTTGTGTCGGAATCTCACATTTTGTGGGGTATCATGCAAAATTGACCTGCGGATACCTTTCCCCCAGTAGAAGTTGCTGGCTCTTAGATAGCGATGAACGGTGGACTTTGACAGGTTGATACCGTGGACATCCCTGAGTTCATTCCGTACAACCCATACACTGTTGGATGATCCAGTACTGTTCGCCTTTGTCACAATTTGGTCGAGACGACTCTCAACGGCCGGGTCCATCTCCTTCATTTTACCGCCGCGGCCGACACCTATGGTAGGCTTCCCTGAATCTCCGTGGATTGACCAATTAATAGCTGCTCTGCACGAACGTCTATTAATACCTGTAAGCTTAGATAGCTGCACACACTCGTGTCTGTCCCAAATGTTTCCCTGATCCATTTTTGAACAGTCTCTGGAGCGCTAAATAGGACAGCATAAACGTTTGCGGCCATTCTATACTCGTATTCAGTCACGCACCCTTTATTACGTGTTGGTGCAATTGGCACAACGAGGAAGAGATTATCATTGATCGGAGCAGGATGATTATCCTGGCCCTCAGAGAGCGTTGGGCGCATGCCGCCATGAGCGCAGCGACAAAGGGGTTGTGACCGTGGGAGATCGGCTGAAATCTGCGCTTCGATCCGAAGAGCGTCGAGACGACCTCCCCATCATCCAACGGTCCGTTGGTGAAGCTCTCGGGCTCCGTCTTCCGGGGCCGCGCAAGGGAGAGGGACTATCACACAATTAATATAGGGAAACTTGGTGATAGCGACGGCACGGGGTGTCGAGTGGATCACGGGTGAATGACCCAGATGAGATACGGCGAGAATTGTGGAATGACATTTTAATAATGCTTAGAATGTGATGAGGATGCCGATTAGAATTAGGATGAGGATCTAATTGTTATGATTTGATCTGAGCTTTTGAAAATTTTAAATCATCACATTAATAAATTAAACTTCAATGAATTTATTGACATACGAGCCGGAGACCGTGGCTTCGCCACGGTCGGCTCTTGCCTCGTTAGAAAATTCAATGCTTAGCCTCGTAAGACAACAAAAAGAAACATTGTCTACAGCAGCAAAAGGTTTATATTTTGACATAGGAATGAAGACAATAAACTCACGTAGGCCTTTGGCCTTTTACTACTGTAAAAATTATGTGTAAACTGCACGTTTTTTTTATTACAAAACTAAAATACAAAGCTAAAATACAGTAGAATACAAAATATACAAAATAAAATACAGACGAAACTACAATCAAGAGGGAGAATATCTGGTAATCACAACATTTGATAGATTAACGACGGCGAGGAGGTAACGCAGTAAATGGCAATCAAAAGACAATGTGGCTATAAAGCATCTTTGAAGACAATGTTCCGTGTGTATGTTCCTAGCCTATCTCTTACCTTGCCGTTCGCGATAAGTACCTTAAGATTATTTGGGTCTGTACACCGTGACAAAGCAACGTAGAGATGACCATGACTGAAAACATCTTGAGGAAGATAAACACCAACATGTTTGAGTGTCTGTCCCTGGGACTTGTTGACGGTCATGGCGAAGGCAGGCTGGACTGGAAATTGTCGTCTGCAGAACATGATCGGAGAAGAATGATCATTAAGTGTCGTAAGCGGTATGCGAGGAATAAAGACACACTCTCCTTGAAATTGTCCTTTCATAATCTCGGCCTGGATCATTCTTGTGCCTAATGCACGTACAATCATGCGAGCACCATTACATAGTCCGCGCTTTGGGTTCAAATTGCGAAGAAGGATGACGGGCTGACCAACCTTTAGCTCCAGTTTAAACGGAGGCAAGCCTGGCGGGGAAAGGTTGTTCAGGTATTCCACAGGATAGTGAGCCGTAGCTGCTGCTTCGGGGTCTTGAAGGCTATCTTGACCAATATAACTGACTGACTGCTGGGTGCTACAGAGCATACTGGTGGCTAGTTGATTCAGTTTATCGACATCCTCATTAAGGGAACTCAAGATAGCGCGCTCAATGAGCATCTCAGGAAGGAGTCTAGCATTTTCGATATCCGGAAATATCTGCTTAATGAGTAACTGAAGACTGATGTTACATAAAATGCATATAATATGATATAGTACGAAAAAATTAAAAAAATTAAAAAAATAAAAAATAAAAAATAAAAAATAAAAAATAAAAAATAAAAATAAAAAAAGGAAATAAAGAGAGAACAAAATGTAGCTCACCTTCGCCTTTGTGTGGGTCTCTCACTTTCGATATCAAGGTCATGGTCAAAGCTTCGCTCGCGCACTGCTCCATGATTGGCTTCATTTGGATGTGGCTGCTAAATCAATGGATCAATGGACAGTAATAATCCGTTATAAAGTCAAATCGATGGCGAGGAAGAGTATGATTAATGAAATATTTAAAGTACGTAGAGCCCACCTTTCAGCACTCGGACATGTACTTCGATTATGTCCTGGGCGCTTGCAAGTGCTACACATATGCGGCCTTTGGGGCTGGCTAACAATATTTGCCCTTATACACTATCATGCAAAACTGATTCAATAATTCATTCCCATGTGCATTTCTTTTTTTCATTCCTAGAAACCGTATATGCATACACCACTCATACTTTGGTTTAATAAAGCTCCCGTCTTCTTCTACGTCATAGTGATGCGTTGTGACATTAGCTTGTCTCATTTGAATAGCTAATGACTTTTTTGTTCATGCAGGTCATTGAATCAGTTTCACATGTGCCCATTCGGTGGCCAAAGATCTTTATTCTTTTGTGAGGCATAACCTTACATCAATAGATAGTATTCCAACCATGGGCATCACTGACAGCTTGGAGTCTCTTATGGATACCTATGATGAGTTTGCGGCAGAAGTCCACTGGGATCCTGTACCATTCAACCGATATTCGCTCCCATAGTTCATCACAGCTCTTAGCTCGCTCCGGATACCTAGAGAGCCGCCTATCCAATTCTGCCCACATGTGTTCAATAGGGTTGAGGTCAGGGGATTGTGCTGGCCACTCTAGAAGTGTACCTTCCTCTTCTGTCAGATGTACTGACTCCAAATACTTCCTAACAATCTTCGCCGTGTGCTTCGAGTCATTGTCGTGCTGAAAGACGATATCGCTTTTAGTTAGGCCCCAGTCATCAAGCGACATCTGTAGATCCTCCTGCAGTAGTTTGATGTAAAGTTGTGCGTCCATATTATTGTCAATCTTTGCAATGTATCCAGGTCCGTACCATGAGAAGCATGACCACACTTTAACATTACCACCCCCAAACTTGACAGTGCCTTGCACCGACCTGCGAGTGAGGCGTCCCGGGTTGTCGTCCCAGATCCACTGCACGCCATCAGAGCAGATTCGGTTTATTTTCGATTCATCTGACCAAATAACCTTTTTCCAATCTTCCAGAGTCCATTCCTTATACTTTTTGATAAAATGCAAACGAGCTTTAATATGCCGTCGACGTAAAGCTGGCTTATGTACACGCCTCTTTGCTGTCAATCCTAACTCCTTGAGCCGTCGTCTAACGGTGGTCTCAGAAACAGCCGCTGGTATGAGCTGGTTGGCTCTGACGGTGGCCTCAACTGCAGACTTGAGTGTACCTCGTTTCATGTTCACCTTAAGATACTGCATGATACCTCTAGGTACTTTCCTTGGTCGACCGCCTTTATTGACAGGCATGTACTCTGTCACGAACAGCAAGCAATGTCTAGCTCATGAATTGATGAATGACTTTTGTCTGATTCGAATCTGAAAAAGATCACGTGTGCTTGATTAATTTGTTCCGCTCATTTCCTTCACTCATTCCTCCATGCATAGTTTGCCTGTCAAGCCAAGTCGCGTCTCCTAGTTTTCTAGCTCCGTGAATAGCTCCAAGGATTCTAGAAGAGCTATAAACCAATAACCAAGGCTTATAGTGCCAAGGAACCTTGAAATAAGATTGCACCAGATATCTTCCTCGGATCCTGTGTATTAAGTTAACTCAACACTTGAAGTTCCGCATATGGTAAAAGTCCTTAGGAAATATTTGAGTAGGCTTTATTTAGAGTTCTTGAAGCGCGTCTCCGCTTCAGTCAAACAAGTATAAATATGATAGATTTGTAACATAGTAAACCTCAGTCTGCAATAAAACTATTCGTGAATCCATTCTAGTTCTCAGCTCATTATCATTCTTGTTATTCATTCACTTACCTTTCCTTGCAAACCCTTTGTCAGTCCTTGACATTGCAGACTCCACAAATTCTTGTTCTGCCCACTCTTATCCTAAGCAAATTATATTTTTCCCTTGTTAACCCAATCTCACAATCATGTCCCAGAACCCCCATCCTGAAATCTATACACCACGAGCCCTAGAAGAACTTGCCCAAGATCCTAATGTAGACCCCCGTCAAGTCTTGGCTCATCTCCAGTCCCATGCTGAAGCCGTTAGCGGAATGCAGCAGCAAATCCAGAATATCCGAGATGTAGTGAACCAACAGCACGCCCAACTGAACAGTAATCCTGACCCCGCAGGGCTAATCACCCTACGTAGCGCCATCGAGACCCTTGCATCCCAGCATCAAGAACAGAGAAATATGCAGCGCTCCTTCGAAAGAGATATGCACTCTATTCTGAGCCGACTTGCAAATCGAGCCACAGCTCCTACGCCACGTACTGCTATCCCGCAACCCCTCACTACCAAGTTTAAGGGAAACAGCGATGAGCTGTCCCTCTCAGATTTTCGTGCTCGTCTACAAATTGTCTTCGCACGTTTTCCTGACGCCCTATCCAACGACGAAGAAAAGATTAACTACTCCCTGCAGTGCCTAGATGGTGACGCATCTCGGCACTTTGCTCCGTACATCAATGGAGAAATCGAAGATGACTCCGGAGTCCTGACTTCCTACGAAGTATTTATCGAGACATTAGAAGAATTTTTCGGAGACCATCTCGAGCAGGAAGATGTTGAACATCAACTATCCTGCATCCGTCAATCCGGTTCGATGATCGAATATGTAACAGAGTTTCGCCGCCTCGCCGCCCGCAGTGGCTGGAACGACCGAGCCCTCAAGGCCCGTTTCAAGAAAGGTCTATCAAGTGAAATCCATGGCCTGCTCTTGCCACAGTGGTCTAAGTTCAAGACCGTACATGAGGTGCAGACCGCGGCAATCGACGCCTATAGAAATCTGTCATCACATCGTCGCCAGCGGCCCCGCTTCGAGTCTTTCAAGCATCAGACACCACCAGCCCGACGTCCCCCACCAGTGAGCACCACTACTCCGGCCCCAGCGGCTCCATCTATGGCAATGGATGTAGATGCCATGCGTGCCCGACGTCTCACACCCGAAGAGAAAAAGCGCCGCAGAGATATGGGTCTTTGCCTGTATTGCGGTGGCGCTAACCACATCGCCTTGAATTGCCCTACCAAGAAGACAATCCATGCATCCGTTCTAGAAGCCGAGTCGGGAAACGAATCTGCCTAGGCTCCGACGAGGAATGGATCCTAGGAAATATGCTCACTACTTCCTCGCCCTCAAGACCTAGAATCTGCCTCTTAGTTAATATAACCTTGTCCCTGCCTAGTCAGCCCCCTGTCCAAACCAAAGCTCTCATCGACTCTGGGGCGCAAGCTTCTTTCATCGATGTGAGCCTCGTCACGAAACATAACCTCATCACTGTCCCCTTGTCCACTCCCCTTCGTCTCAACATGGCTGATGGTCAGGCCAGCCTTCACGGCCTTGTCACTCACCATGCCCCTGTCTCCCTAGCCATAGAAAATCATCGTGAAAATTTGTCATTGAACGTCACTAGTATCCAGCACCCAGTCATCCTTGGTATCGATTGGCTTGAAAAGCACAACCCTGCCATAAACTGGAAAAGGCGACTAGTTTCTTTCTCTGATGACTTCTGCAATAAAACCTGTTTTGAACAGTATCCTGTCGTGTCTTGTGAAACAATCTTGTCTAGCTTTCTTGCTTCTAGTTTCGTCCCTAGTCTTGCGCCTAGTCTTGATCTTGAAAATAATATATCTGTTAATGATTATTATCTCTGTCAATTACTCTCAGAATATCTTGAGGACCTATGTCCTACCCAGTCCTTGATCTCTGTTCCTGACCTCTCTTGTTTCTCTCTATCCCTGAATTCCAGCACTTCTGAGCCTTGCCCTGTAACACTCTCTGAATCTTTGCCCCCAACCTATTCTGAGTTCACACCACTTTTCAAAGAGAAAGAACTTGGAACTCTGCCTCCTCATAGACCCTTAGACCATGCTATCTCTCTTGAACCTGATTCCAAAATTCCATTTGGCCCCTTGTATACTTTGTCACATACTGAGCTCGAAGCCCTTAAAGAATACCTTGATGATAATCTGAAAAGAGGATTTATCCGACGGTCAGAATCCCCTGCCGGCGCTCCTGTCCTATTTGTTCCAAAAAAAGATGGCAAACTCAGACTTTGTGTAGATTATCGAGCCCTCAATAAAATAACAATCAAGAACCGCTGCCCCCTGCCCTTAATATCAGAGACCTTGGACCGACTACGGTTAGCACTCATCTTCACCAAGTTAGACCTCAAGGGCGCTTACAATCTTGTTCGTATAGCTAAGGGTGACGAATGGAAAACCGCCTTTCGCACTCGGTATGGCCATTTCGAGTACCTTGTGATGCCTTTCGGGCTCACCAATGCCCCAGCCACCTTCCAAGCCTTTCTCAACGAGGTCCTTCGTAGCTGCCTTGATACCTTCGTCGTCATCTATTTGGACGATATCCTGATTTATTCCAACAACGAGGAGGAACACGTCCACCATGTGCGTAAGGTCTTGCAATTACTTATGGATGCTGACCTCCAAGTCAATTTGGAAAAATGCCAGTTTCATGTTACCACCGTTGAGTTTCTCGGTTACGTGATCTCTCCTACTGGCATCTCCATGGACCCTGCCAAGGTTAAGGCTATCACATCATGGCCTACCCCTGCATCTGTGCGCGACATCCAAGTGTTCTTGGGCTTTGCCAACTTCTATCGTCGCTTCATCAAGAATTTCTCCAATGTAGTTTCGCCTATCACAAGCCTCCTTAAAAAAGATGTGCCCTTTGTCTGGGGTCCTCCTGCTCAAAAGGCTTTTGACGAGCTTCGAAGGGTTTTCACAACCGAACCAGTCCTGTCTCACTACAACCCAGAAAAACCATGCTTTCTCGAGCCCGATGCTTCAAAGCACGCGTTGGGCGCTGTCTGTAGCCAGGCGGACGACAAAGGAGTGTTGCGGCCTCTTGCCTACTATTCTCGCTCTCTGACACCCCCTGAGCGAAACTACCATGTCCATGATACTGAACTCCTAGCCGCTGTAGAGGGTCTGGAACAATTCCGCCACTACTTCGCGTACTCTCACTTCCCTGCCACCATCCTAACTGATCATAAGAACCTCGAGTACTTTTCTGAAAAACGTTCCCTAAGTTCTCGTCAAGTACGCTACGCCGAACGTCTATCCAAGTTCAAGTTCCGCGTGGTCTATCGCCCTGGCATTCTCAATGGTGCTGCTGATGCCCTCTCTCGCATGCACCCTCCTGAAGGGGGGGAAGACGCTGTCCATGACGCGATCCTGCCCAAACTAGAACCATGGGATACAAAATTATTAGCCGTAGCCACACATCAAGAATCAAGCAGTAACGACATCACTGCAAGAATCAAAGAATCCTACCCTCAAGACGAAACAACAGCTGCTATATTCCACAGCCTACACCAAAAGCCAGAGTCCTACCCAGAGCATGCTATCGAGGATGGTCTGCTATACCATAAGGGCCGCATCGTCGTGCCCGCCAATGACCGCATCAAGCTGGATATCCTTCGTCACTGTCATGACACCATCATCACGGGTCACTTTGGAGTTCATAAGACCTTCGAGCTTGTAGCACGAACCTATCATTGGCCAAAGATGCGTCAGTTCGTCAAGAAGTTTATCCTTACATGTGACATTTGTCAGCGCAATAAGACCACTCACCACAAGCCATATGGCTTATTACAATCCTTGCCTGTACCCGAGACACCATGGTCCTCCATTTCCATGGACTTTATCACTCAACTACCACCCTCTGAGGACAAGACTGCTATCCTAGTTGTCGTAGACAGATTCACCAAGATGGCGCACTTTATCCCATCAACAGACAATATCGACGCCGCAGGATTAGCCACTTTGTTCCTACATCGTATCGTAGCTGTCCATGGTCTCCCGGATGATATCATCACTGACCGTGGATCCCTGTTCACCGCACAATTCACTCGGGACTTCCTTCGGGGCCTAGGTGTGACTCAGAATCTTGCTACAGCATTCCATCAACAGACTGATGGTCAAACCGAAAGGACAAATGCTACTCTGGAACAATATCTACGTTGCTTTCTAAATTATCAGCAGGGCAACTGGGTTGGTCTGCTCCCTATGGCAGAATTCTGTTACAACAACACGGTCCACTCATCCACCAACCAGACGCCATTCTTCGCGCATCAAGGGTATCACCCAAAATTCAGTTTCGTAATCCCGAGGGTTGCTGCCAGTAGTCCTAGTGCTAAAAATCGTCTACAAGTTTTGAAAGACGTTCAAGAAGACCTTCAGTTTTATATTCGTGAAGCCCAAGAATCGCAAGAGCGTAATTACAACCAACATGCTCAGCCACAGCCATCATTCTCACCTGGTGACATGGTGTGGTTGTCAAGAACCAATATAAAGACTACCAGGCCCTCTGATAAACTCGACGCTAAACGACTTGGACCTTTCGAGATAGTTGAAGCCGTTGGAACGCGTTCGTTCCGACTTAAACTGCCAAAAGAACTTTCACGACTTCACCCTGTTTTCCATGTCTCTCTGCTCGAGCCCTACCATGCTAATTCCATCCCGGGTCGTGTCGCTCCGCCGCCTCCTGCGGTTGAGATCGATGGCGAAAACGAATACGAGGTCGAAGAAATCTTGTCATCAGAATTTAAGAATCGACGCTTCCGTTACCTAGTCAAGTGGATTGGTTATGATGAGCCTACCAAAGAACCTCCTAAGAATCTCGAGAATAGTCAGGACCTTGTTCATGACTTCCATGAACGCTACCCACACTTACCTCGGCCACCTGGGTATTCGCCGCGATCAGGAGATCGCTCATAAGAGGAGGGATTGTCACGAACAGCAAGCAATGTCTAGCTCATGAATTGATGAATGACTTTTGTCTGATTCGAATCTGAAAAAGATCACGTGTGCTTGATTAATTTGTTCCGCTCATTTCCTTCACTCATTCCTCCATGCATAGTTTGCCTGTCAAGCCAAGTCGCGTCTCCTAGTTTTCTAGCTCCGTGAATAGCTCCAAGGATTCTAGAAGAGCTATAAACCAATAACCAAGACTTATAGTGCCAAGGAACCTTGAAATAAGATTGCACCAGATATCTTCCTCGGATCCTGTGTATTAAGTTAACTCAACACTTGAAGTTCCGCATATGGTAAAAGTCCTTAGGAAATATTTGAGTAAGCTTTATTTAGAGTTCTTGAAGCGCGTCTCCGCTTCAGTCAAACAAGTATAAATATGATAGATTTGTAACATAGTAAACCTCAGTCTGCAATAAAACTATTCGTGAATCCATTCTAGTTCTCAGCTCATTATCATTCTTGTTATTCATTCACTTACCTTTCCTTGCAAACCCTTTGTCAGTCCTTGACAAGCGAGCACGGGAACGTCGTCGATTGATGGAGGAAATGGCGGTTGTTACCATGCTGGAGTGGGCAGAGAAGGGAGGTAAAAGGAAGAGAGGAAGAGAGGAAAGGAGATAGTAAAAGAAGAAAGGAAGAGAGAAAAGAAAAAAAAGAAGAAAAATAAAGAACAAGAAAAAAAAAAAAGAAACAGAGAAAATAATTTTGGTGTTACTGTTGCATTTTTTGAAATTCCTCCAGTGCTTCTTTTGCATTAACTAGTGAGGATCTCCGTTCCCATGTTGCTTCTTCGTCAGGATATCCCTTCCATTTCACGAGCCACTTGGGGGTTCTGCCAAATAGTTTGTAATCCAGAATCTTTTCCACTTCATATTCTTCTTCGCCATCGACTAAATCTGGTGGGGGTCTGGCAGGTGCTCGTTCGCCGAAATTCTCCGGGGATTCGTGATAATGTCGTAATAAATCTGTATTGAAGACAGGGTGTTGTTTCATGTTCGGAGGTAGCTCGAGCTTGTACGCGTTGTCGTTGATCTTCTCTATGATTTTGAATGGTCCAATGAATTTTGGTTCTAACTTTTTGGAGGGTCGGTTTGCGTGAGCTGCGACAGTGATATGCTCCGTACTCAGTAAGACACTATCGCCTACAGTGAACCTGGCGGGTGATCGTGCTTTATCTGCTTGGCGTTTTTGGATGTCCTGAGCTGTCGCTATTGCGTCTTGTGCTTGCGCCAACGCAGAGGCTTGAGTGGAAATGAAGGTAGAGATAGCCGGTACATCTGTTGTTGGTGGTTTCAAGAGGGATGATGGGACGATGGGATGATGACCGTGGTTTAGGAAAAAGGGGGAAAACCCTGTGGAGGGGTTGACGGAGTTGTTGTATGCAAATTCCATCATTGGTAAGAGCAAGTCCCAGTCATTCTGTTTGTACGAGACATAAGATCGTAGCATTTCCTCCAGGGTCCTGTTGGCTCGCTCCGTCTGTCCGTCTGTCTGAGGATGGAATGCTGTAGACATATGGAGTTTAGTTCCCATGAGCTTCATCAATGTGGTCCAGAAGTGTCCCGTGAATCTTGAGTCTCTGTCCGATACAATAGCTCGTGGCATGCCATGGAGTCGGAAGACATTATTGAAGAAGAGTCGCGCGATATCTGAAGCGGTGTCCGTTGTATGGCTAGGGCAGAAGTGGACCTGTTTGGATAACTTGTCTACGAATACAGTTATGGCATTGAACCCTCGGTTCGTCTTGGGTAAAGGGCCAATGAAGTCCATGGTAACAGTTTCCCATCGTTCAAGAGGTATATCGAGAGGTTTGAATAATCCGGCAGGATGATGAAGCAGTGGTTTATTTCGCTGGCACTGTTCGCATGATGCAATGTAAGTCTTGGTGCCTCGGGCCATTCGTGGCCAAAAGAAAGTCCTTCGCATGGTTTCATATGTTTTCTCGAAGCCGAGGTGGCCAGCAATGGGAGAATCATGTGCATCATGAAGTAGGAGAGCGCGAATGTTAGGATCATTCGGGATACATAAACGTGTCTGTCCAGCGATGTTAATCCACAATAGGTCATCAGCAACAAAATAACGATCAGAGGGACTTGCCTCGCGGCAGCTTTCGTAAAGTGATCCTAACTTAAGGTCATATGGGTAACACTTTATCAGGCGCTGCCGTAAGCCTGGGTCCAAACTTATTTCTATGGAGTTAATCTGCTCACTGGCGGGATCCTGCGCCTTGTGGTCAGGCCTCCTTGAGAGAGCGTCGGGGACGATGTTGTCTTTGCCTGGTTTGTACTTGAAGTTGAAGTCGTATTCTTGTAGGAGTTCCATCCATCTGGCCTGTCTCCGAGTCAGGTTTGGTTGGGTTGGAAAATGCTGCAATGTGGCATGGTCAGTATAGACAATAAAATGAGATCCATCCAAATAGTATCGCCATGTTCTTAAGGCGTGGACGACAGCTAGTAATTCTTGCTCATGGGTTGGGTAGTTTCGTTCTGCAGAGCTCAACTTTCGTGATGTAAAGGCAACAGGGCGCGATTCGCCCTTGTGATCTGTTTGGAACAAGACTGCACCAATGGCGAAACCTGATGCATCAGTTTCGACGGAAGTTGCTAGGGCAGGGTCAAAAATTCTGAGTACGGGTGCCATGGTGACTGCCTGCTTCAGTCTTTCAAAGGCCTCTCGGTGAGGCTTGCTCCAGTAGAATGTTGTAGTTGAGCCTAACAGATCAGTAAGGGGAAGCGCGATATCAGCATAGTGGTTGATGTATTGATGATAGAAGTTTGTTAATCCAAGGAACTGCATGACGTGGCGCTGTGTTGTGGGTGTTGGCCATTCTCTAACTGCCTTAACCAGTGCTCCGTTTGTTTTGAGTCCATCTTTGGATATAACATGGCCTAGGAACTCTGTCTCCTCTTGCATAAATGAACACTTGGAAAGCTTGCAAAAGAGGCCTGCCTTGCGTAGGAGCCTAAGAACGTTTCTGATGTCTTGTAGATGTTGCTCTTTGTTATCAGAATAAATCAGTATATCATCTAGGTAAACTACGGTGCATTTATCCAGCACAGGATCCAACACGTTGCGCATCATGGCTGAAAAGGCGGCAGGTGCGTTGGTGAGTCCGAAAGGGACGACGTTAAACTCATAGTGACCGTAGCGTGTTCGAAATGCCGTTTTATGTCGGTCGTCTGGATGAACGCGCATTTGATGATATCCGGATAGTAAGTCGAGCTTTGTAAAAAACCGTGCTGTCCTGAAACGATCTATTAGCTCGTCGATTCTTGGTAGTGGATGGCGATTCTTACGGGTTATTTTGTTTAATCCTCTGTAGTCTACACACATCCTCCGTCCGCCATCCTTCTTTTTAACGAATAAAACTGGTGCTCCGTAGGGTGATGTACTTGGAGAGATGAAGCCTTTGCGCAGTAGTTCTGTGAGTTGTGTTTTTAGTTCGTCTAATTCAGCAATTGATAAGCGAATGACTGGTCTTACAGGTGGATCGGTATTATTTTCAGTCTCGATTCGCATGCTATCGCCACAATCCTGAGGGATTCCGTCCGGTAGTGTGTCAGGAAAGAGGTCTGGAAATTCTACTTGGACAATTTGTTGAATCGATTCGGGTAGTGTTGAGTCTAGGTTTGTTGGTGGTGAAGTGGTTCTTACTTGGGCCAAGAATGTTGTCGTTTCGGGTTCTAATGCTAATGCAGCAAAGTTTATGGCAGAAAGGCAATTTTGACGAGCGGAGGAGGAGGTATGCCCTCGACATTCCCATAGTATGTGTTTACCATCGTGTTCAAAGTGTAAATCGTTAGTGCGCCAGTTGATTTGGGGATTGACTGCGGTTAGCCAAGGTTTCCCTAGGATGAGATCATATTTTTTCGAGGGGTAGATGATACTTTGAATCTTTTCACCATAGGAACCACGTTCGAGGGTAACAGATGCGGTTCCTGGGGACATGACTGCTGTGCCATTCGGATGAATGATAGGGATAGGGTTCGCGTTGTCTATGATAATGTTATGTTTTCTGCAAAATTTTGAACTCAATACATTTCCTTCTGCTCCACCATCAATGAGGATTCGCGCAGGGTGTCCGTTGACGGCCCCAATGAAGGTTAGTAGTCGTCTCGCATTGGTGTAGACAGCGGACAGGGATTGGAGGTGTGTGGCATGACGACGACGACGACGGGGTGGTTTACTAGCAAGGTGTTCGTGGGAAGTAGAGGGGGTAGGTGAATTTTCATTTGTGTCTTGGTTTGAAGATGATTTGATTTCAGTGACAGATGACGCGGGATGGGAATCGGGGGAGAGGTGATTTAGGGAATCCGGAGGAATGGAAGTGGTGTGGTGCAAGGTGCTTTTAGAGGGTAGTGATAAGAGAGAGGATAGAGAAAATATGGGAGAGGAGCGAGAAGACATAATCATGGATTTAGGAGAACTAGAGTTTTTATTACTGTTGTTACTACTTAAATCCATATGACTACGCCCTCTAGAGCCCAGGACTCGAGGGTTGGTGGTGAGAGCGAGGCTGGCCTGGTCTACAGCTCGCTCACCTCTTTTCCCGAGTCGTCGTAGTCGTCTTGTTGTTCCAGATTGTTCAAGTTCCTAGCCACGCGGCAGTTCTTGGCCATGTGTCCCTTCTTTCTGCAGCGAAAGCAAGCGCCTGCGCGGCGCAGTTTTGTTCTGTCATTTTCGGTGAGCTTGGAGAGTGGTCTGTTGTTAGTCGAGGAGGGGCGATGGAAGTTCGCTAAGCCTGTGGAGTTTGTACTCTGTAGTAGGAAGTTATTGAACATCATCTGCATTGCGTCTAGGTCCATCGGGGTCGGTGTGGGTTGGCTTGTTTGGCTTGTCATGATGGGGGGTCTAGAGGAATGTAAAATGCTGTGGATCATCGTAGCCTGCTTGATGGCCTGGTTGAGAGTCTGAGGCTGGCGAAGGAGGACTTCCTTGCTTGTGTCTTCTACAAGGCCGTAGGTATAATGGAGGACAAGCCATGATTCTTCCAGTTTGGGTGTGAGGCGTTGGAGGCGGCGGAATTTGGCAGTGTATTCCGCTACTGAGGATTTACCTTGTTTTAATTGAACCAGTGCTTTCTGGGCTGAAGAAGCCGTGTCAGGGGGTGTGAAGTTTTCGATGAATTTACTTCGGAAAGTGTCCCATGGTGTATCAATTGTCATTTCCGAGTCTCGCCACCATGCCTTGGCGTCTCCTTTCAGGTTGACAACGGTATATCGGACCCAACGGGAGTGGTTAAGCTCCATGATCTCGAAGTACTCTTCTTGGTTCTCCAAGAAGTTGAGGACCGCGACAGCGTCGACATTTCCCTCGTATGGTTCTGGTTTGGTAGGTTTTATCACAGCAGCCACCGTGCGGACATGGTCGTTAAAGGCGGCAGCGCTAGAAGCACTATCCTGTCGGGATTCGAGGAAGGTTTGCACAGCGTTCTGCACGGATAGGCTGGTACTGGCATCAAGGTTAAGAGCTTTCAAGGAAGTGGTGAGGTTGTCCATGGCAAAAAAAAAAAAATCAAATGCAGGGGTAAATTTTTAAATTTTATCTATGGTGCGTGCCAAAACTGATGCAATAATTTGCATTTTTTAACATTCATTCCTCATTCTCCTTTTCCTTTCTAATGATCTTCCCTACCATCACCGCTTCTCATTCTCATTTGTCTCACCTTCGTGGACTGTCATCGCTGTTCTCATCAATGACGCAATTAGCGAATAATCGCCATTTGTATAGTCATGTCTCATTGCATCAGTTTTGGTAAAAAGTACATCTCAGGTTTGTCCATCCCTTACTTCTTTCTTATTCTTTATTCTTTCTTTATAGCACCATCACCACTGATACACCAAGCGACACTCTACATATCTGCCATATCTTTATCATAACATGAAATCATTATCCAAATCAACTATCCAAAATGCAACTGCTCTACTTCATCAGGGAAAGTCTTCCAGAGAAGTGTCAAAGAGTTTAGGGATATCTGTTACCTCAGCTCAAAGGATTAGGAAAAGAGGCAAAGAAAGTATTCCAGTGCTGAGAGGGGGCCGACCCTGCAAAGTTACTAAGAAAACGAAACAGCTTTTATCAAGATTTTTTGACATGGGTGTATTGGAGACCCTAAAAGATGGCCAACAACTTGTTCAATTGAGGGAAGGAGTGCAGGTTAGTAAATCGAGCATCAGGAGGTTCCTTATGCAGGATGATATGGGGGCATATGTAAAACAGAAGCAGCCTGGTCTGACGAAGAAGCAAATCTATGCTCGATATAATTTTGCAAAGGATCACTTGGACTGGACTCTAGAAGACTGGAAGAACGTCATGTTCTCAGATGAGACCATCTTTAGCAGAGTTGGGTCCTGCGGAAGAAAGTACTACTACAAGCATCGATGGGATAAAGCTCTACGAGCACATCATATCAAAAAGACAAGGCAAGGCGGTGGAGGCAAAATGATGTTCTGGGGTTGTATAACTTACTACGGACCAGGCGATGGCTGCTGGCTCCAAGAGAAGGTGGATTCGGTAACATACGTCGACGTTCTCAAGGATTATATCTTTAAGTCCAGGGATTACTACTTGATGGATAAGGACAAATTTATATTTCAGCAGGACAATGCTAGGATTCATACCGGAAGAATAGCAATGACCTATATCCAAAAGTCTAAGATACCTCTCATGGAATGGCCAGCAAACTCTCCTGACATCAACCCAATAGAAAACATATGGGCATACATGAAGGTGCAGTTGGATCATTATCCAGACAAGGCAAAGAATATGGAGGATCTCTGGGAGAGAGTCCAAGACGTATGGACACATATCCCTCCTGAATTCTTACACAAACTATACTGCGGTATGCCGAAGAGGATGAGGGAGTTATATAAGGCTAAAGGAGGGAACATCGTTAGGGGAAAGGAGAAGTAACAGGAATAAATAAAAACAAGAAGTTGTTAATTGCCATAATAGATGCAATGAGATGCTGAAAGCAAATTGCAATTAAATGCTAATTAGGCCACTGATGGCGATGACGATGAGACTCCATGGAGGTGAGACAAATGAGAATGAGAAACGGTGGTGGCAGGGAAGATCATAAAGAGGAAGAAGGAGAATGAGGAATGAATGTTGAAAAATGCAATTTATTGCATCAGTTTTGGCACGCACTATAGGAAATCTAAGGAAAATATCAGAGGGATCTAGGGAAAAATATCAGAGGGAAATATAAGCGGTTTCTGACGGGGTCGGTGGTTCGATGAACCTTTGCTACCATGTAAATAGTAACAATCAAAGGTGATCTTAGGTGGAATCGAAGGTCAAAGGATACTTTATTTGGCTATAACGTAGTGGACTATTTATACTGATAATTGATAGGGTTGGGGCTTGGTGTCTTGGCACTTGGGCTTGGCGTCTTGGCGCCTGGGGTGCGCGTGATAGTTGAGCCCTCCTCAAAGGTTTGAGTCAGTATTGTATAACACGTTTGCAGCTGGCTTGACTGGGAATTGTCGTCTACAGAACATGATCGGAGAGGAATGATCATCAACTGTTGTAAGCGGAATGCGAGGGATGAAGACACGCTCTCCCCGATATTGACCGTTGACAATCTCAGCCTGGATTAATCTTGCGCCTAACGCACGCACAATCATGCGAGTGCCATTGCATAGCCCACGCTTCGGGTTCAGGTTGCGAAGGAGAATGATAGGTTGACCAACCTTCAGCTCCAGTTTGTAGGGAGGCAAACCTGATGGGCTAAGCTGATTCAGATATTCCACAGGATAGTGGGTCGTACCTGCTGCTTCAGGATCTTGAAGCCTATCTTGACCAAAGTAAATAGAGGACCGTTGGACACTACAGTGCATACTGGTAGCCAACTGGTTCAATCTATCCACATCTTCGTTAAGGGGGCTCAGGATAGCGCGTTCAATGAGCATCTCAGGAAGGAGTCCAGCAGTTTCGATACTTGGGAATATCTGTCTAATAAGCAGCTTCTCATGGCAATAGTCAATGTTTTCGGCTGGGACATTAAGGATAAAACTGTCAGGTATCCTGACATAATCATCATGACCACCAAAACTTATCGTCGGCTCTGTCCCTTCACCAATACGAAGCAACCACTCGATATATGCTTGATTTTCAGGATGGCTGATAACCCGCATGTTCTTAGTCAGCTTGAGCGTTGTAACTGAAGACCAAAGATAGGATCTTTTCAAAGAGGCGTCCTCGATCTGAGCCTGAGTCCCACGGATTACAACTGGAAGTACCTGTCTAAAGTCACCACCAAATACAAACACCTTGCCACCAAATGGTGTATCGACTTCCACGATGTCTCGAAGCAGTCTGTCGACAGCCTCAAAGCAATATCTGTGCTGTAATGGAGCCTCATCCCAGAAGACTATGTCAGTATCACGTATCCTTGCCGCAGCAGCTTGTCTCATAGTAATGTTACAGATAGATTGGGAGCTAACTGGAATTGGTATCTTGAATGTAGAGTGAGCCGTATGGCCGTTACGAAGGATAAGGGAAGCAATTCCTGATGATGCAACGGCAATCACACTTTTTTTGAGTCGGCCAGTGATGAAGCCAATAAGCGTATTATATAAGAATGATTTGCCTGTTCCTCCTGGACCATCAATAAAAAATAGTCTCTCTTGAATTCTGCCTCCGACAGCATCAATGATATGGTCGAAAGCATTTCTCTGGTCCAAGTTCAACTGTTGCACGTTGTCACATGCCTCTTGCTCAAACCTCCGTTGTTCCTCCGCTTCATCGACCTGGTTTTCTCTATGTAAGGCACTATCGAACTCTTGAGGCATCTCTGGAAAGTTGGCCAGGCAGGACCCAAGCTCCTTCAACACTTCGTTTAAATCGTAAAGTGCTGAGCTCTTAGCTTGTTCCTCTGGATTCCCCTCCACAGAGGCAATTGCTCCTCTTTGCAGTAAAACATGAAGATAGTCTTCGGACATATGTGGTGCAAAGCGGGTCCACAATTCTAGTGGATTAGAGAGATTGCAGTTGAGCATCATAATTGCAAATAGATGTCGCAGCATCCTTGGTGAGTGATATGTGGATGCTTCACCTAAGCAACGGCTCCATTCTTCGTCGTCCTCAAGCAAGCCGCGAGCAAGAGCAGCCGAGTAGAACGTATCGAAGGTCTGCTTGGCTTCAGGCACGGTACGAAGCTCTGCGAAGCTCTTTGCCCCTTTGACATGCATAAGTAATAACCGAAGGCAGTATCGTTCACGTTCCTTTGGCTGGACAAAATACATCCGAGAGAGAACCTTCGTGCTACTGCCCCTAGCTCTCGCTTGCCAACTTCTACTACGCCTGTTCCAGGTGTAGTGATACGGCAGGTCTGGATACAAACAGTAGTCAGGCCTGTTACCTGCAGTCTCTACACTCGTAGCCGCTCCCCCCATTTCTTCAATTTCTTTCTCTATGGCAGCATTGAGTTTGAACCATGCCATGAGCTGAGTGTCTTGGTTATGAGAAACAGCTTGTTCCAGGCTGGCGCCAGTATCGAAGATAACTTGATGCTGGTCCTCCAGATGGACAGGCAGTCGGACAACATTGTGGGATTGCCCATGCAGCGCAAAGCCATATAAGCGCCATAAGCTCTCGCAAGTGGATACGTATCGACTATCCCTAAAATTTCTGACCTCATCAAGATCAATAGGCTCGCCGTTCGCAGCTGCAACAGCAATCGATGCTCTGTCGTGGCCCTTGTGCACATACTTGTAAATATACTTGACTGACGAAACTGTCCCGCAGATTTCGACATTTATATGTGCGTTGTATTTGGTGGCGAGCCATAGATTATGAGGAACAACCCATGTGTTGTCGATAGTATTGCCTTTCGAGTTCACAAAGGAGCGTCCAGGCTCATTGCGTCGGCGATAATTAGGGTAACCATGCTCGTTGCGCGTGGTTTTCTCCAGAAATGGGCGTGGATACTTCTTACTGCAACTCCCTTCGGCCATGCATGATGCTTGATGGTTACGAGCTCCACATGGCCCATGTATCATGTGAGATGTTACTGTCTCGTAGGCTAGCGGAGCGTTGCCACGATCTGGGATCTCTGCAGAAACAATAGAGTCAAAGTCATCCGTTGTTCGTGGTTTATCCTTGTCGTCAAGGATTATAAGCAGGTGCTGGTGTGGCAAACCACGTTTCTGGAACTCGACAACCCAATTGTAGGCAACAACCTTTCCCAGGACCTCTTTCTTGAAAAGGTCATCCTCAAGGGCTTTCTTTTTGAGATTAAAGACTCGCACGCAGAGATCAGGCCGATCGGCCGCTGTTTGGCCTTCGTATAGAGCCTCCTGAATCTCTGACCACTTGGGGTTACAGGTGAATGTGATGAAGAGATCAGGCTTGCCAGACTTTCGGACCATAGCAATGCCATCTTGGAAGAGCTGCTGCATAAACCTGGGGCCTCCAGCAAAGGATGATGGCAGGATAATACGCTTTCCAATGTTTTCTGGCCTGAGATTAAGCTCAATTGCATCCATTACGCCGATATATGCATCTGTCTTCAGCTTAGACTGGTTTTCGCTGATGAACCGAAGCCGATCCGCCTTTAACTTGGCGTATTGGTCGACATCATACTGATGAGTCAAGCGCGTATTCATCCAGATGAAAGATCGCTGGTCCGATGAGCTCATAGGACGAATCTGCAACCTGTATGAGTAAAACTCTCTCCAGGTGACGTAGTCTCGACTTTTCTTAGCTTGAACATCATCCCCACCCACATCCACCTCTGGATGGCCATCACCACTGCCTCCGTCATCACCGTCATGATGAATCCCTGCAGAGGTTTGACCTGGCTTAGGTTGTTTTTTATACTTTTTATATGTCCAGCCCTCCTCGCCTTTGGGATGCAAGAGGACGTAATGGAGGCTGTCGTAAGCCGGATGGTCCTCATTGATTCTTTTCAAACCATCAGCTCTGCTTTCTATTATGATGTCTCGTCGAGAAACGTCATTACCGTCGCCAGGTATCAAAACTGCGATTTCAGTTGATGAGAGGGGACCATATTGCATTCGCTGCTGCCCTCTTCTCTCATGCCGAGGCTCTGCACGGATAACGATCTTCAGCTGCATGATATCCCCGTGCGCACGTTCTCTGACGTTCTTGAGCGTACGGGCTAACGGGTGGTGTAGTTCAAGGAGTTGCTGTAGTTCCTGCAATAGTTCTTCATCAAGAGAATCCCCGAAATGGTTATTACGAATCCTTGCTTGCTGAACAGGGTCATGAATGTGAGCATGGATCTGTAGGAACTGTGGGACAGCGCCTTCGGCTGGGGTCATGGGGCCAATCAGGTGGACGACCCCTCCAACGATACGAAACGTGTACACTCCGTGTCGGTTGTTTGCAAGGTCTTTATCAAGGTTTACTCCCATGGACGTGAATGAAAGAGCGCCGTTATATGCCCGTATATGCTCACGGAATGACTTGCTCTTGCCGCTCTGGCCATCAAGAAGTTCAACCAAGCGTGGAATAGGCTCGAGTGGTGGAATATTTACTTGGCCCCTCCCACACCACAACGAAAATTCTGGACGGATTTTGCTGCTGCCCGGTGCACGTTCTTCAATAAACATGAGGGCGCCGCAATAGGGGCAGCTGACCATCGGCTCTAAGCGGTGCCTATAATGCATAATATTGGGGCCCGAAATCAAATCTTGCCGAAACTTTCTTCTGGCGAGCGGTAGAGAGTCATCTTTAGCAAAGGAATTATCTTCAACAGAAGGATCATTTTCATGCTCGTACAACCTGAAGACCTATGGTTAATGATAATGGTATAAGGTTAAGAACTCATAATGTATAATATAATACCCCATTGAAAAACCGAATGAAAAGCAACATACCTTGGTCTTTGCACGGGCCTTTCACTTTCCTCTTCGTCACCTTCAAAAGCAATACTTCGTGTGCGCACAGGCCTAGCATCATTTTGCGCTAAATCACCAACGCTACTGAAAAAGTGAAAAGGAAAAACTAAGGTTTAGAGGCCTATTGATGAGAGAGTGGCAAATCGAAACGTTAGAAATAAAACTCACCTTCTCACCTTTTATTACTTGGGCATGATTTTCGAGTATGCCCTAGACAACTACAAACACTGCATTTAAACACTATGGGAGGCTGGTCGGCGGTACTTGCCCTGCGAGAAAGTTTTTGCTTTTGAATCGACCCAAAATCCTGCGTGTGCTTACTGGTAGTGCTATTAAAGCTGTAGAAGGTATACACTATCATGCAAAACTGATTCAATAATTCATTCCCATGTGCATTTCTTTTTTTCATTCCTCGAAACCGTATATGCATACAACACTCATACTTTGGTTTAATAAAGCTCCCGTCTTCTTCTACGTCGTAGTGATGCATTGTGACATTAGCTTGTCTCATTTGAATAGCTAATGACTTTTTTGTTCATGCAGGTCATTGAATCAGTTTCACATGTGGTCTAAAATGTTGCCCATGACAACTTTGGACGTCATTTAATGCCAGTAAAAAAAGGACTTTTCTCTCTTTCCTTTATGAACACTTGCTTAACTCTCTCTTAACTATACCTTCACAGAATATGAGACCCACTCCACAAAGGAAAGTCAACGAAGCCAGGAGGTTAATGATGGGAGGTATGTCTACTAGAGAAACTGCTGCTAGTGTTGGTATATCAATAGCGACGGCCACCAGGATCTATGCACATAATAAGGAGTACATGCCAGTCAATAAAGGCGGTCGACCAAGGAAAGTACCTAGAGGTATCATGCAGTATCTTAAGGTGAACATGAAACGAGGTACACTCAAGTCTGCAGTTGAGGCCACCGTCAGAGCCAACCAGCTCATACCAGCGGCTGTTTCTGAGACCACCGTTAGACGACGGCTCAAGGAGTTAGGATTGACAGCAAAGAGGCGTGTACATAAGCCAGCTTTACGTCGACGGCATATTAAAGCTCGTTTGCATTTTATCAAAAAGTATAAGGAATGGACTCTGGAAGATTGGAAAAAGGTTATTTGGTCAGATGAATCGAAAATAAACCGAATCTGCTCTGATGGCGTGCAGTGGATCTGGGACGACAATCCGGGACGCCTCACTCGCAGGTCGGTGCAAGGCACTGTCAAGTTTGGGGGTGGTAATGTTAAAGTGTGGTCATGCTTCTCATGGTACTGACCTGGATACATTGCAAAGATTGACAATAATATGGACGCACAACTTTACATCAAACTACTCCAGGAGGATCTACAGATGTCGCTTGATGACTAGGGCCTAACTAAAAGCGATATCGTCTTTCAGCACGACAATGACTCGAAGCACACGGCGAAGATTGTTAGGAAGTATTTGGAGTCAGTACATCTGACAGAAGAGGAAGGTACACTTCTAGAGTGGCCAGCACAATCCCCTGACCTCAACCCTATTGAACACATGTGGGCAGAATTGGATAGGCGGCTCTCTAGGTATCCCGAGCGAGCTAAGAGCTGTGATAAACTATGGGAGCGAATATCGGTTGAATGGTACAGGATCCCAGTGGACTTCTGCCGCAAACTCATCATAGGTATCCATAAGAGACTCCAAGCTGTCAGTGATGCCCATGGTTGGAATACTACTTATTGATGTAAGGTTATGGCTCACAAAAGAATAAAGATCTTTGGCCACCGAATGGGCACATGTGAAACTGATTCAATGACCTGAATGAACAAAAAAGTCATTAGCTATTCAAATGAGACAAGCTAATGTCACAACGCATCACTATGACGTAGAAGAAGACGGGAGCTTTATTAAACCAAAGTATGAGTGTTGTATGCATATACGGTTTCGAGGAATGAAAAAAAGAAATGCACATGGGAATGAATTATTGAATCAGTTTTGCATGATAGTGTATAAGCTTAAGCTCAGTATGCGCCAACCACTACTGTGTCAAAAAAAAAAAAAAAAAAAAAGTTCCCTACAATTGTCAAACACCAAAATTACTTACTCTCCTTTATTTGGGCATGAGCTGCGTACATGGCCCGGACGACTGCATCCACTACATAGACGTGAAGTGGAGGAAGAAACGGTGCCATTGGAAGTACTCGTTTTACCTCTATTAGGTAAGAAAATTTATTAATTTCATATACTTAAAAAAAAAAAAAATACAAATAATAAAAAACCAATCACGAACCTTGCGTTCTGAGGACATAACCTCCTGTCATGTTTGTCACTGCTGCACAGGCTACAGGCCATGAGTCCGTTGCATTGAGATGTTGGTGTAGTACTGAGAGAGATCTTTAACTAATAAGATAAAAAAAAATATGGTAGTGGCAAAAGGAGTTGATAGTAGAGGGCGTGAGTTATACAGTGGCTTCCAAATTTGTCCAAATGTTCCACGCTCATGTTTTCCGTCTTGATTAGAATAATAGCGATGGTTGCTTGCACTTTTATTTTTATCAGAGTAAACAAGTATGCCAATGATACGTGGACTGGTTCAGTTTAAAATATCTCTAGTCTCATTCACCATGGTTTTTCATTGACAAAAGTATTTAATCTCATTTGGACAATTATATAACCATCACTTATTTTACGCACCTTTGCTGAATTTTTTTCAAATTATCTCCCACACACTTGAGTAGATACTCTTCACCTACACTCTTCTAGGAGCCTACGTTACTCTTTCTAAACACTCCAAAGATGAAGCCAATCAAAGCTTCCGTTGTTGAGGATGCTCTCCATTTACTCGAGCAGCACAAGTCCATCCGTCAGGTTGCCACAGAAGTAGGCATATCCAAGTCCTCAGTCCATAATATCTCCAAGACATTAGGGCCTGCCAGGAGTAAAAGTAGAGCTGGTCGGCCACGGAAGTTCGATTACCGGAATGCATATTATATTCGATTGTTGCTTCACCGTAGCCTCATCAGCTGTCCATGCTACCAGACTCTATAACGATGAGAACGAAGATCCGGTGTCAGCTAATACGGTGCGTCGGGCGCTGAGAGATATTAGCATGGAAGCTAAAAAAGCCGTCAAGAAGCCTAGGCTAACAAAACGTCAAAACAAAGCTCGACTGGACTTTGCTCTCCAGCACAAAGACTGGACCGAAGCTGATTGGAAGCGAGTAATTTGGTCCGATGAGTCCAAAATTTGTAGGATATCTCCTGATGGCATGCGCTATGTTTGGGTGGAAACAAATAAAGAACCAAAGGTGAAGGCGGCCGATATTGACCCAAAGTTAGTTTCGCCCACAGTCAAACATGGTGGTGGTTCGATCATGGTTTGGGGCTGCATGACGTGGGATGGGCCAGGCTACTTGGCCAAG
The DNA here is from genome assembly GCF_002105155.1 of Lobosporangium transversale. Taxonomy (NCBI): domain Eukaryota; kingdom Fungi; phylum Mortierellomycota; class Mortierellomycetes; order Mortierellales; family Mortierellaceae; genus Lobosporangium; species Lobosporangium transversale. The sequence continues at coordinate 314,225 of NW_019028997.1, read as the reverse complement.
ATCGACTCCATGCTGGACTCCGAGCTGTATATTCGTATCCTCCAGGACGAGTTATTGAATACTGTGGATTGGTACAACATTGATCCAGAGCAATTTATCTTCCAACAAGACAATGATTCTAAGCATACGGTTAAGAGAGTCACAACCTACCTTGCCTCTATTGGATTGACAAGAGCGTCAGGTAGAATACTGGCATGGCCTGTCAATTCACCAGACCTAAACCCTATTGAGTATTTGTGGGATCATTTAAAAAAAAAATTCGCGAACATGGGACCATTCCAGAAGGCATGCTGGAACTCTGGGAAAGAGTGAGCCAGATATGGGAGGAGGAGACACCGAAGGAGGTCTGCCGCAATCTGATAAGAAGTATGCCTGAGCGGATGTTAGCAGTCATAAGGGCGAAAGGGGGCAATACGAAGTTTTGATAGGTGAAAAAAAACGATGGTTAAAAAATTGTCCAAATGAGAGAAAAATTTCAAAGTAGTGAAAAGCTATCAGAAACAAGCAGGAGCGCTAATAGGTTTAGAGCAAATAAAGTATGTATTCCAGGTTGCTCCCATCTATGGTGCGTGCCAAAACTGATGCAATAATTTGCATTTTTTAATATTCATTCCTCATTCTCCTTTTCCTTTCTAATGATCTTCCCTACCATCACCGCTTCTCATTCTCATTTGTCTCACCTTCGTGGACTGTCATCGCTGTTCTCATCAATGACGCAATTAGCGAATAATCGCCATTTGTATAGTCATGTCTCATTGCATCAGTTTTGGTAAAAAGTACATCTCAGGTTTGTCCATCCCTTACTTCTTTCTTATTCTTTATTCTTTCTTTATAGCACCATCACCACTGATACACCAAGCGACACTCTACATATCTGCCATATCTTTATCATAACATGAAATCATTATCCAAATCAACTATCCAAAATGCAACTGCTCTACTTCATCAGGGAAAGTCTTCCAGAGAAGTGTCAAAGAGTTTAGGGATATCTGTTACCTCAGCTCAAAGGATTAGGAAAAGAGGCAAAGAAAGTATTCCAGTGCTGAGAGGGGGCCGACCCTGCAAAGTTACTAAGAAAACGAAACAGCTTTTATCAAGATTTTTTGACATGGGTGTATTGGAGACCCTAAAAGATGGCCAACAACTTGTTCAATTGAGGGAAGGAGTGCAGGTTAGTAAATCGAGCATCAGGAGGTTCCTTATGCAGGATGATATGGGGGCATATGTAAAACAGAAGCAGCCTGGTCTGACGAAGAAGCAAATCTATGCTCGATATAATTTTGCAAAGGATCACTTGGACTGGACTCTAGAAGACTGGAAGAACGTCATGTTCTCAGATGAGACCATCTTTAGCAGAGTTGGGTCCTGCGGAAGAAAGTACTACTACAAGCATCGATGGGATAAAGCTCTACGAGCACATCATATCAAAAAGACAAGGCAAGGCGGTGGAGGCAAAATGATGTTCTGGGGTTGTATAACTTACTACGGACCAGGCGATGGCTGCTGGCTCCAAGAGAAGGTGGATTCGGTAACATACGTCGACGTTCTCAAGGATTATATCTTTAAGTCCAGGGATTACTACTTGATGGATAAGGACAAATTTATATTTCAGCAGGACAATGCTAGGATTCATACCGGAAGAATAGCAATGACCTATATCCAAAAGTCTAAGATACCTCTCATGGAATGGCCAGCAAACTCTCCTGACATCAACCCAATAGAAAACATATGGGCATACATGAAGGTGCAGTTGGATCATTATCCAGACAAGGCAAAGAATATGGAGGATCTCTGGGAGAGAGTCCAAGACGTATGGACACATATCCCTCCTGAATTCTTACACAAACTATACTGCGGTATGCCGAAGAGGATGAGGGAGTTATATAAGGCTAAAGGAGGGAACATCGTTAGGGGAAAGGAGAAGTAACAGGAATAAATAAAAACAAGAAGTTGTTAATTGCCATAATAGATGCAATGAGATGCTGAAAGCAAATTGCAATTAAATGCTAATTAGGCCACTGATGGCGATGACGATGAGACTCCATGGAGGTGAGACAAATGAGAATGAGAAACGGTGGTGGCAGGGAAGATCATAAAGAGGAAGAAGGAGAATGAGGAATGAATGTTGAAAAATGCAATTTATTGCATCAGTTTTGGCACGCACTATACATTATTCGTTACGTGAGCTATGTAGCTTTATTTTCTTACGAGTATGCGAACGAAGTTAAATGTCTCTCTCCATCCATCGGGTTATCGTTGGGTGAAATTGAAGAACTGAAAGGTTCGAGCAAACAGCTATTGTATAACGATTTGCAGCTAGGTATTGCTTTAAGCTACGCAAGACAATGGGTACCCTTGGTGGATGAGAAAAGGATTCTGTCATTCTTTCCTGGCCTGCAACATGCTGTATTTGAGCTCGGCTATTCGCACTTGCTAGCTCCATTCACTCCGATTGTTATAACTCCTCCATTACCTACACGATAATCTGTACACTTTAAGGCGTTAACCTGACACACTTTGAGAAGCAAAAGCACGATGACCATTACCATTACCGTATTAACCGTCATTACCTTCGGGCCATGGCATCAGCTCAAGTAGCGCCTCCAATTCTCCCATCTCGCGATCCAGGGCTGAATTGTGTTTTGCAAATTTTGAAAAGCCAAAGTCTATAAAAATGAATCGCGAATCCTGCCCATCAAGTCTTGCTGTAATGTTATCTGGTCGAATATCACCGTGCAGGACACCCAAATCGTGGATCGCTGAGAGTGCTCCGCGGATCTTGTCTCGATCAGATGCATCCAAATGCTTATTGCAGAGGTCGCTCCCAGTGAACTCTGTTACTAAAACCATCTCCATTCCGTCCATGATCCCAGCTAGCTTCAGTTCGGGAACGAAGTGACCTTGTAGCATCTGAAGCTCCTTGTAAATCGTGGCCTCGTGCTCCAGCTCATCGACAATTGGGGACTGCTTCCAGATGTCGGCTTTTTTCACCACTACATCCTTGCCCATCCATGTAGCTCGGAACGTACGCGCACCCTCGCCAAATGTAATAAGTCTCATATCCTTGAAAGCTGGAACAGTGCGTCTCTCCAATTGCATAGATCCTGTTGCCTGCTTCTTGGTCCTAGATTGCAGTCAAAAACTGGATGATCAGCCACCTTTGGTGAGAGAATCTCGATCAAAACACATTTGAGTATTAGCCTCTTACTTGCTTCGCGTCAAATAGGCTCTGAATCCTTGCTTCGATTTTCCACCACCACCACGTCCTGGATCAAAGTCACTGTCACGTTTTGTAGCCTTGTCCTCAGGTTGCTCCCTCGAGAGCATGTCTTCAACTGAGGCCTTATCGGGTATGGCTGGCTGCCATTCAGTATCACCATCCACCGTCCGAATCAGCCACAGGTAACACTGCAGTAGAGTCGGGTTTGTCCTGTCAAAGTGGATTGTGGACGAGATTAGGATGCCGTCGCCATGTGCCGAGACTCGTTTGATAAACCATGTTTGAGTATAGGTTGACAGAACTCCATAGCGAAATCCATTAAGTCTCATGTAGCCGAAAATCTGCTTTAGCGGACCGACTGGGCCCTGTGACGATGATCCTTGTGCTAGGTAGGCAGCGGAGTAGCTGGTGCCGTCATTCAGATGCAGCATAACAGGTCTTTTCATTTCAATTGGAAACAGTGCCAACTGGTTATCCTCGCGCGAGCAAATCAGGTCTGGAAGGCCGTACGTCAAGCTATAAGTGCCGCGCGTGTCTGTAAATGGCGGCAGGCCTCGGACCGATCCAACGTCATAGCGAAAGATCCCTTGTAAATCCGACTTGGTTGTGAAGGTCCTGACTGCCGAAAACCTAGGAGGTGTGTACTGAGGCTCGGTTGCCAGAGGCATACGGCGTACCAAAGGTAAAAAGTCATTCCAATCTCGCACAGACGCGGGAGTTATCGAGTAACCACGACGTGTGCTGGTCTTGGATCGACGTGTTTGATCTCTGCCAGTGATATTGCTTAGAACATGCTGCACGAATTCGGCCTCTGATACACGGTCTGTGAAGCAAGATGCCGGGATAGAAAAATATTGGTTAGCAGTCATCATACTAGAGATAAACCAGCAATCAATCAGCATGACGCGTTTCATTACTTGTGACAAGAAACGGAATGGAGGGAAAATAAGTTAGTGGAGAAAATAAGCTCAAAATGGAAGCAGCAATCAAAAAGACGCAATTGCAGACTATGATGTCATACACAAAAGTTTGAGAACAAATAGCCAATCCCTTACCTTCCAACGGCCGCTGAATAATGACGTTGATAGTCTCCTCAGGCAGAGGCGATGTGCCAAATATCTTTGAGATCTTGCTTGTTGCTCTGGTGAGTAGCTCCTTTGATTCAATATTGGCGAGATTGATTGTAGCGCCCTCATCAGGAACAGAAACGTGGAAGAGAATCAATTTGTCAGCTTCAATGTCGTTGAATTCAGATTCTTTTTTCTTCTTGATTGCTTTTTTGAGGTCGTCGATAGTGTCTTCTACTGAGACCTCAACAGGGAATGCCGTGGATTGTCCGTCAAGGATGCAAAATAGTTTTGTCATGATCGAATGATGATGAAATGCGAGAGGGAATCGGGAGAGGTAAATAGCAAATGAAAGTAGAGAAATGAAGGAAGGAAGAGAAAGGAATGAAAGTAGAAAAATGAAGGAAGGTAGAGAAAGGAATGAAAGTAGAGAAAGGAATGAAATAGAGAATGAAAAGGAATGAAGGTTGAGAAAGGAATGAAAGCACAAGGAATGAAAGTGCGACGTTTAAATTTGTTTTTATGTCAAACGGTGACTGCGATCTTTATTTATTACGAGCCGGAGACCGTGGCTTCGCCACGGTCTGCTCGCCTCGTGAATAATTTAATGTCTCATTTCGTGAAAACAACACAAAAGGTTATCTTTATCGTACACAATATAAATTAATAAAATACAAAATAAAATACAAAAATAAATGCTACAGCCAAGAGAGAAGTATCTTGCAGAATATTCATCAGGTGAAATAACGGCGGAGATGAGTTAAAAGCCGACATTAATGACCTGGAGATGACAGAATACCTGAAGATCTAAAAATATTATGCCTATAAAGCATCCTTGAAGACGATGTTTCGGGTGTATATCCCAGGCTTGCCTTCTATCTTCCCGTTCCCAATCAGTACCTTAAGATTGTTTGGGTCAGTACACCGTGATAAAGCAACGTAGAGATGACCATGACAGAAGACATCTTGAGGAAGATAAACACCAACATGTTTAAGTGTCTGCCCTTGAGACTTGTTGATAGTCATAGCGAAGGCTGGCTTGATTGGGAATTGGCGTCTGCAGAACATGATTGGGGAAGAGCGCTCATCAATCGTCTTAAGCGGTATGCGGGGAATGAAGACGCGCTCTCCTTGATATTGCCCTTTGATGACCTCAGTTTGGATCATTCTTGTGCCTAACGCACGCACAATCATGCCGGTACCATTACATAGTCCGCGCTTTGGGTTCAAGTTGCGAAGAAGAATGACAGGTTGACCGACTTTTAACTCTAGTTTGAACGGAGGCAAGCCTGGTGGACTAAGCTTGTTCAGATATTCCACAGGATAATGGGCCGTGGCTGCTGCCTCAGGGTCTTGAAGGCTATCTTGGCCCATATAACTGACCGACTGCTGAGCGCTACAGAGCATACTGGTGGCTAATCACTCGTCTACCCCCTCAAACACTATGACCTCATTCTTGGCAAACCTTGGCTTACCGCAGTTAACCCCTCTATCGATTGGCGCACCAATGATCTCCACTTCACACACAATGGTAATACCGTGCGCTGGTCATGCAGGGGATTCCAAACAAATTCCATTACAGCTAAGTCTCGCGGCCTACTTATGAGCCACATGCATTTCCAAACTGTCGCGGCACAGCCAGACAGCGAGGTTTACCTCGCCACAGTGAAACTCCCTCAGCTCTCAACAAATGCCACTTCCGACATACACCCTGACATTGCATCAATTATACAGGTTGAGTTCCCTGATGTCTTTCCTGACTCACTCCCTGCAGGTCTTCCACCAGGCCGAGGCGATTCTATGAAGATTGAAACAGACCCTAATGCAGATCCACCCTTTCGCCCTGTGATTCGCCTCCCTATCGCTGAGCTCGACGAGTTGCGCAAACAGCTGGATGAGCTCTTAGCTAAGGGATTTATTAAGCCCAGCACATCACCTTATGGAGCTCCCGTTCTTTTCGTCAAAAAGAAAGATGGAACCCTTCGCATGTGCGTGGATTACCGTGGTTTGAATAGAATCACACGCAAGAATCGCCACCCACTTCCGCGCATCGATGAGCTCATCGACCGCTTTCGAAATGTGAAATATTTCTCAAAACTCGATCTAATGTCAGGATACCACCAACAGCGGATCTTTGACGCACACACTCATAAGACAGCATTTCGTTGCAGATATGGCCACTATGAATTTAATGTTGTTCCATTTGGTCTAACCAATGCTCCTGCTTCGTTCTCCACCATGATGTCACAAGCGCTGGGCCCAGTATTAGATAAATGTGTAGTACTCTACCTGGATGATATTCTAATTTACTCCAAGAACAAGACCGAGCATCTGGCCCATATTCGCAGTGTACTCTCGCTCCTCCGGAAGAATCGTCTCTATGCCAAACTTAGCAAGTGCTCCTTTATGCAAGAAGAAACTGAATTCCTAGGGCATGTTGTTTGTAAAGACGGCATCAAGACAAGCGCTGGTCATGTCAAGGCTATCAAGGAGTGGCCTCGTCCCACCAAGCAGAGAGATGTACAACAGTTTATTGGCCTTGTTCAGTTCTATCAGCAGTACATTCGTGACTTCGCCACTATTGCCTTACCCTCGACTGCTCTCTTAGGTGACAGTGCCACTTTCTCTTGGGATGAAGAAAAAGAGCGCGCATTTGCTACCTTGAAAAATGCCATAACCAAGGCCCCTGTGCTCAGAATATTTGACCCTGACCTAACCACCACAGTAGAGACGGATGCCTCGGGGTTCGCTATAGGTGCTGTATTATTCCAAACAGATGAGCATGGAGAGTCCCACCCAGTAGCGTTTACATCCAAGAAACTTAGTTCAGCCGAGAAGAATTACCCAACACATGAGCAAGAATTATTAGCAGTCGTTCATGCACTTAGGACCTGGCGTTATTACCTCGATGGCACTCACTTCGTGGTATACACCGACCACGCTACCTTGCGTCACTTTCCAACACAACCCAAATTAACACGGCGGCAAGCGCGTTGGATGGAGCTACTCCAGGAATATGATTTTGATTTCAAGTACAAGCGTGGATCTGATAACATTGTTCCAGATGCACTTTCGAGACGACCAGATCAGCAAGATCCGCCATCCATTTCTGTCAACTCATTCGCGATCGAACTACAGTGGTCATCAAAAGTCATTCAATGAATTAGGAATTTCGACATTCTCATTCCTTTCTCCAATTTGATCTTGCTTGTCGCTAATGAAACTTACGTAGCGAGTTTGACCATCGACAACGTCACTCCTACTACAATGTCAATGAGCTCCTGTTGCTAATTGAAAATTTAGATGAATGCCAATTATTGGCAATCTCATTGAATGACATTTGAAGAAAAACAGCAGCTTTGCTTTATTTGTTTTTTTTTTCTGTTCTTCAGTAATGTGTACGACCTCCTTTCTTGCGATGTAGCTCCTCTACCCTTCGTGGCATCTCTAATATACTATAGCCGCTACCTTTTTTGATATATCACGTGTAGAAATTTTTTTTCAGACAATTTGGGATTAAGATCGGATTTTATTTCCTCCTCCTCCCCTTTCATTCCCTCATTCATTACCCTTTCCCTTATTCCCTTACTTCAACAATGGTTTGCAACCAATGCGTTAAAGAATAATGCGCGTCGTGGAGAATTAGTTGAAGTTACGCATGAACGATCAAATAGTAATGAGTGTCTTTTCAACAGATGTAAGACATGTAATCGTCCAAGAATACATGGACATATGGAAAATTGTCCTGAGAATATTATCCCGTCATTGATAAGTGAGTATAAGTGATAATTGGAAAATGCAGAACATATATGACAATATGACAAGACAACACGACAGAGCAACAGAGGAATGGATAAGTATATGTAGGATGTAGGATACAAGTGTAGGAAAAGCTGAACTAATAATTAAATAAATATTTTTTTTCAATTTTTCAAAATCAAAGTGAGCGTGACATGGAGGTGCAAAATTCACGTAATGAGAACATTAACCTGAACAGAAGTAACCGCGAAGAAGAATATGAATTTGAGCCTTATCATCCCCCACCACGACCTCCACTTCCAGTACAAGTTCCTATTGCTAGGCGACCTTTCATTGCTAGGCGACCTTTTAATGAAAATCTAATCAGAGGCAACAGTATTAAAAATCACAGACATCACCTTGATCGGATGATAAAATGTCCAGATTGTCGGCGAAAGTGTGGTAAAGAGGAACGAAGTAATAAGAAGCAAAAATCAGGACTTTAAATACTCCATCTGCTGTCAGAGAGGTCGAGTTGTATTGCCCATTATTGAGCCACTTCCATTCATCCTAGAGGTTTTAAGTTACCATTTAAGCTGCTACTAAAGATCGGCCAGCCTATCATGTTGTTAAGGAATATGAACGCCAAGCGTGGATTGTGTAATGGTGCCCGACTTATTGTGCGTGGTCTTACCTCAAGATGCATGGAAGCAGAAGTTATCACAGGCGCTTTAAAAGGAAAAAGAGTGTTTATTCCGCGCATCCCCTGACAACTGCTGATGATGACCAAACATCACCTGTGAAGTTTACACGGTATCAATTCCCCATCAAGCCAGCATTCGCTATGACAATTAACAAGTCGCAGGGGCAAACTCTTGAGAAGGTGGGTATTTATCTCCCTGCTCCCGTGTTTACTCATGGTCAACTGTATGTTGCACTATCACGCTGCTCCAATCCAAGAGATCTGAGGGTTTTAATAGACAATGGCATATTTCCTGGGTTTGAAGGTGTTTATACAAGGAACATTGTATACAAGAGCGTTCTCCAATAAGTATAAAAAATTTGTTTTTTTTTTTCTGTTCTTCAGCAATGTGTACGAGATCCTTTCATGCGATGTAGCTCCTCTACCCTTCGTGGCATACTTTCATATAGCTCATCAAGGAAGTCAGGTGGAATAGATGTCCAGATATCCTGTAGTCTTTCCCATAGTTCATCCGGATCCTTTGGTACCTTCTCATATCCCTTGAGCCGATGATCCATGTAGGCCCATACATTCTCGATAGGGTTGAGGTCAGGAGAATTTGGAGGCCACTCCAAAGTGGTAATGTGTGACTTAATAAAGAACTCTTTAACCATCCTACTCGTATGAACACTTGCATTGTCCTGCTGAAAAATTAACTTTTCAGGGTCCTGGCCATACCACTTCCATGAGCCGAGGACATAATCTTGTAGAACATCAACATATAAAGAGGAATCAACTGTGACAGGGATCCTGCAACCATCGCCTACACCATGATAAGTGATACAGCCCCACCACATAAGTTTGTTATGTGCTCCCCTTGATCTCTCTCTAACATCTCGATCTTCTAAAGTCCTGTGGCCGGGTCGCCTATATTGTGTTCTTCCTCCTAAGGACCCTAGCCTTTCAAAAAGCTTTTCGTCCGAGAACATCACTCGCTTCCAGTCATCAACAGTCCAGTCAAGGTGGTTGAGGGCAAAATTCTTCCTTTTCGCAATCTGCATTTTTGTCAGCCTAGGCTTGAATGGGCGGACATAGTTTTTCAAACCCTCTGATTTTAGATAGCGTCGGGCAGTCTCTACACTGACATGCACTCCATGGCTCGATCTGATGTATTCTTGAACTGCCAGAATGGATCTAAGTTTCCCCGTATCAACCTCGCGTGCAATAACCCTCTTGGTAGCAGGGGAAACCAATGAGGGTCTGCCCATTCTGGGTTTAGGAATATTGTCCTTGACGTCCCTCCTGATCCTTATTGCCGATGAAATAGAGATACCAAGTTGCCTTGCCACTTCGCTTGTAGACTTCCCTTGTCGAAGTAAGGCCTGAGCATTTTGTACCTTTTCCATAGAAAGCGTCCTCATAATAAATACTAAACGATGTGGAATGTTAATTGTAAGTAGAGGTGTATGAAGATATAGCTGAAGGTAATCTTGGTAGAAAAAAGAGAAGTGAAAAAGTTTTTTTTGCAATCAACATTAAAATTCAGCAGAAGTCATTCAATAGGCAGGTCAAATTGAAATTGGTTTTATTTCACAATGAAGTCATAATTGGGAATGAGACATGAAAGTAATCATGAGGTGTGGGGAACAAATGCACTACCCCAAATATACTAGCCACATGCTAGATGAGAATGAAGAAAAGGAATGAGAATGTTAAAAATTCAAAATCATTGAATGACTTTTGATGACCACTGTACATTTAGTGCTGTGGAAAAAGTAGCAATGTTCTCAAACTTTGAACCGAAAATCTAATTGGATGTTGTGCAAGGTGAATATCATTGTAAGGAATGAAAGGGATGAAAGGAATATTCAGTAAATAAAGGATATAGTAGGCATAGGGTGCTCTAATAAAGTGAGGCGAGTCTTTTAGGTGCCATAGTTCGTGAGCGGGAAGCTCACGTAATGTTTGTCATAAGTGGATATTGCGAGGGTGAAGTTGGGGCTGCTGCTTTATCGACAGTAAAAGGCTCTACCCCATGGGGACGATATTGATTATACCCTAGGACCGTATCCTTTGTCAATAGCATGAGAAAATATTATGAAAGCTATACCTACCAGACATCTTAAGCGCCTTTAAATAGAGCACATCTGGTCACTTAATAAAAGACCACCGTTTATCCCCAGCTCCTGTGGCAGAAGTTCATGCGGGCATCAAATTTATTTTGATAATGGAAGCAAAGAAATGATAGCGAAGGTGGCTAGCGTTACGTACCGAGTCTTGGGAGTGCACCTCGGGGGCACTTCCATTTTTATTCATAAGGTAAGAATATTGTGTGGCGGTCATGGCGGGTCCTTAATAAAAGGTCCCCGCCTGGCAACAATAATAAAAACAATTGTTGATTTCCTTGACTTGCAAGACGTAGAAAATATCCTAGCTAGTGTGAGAACTAGAGTATTTAAAAGGAGGAAGAAGGGTTGGAGCAGGATGATATGAACGGTAGGAAGAAGAGTTGGAGCAGGATAACATGATCAATAAGAAGTTGCGTTAGACAGGACGAGGTGTTTAAAAGGAAGAAGAGCTTAAGCAAGAGATGCGAATAAATATATAAAATAGACTTTCTTTAGAGATTGATCAGGACAAAAGAGTGATGATTGGATCAGGACAAAAAAGTGATGATTGGATCAGGAACAGCTAAGAGATCGGGCCGTAGACGGAGCGCAGTTCACTTCTGGGTATATCACAGAATGAGCTTAGATATTCCGCAAAATGGAGGAAGGGTGGGAAGAGTGATGCAAAAGGTTGCTCTTGTTAGAACTTTGCTTAAGCTTCTTTTAGATGTTTATTGCTGTGCCATGAATGATGAGCTTGTTCCCTCCCTGTATTCATGTCTACAGTCTTCAGTGCCTGCCAGCGCAGGATCAGGGACAGTTTGGGACTATAAGCTTAGCTCGAGTCTTCTCATCCTTCCATCCCAATCAAGTGGTAAGATTGAAGGTCATACTTTACGACCCATTTGGGTCAAGGCAAAGAGCAAGAGTGAGCCTTAGACCGCTTGCTTACTTGTTTTTTGACTAATCACTCGAACAGGGTGGCTTTGAGCAAGGTAAAGTATAGGAAAGTCAGAGCAGAGAAAACTGTTTTTATTTCATTATATCTGAATCCGTCTTAATCTCTCAAGGTGATGCAGACGCAACGCAGGATTGCTTCGAGACCAAATTCGAAGAGGTCTGTTGCAATAGGTTGGTACAAAAGACAAAGGGGCTCGCTCGCAGGAGTCAGTGAGACTTCAGGATGGCAGCAGCCTTTGTTCTGGATGGGTTTGTTCTGAGTTAAGCTGGGGTCTAGGAATCCTTGAGGTAGGTTACATAAGGCTGCAGGAAGGCAAGATTATCTGTTGAAAGTGAAGCAAACAGTGGTTTGCGACAGGAGTTTAACTTGTTGTGAAAGTCTGGGCTAGAGAAGAGACAAATGAGGGTCAAAGTCGATTAGAAGCGTTGAGAGGTCATCGTGGAGGCATGACGCCGCCACTAAATAAAAGCCAATAGAATTTGTGAAGATGGACTTTGATCTAAAGATCTCGTGGCAATAGGGAGAGACTGAATTAGGAACAAAACCACTGTCTTCTTTTTGTTGCCACCTCTAGAAAGTGTTTGTCATTACTACTTGAGACAACGCTTGTCCTTCAATGGTGAAGTCAGTTGGTAAATCAGTTGCCTGAAATATCACTGTATCAAGGCAATATCAGGTTTGATTTTCTTTTTTCTTTTATCTTCCCACACGCAACACAAATGTCGCTCTACACTTTTTCAGATGCTTAGATCTTCAGCTCCTTATAATGCAGCGAACATGGCTTACAAAGTCATCATTATCTGGGCTGAACAGTATGCAACCTTACTGATAATCAGGTTTATGTTTTATGAACCAACTTATTGTCTTGTCAATGCTTTTTTTTTTTATGCAGCCAGATTATAATTGTAGACACAACTGTCGCGATGGTGCTTTTAACTATCTTGTAATTGAGGAAGGAGGCCGAAAGGTGTTAATTACAGGCAATTAGTAAGTGATTTTTTTTTTCTATCACCATCTCTTTGGGCTGAGGATGGGCTTGCTGTTCCACGCGTCATTCTCTCAATTCGGAAGCTTGAGTATGTCTGTTAAGTCTGCACATGAATGCTCACTGGAAGTGTACGCACAGGAGTTTTTAAAGTGTTTCCCTCTCTTTTTTCGTCCATTTCTCTCTAAGGTTTTTAGATTACCATCTCGTCAACATGTGTCGATGTGCCAACCCTTAGTGTCCTTGGAGCATAGCCTTTCTAGCGATGGAGATGGAGCAGGAAACAATTGATTTCAAGGCGATAAAGCAGGAGAGCGCGAGTCTGCAGGGATTCAGGAGAAGACAGAAGGTAGAGTGGAGACGATGTACAAGAATGAGTTATAATGAAATACCTGAATGCAGGAGTAATAGATTCTGGTTTGAGCTCAAGCCTGCTTGGACGAGCCAACAGGCACTAAGAAGTTGATTCAATGTTTTAGATGAGGATTGCATGGAGCCGACTGACTTTATAATGTCAATTCAATGTTTGCGTAGACAATTTCAAGTCCATGAAAGCTTCGAATCATCAGCAGGAAACGTATTCTTATCAGAAGAAGAAGAAGAAGAAAAAAAAAAAAAAAAAAAAAAAAAAACACCATGAGACAAAGAGATTGAAATCATAATCACAAGGAATGATGATCGGGAGTCAATCTTTGGAAAATAAAGAGGGTCTTAAGAACTAATGACAACGCCTTAAGACAGAAGAAAGATGATTTTGATACCTGACCGTGACATGTCATGCAGAATGGCAGAATATTTTAAGGGTCGTTGGTGTCTGTGATGACATGACATTCTTCCCAGGACAGGATAATCTGGTAGATGATTCAGGATGTAGCGCCTTGAGGACCGCTTCTCGGTACGAGAACATCTCCAGTGTTGGCAGCTTCAAATCTATCGCCCCTTTCCGACGAGAATAACAGAGGCATTGCGACAATATACTTGTGCTTTTGGATCATAAACGTTAATATAAAGATAAATCTCTTTCTCTCTCTCTTCCATTCGACCGTGTTGATGAAGACGAAGCTTTGATGTTACGTTTTCAAGGGAGTCTGGTGTGTCTACTTAATGAGGAGGAAATGTGCTCTGAAATAAGAGACGGGTCAAAACCACTCCTGTCACCAACAAAGATTCTCTTCCGAAGAAAAAACAGCAATTAGAGGGTAATGATGACAGAAACAGAGAATTGAAAGGGAAGGAGAAAGAGAAGAAAGAAAGGACATGCTACGGAGCATGTTTGATGGGTAGTAAAAAGGAGATCTCGTCAAACTACATATCCTTATATGCAAATATTAAATGTCGTTGTAATTCAAGAGAACGAGTCTGAGGACTTGAAGACACTTTATTATCCAGCACAAGCTTGATCAATCAAAATGTATTATAATTGTCCATATTTTGATTGCAATGGAGTGCACGGGCCAGTCTTTCTTTTTGAATGATTTTTTTTTCGTACATTCCCTAATGTTTCTTTCACTCTCTCTATCTTCCAGTGTTTTCACTAGGATATCTGATTAGATGAAAGTCCCTCGCTTCGTGAGGTCCGTAGAAAGAGACCTGACGTTCTTCTCTTATTGCCTTTTCCTTTAACTTTTTTTTTTTTTTTTTTTTTTGTTTTTTTTCTTTTTTTCTTGATGTGGTGCTATAATTCAATCCGTAGTCATTGGTAAGGTCAGTAAGTTCTTGAAAACTGCCGCCTGCCATCGCCAAAATATCTCAAGTGCAGACCCCAGAAGAGATGGAGAGACTGGAACTGATGGTACGCAATGGTACAAAGAAAGGGTTTCTATGGCCTTTGGGGCGTCAACATGAAATTGTTGTTGCAGTTCGATGAGAACAGCCAATGACCAGTGTTATAAAAAAGAATGCACTGTACAGAACAGACATGTACCAAGATCAGCATCCGTAAGCTCGTTTAGGGGACGAATGTTATTTTAAGCCATCGAGATAGGCTAATCAACACCATCCACATCAAGACCTCAGTCCAGTTGCTCCAAAAAAAAAAAAAAAAAAAAAAAAAAAAAAATTGACGCGATGTGATATAATGTAAAAAGGGAAGGACTCTAGATTAAGGATCCGATCTGTCCACAATACCAAATGCAAGTGTGTGTAGTGTGTGTCAACCACCAAAGTCTTTAATGATTTTTTGAGCACTAATATGGCACTAGCATAGCAGAAAATGGAAAGAAAACATTCATTAAAGTGAGCCTTGTTTGTCGCACAGACAACCTTTGTATTAAAAGTCTGCTTATGTCAGTCACTCCAACTGGAAAGCAGTTAAAACGTCAACAATTAAATACTTGAATCGGAGATGGAAGGAATTGGTTTTTTGGCCCTCACTCCAAGGTGACCAAGATTCTTTAATTTTACGCCGTATAGTGAAATTGTTCAACAGAGTGCATATTATGAAACTAGGACATTTACTTTTTAGGCGGGAGAGTATATACCTGTGAAAGAACTCGTAGGCTACTTGTGCATGGTTCATCCACAACATCATCATTATCATCGCTCCCTTTTTTTTTTTCCCATTCTTGTTTAAGCTCAAATGAAAATGAGACTACTCTTAGTCTAGTCCAAAGTTGTCTTAGTCTAGTAAAGCAAGGTGAAGTGATATCTTATCACAACGTCCATTGCTTCGGGACTATCTACTACACCATGCATTCTACATCATCTTACATATTTTTTTTGCCAATGCGCCTTTTTTTTTTTTTTACTAAGGCTTCGGATTTACATTTGGAGTGAAGGGAGGAAAGCAGATAGGACGGAGATGATGAGATTGAATTACGCAAAAAAAGATAAAAAAAAGGAAAGAGAGATGGGAACCCCTATTCTATGATCAAGCTATTGTAAAGGGCGTAGGTAATGATCTTCAATAATGGAAAAAA
This sequence comes from Lobosporangium transversale, assembly GCF_002105155.1. NCBI lineage: Eukaryota > Fungi > Mortierellomycota > Mortierellomycetes > Mortierellales > Mortierellaceae > Lobosporangium > Lobosporangium transversale. The sequence continues at coordinate 298,546 of NW_019028997.1, read as the reverse complement.
GATGATTGCGGGAGTATCTCCCTGGTAGTACTTTTTCTTTCTTTTTTTTTTTTTCCATTTGTTGGTCAGATTGTGGGACTCTAAATAAGAAAAAGATACAAGAGCAAGGTATCCGGTGAGCAAGGGCAAAGATGTATTCATGTCTACTGAATATCAATGTATGTTTATATGTATATTTGTACTGTACTTGTTTATGCCCTGCATCTGCTCAAATGTCACGTTATCTTCTCCAATTCTTGAGGGGGTTCTAGCATCTTCATGTCTAAAGTTCCGTACTCATGGAGAAAAAGAGATGGATGTCTATAGGTGAGTCCATATATCCAGTAGATTAGTCAATGCATGTACGAATATGTCGGCGCATGGAATAGAGCATCCTCCAAAGTATTTTATTATAAACATGTATATATATATGTGTATATATTTATATAATTATCACTTTTCCAAACAAATAGAGAATATTGAATGTGAATGGTCCTTTCAGAAAAGACAAACAAACAAAAGAGAATCTTAATAAAAAGGAGCAGGAACGACAGACAGTTTCGTATTATAATATTATGCATGTTGTTACCAAGAAACCAAACATAAGCAATACAAGGAAGTAAATAAACAATCTACTACGCGTGTTTTTCTCCTTTGTTTCTGTGTGTGGAGAACGAGGAGATTGGTGCTTTTTGCCTTAACAAAAAACAAAAACAAAAAAAAAGGTTTTTTCCTTAACGGTCTTTTGGCTTAATAAACCAAGGGAACGGTTTCGATCGTGAGTGACGGAGAATCAGCAAAGAGAGCAAGACAGAAACAGAGGCAAAGATCGAAAAAAAGGAGCACTCCGCAATGGGCAGGTGAAAAAGAGGGATCTCTTCAATGTTTCTCTTTTAACATTTATATTTATAATTATAATTTTGTGGACATTTCAAGTTTGTATAAATTTTCATACTCATTTCCCTGAATGGATATTCTTACATTATTTTACTTCAGAGGTTTCAACTCTAATTTATTTGCATTGTCCATATTCTCTCTCTATTTCTATTTCTCTTTCTTTTCCTTTTCCTTCTTCTTTCTTCCCCTCTTCTTTGTCCTTTGCTTGCCCATTGCGCTTTATTCTTCTTCTTCCTTCAATAGTCCTATAACGATCTACAAGCAATAGTCCTCATCATCACTCCGTTCACTCATTCGCGTGTTACCAACGCTTGATCTATTTTAGTTCGATTTTCATCCAATTCGCATTTATCTCCCTTTCTCTTTGCTTTTCCCTCTTCTCCCTCCTCCAACCCTCTCCATATTTTTCCTTCACCATGGGGAACTCCAACTCAACTTTGTCCTCCTCCAAAAAGCCCAATCCGGGTTCTCTTGATATACCTTTTGGATCAGACACAAAGAAGTCTCTTTTCCAACGATCAAAGCCCTCCTTTCAGTTCCGCAAACGCTCCAAATCCTCCCTTTCATTCACAGACAGTGCTTCCAGCAACAGCAACACCAGTGGCAACACTAGTCATTCCGTCAAAAAAAGCAATCAAGTCGTTCCTAACCATCATTATACTATCGACACCTCAGATGGCCACTCTGATAATTCGCTTCAGTCCGGCGGTTCCAATAGCATCAGTAACCAAAAGTCAAAAATCTCTTCTCAGTTGAAGAAACAGTTCTCATCCAATGTTATTGGCCATCATGGGGACAACTCTACCACGAACTCAAGTACCAGTTCAACTATTGGTGGAGCCTTGCCAGAGTGGGCATATCATAGCCGAAAATGTGATGATGGCCGTACTCGACATACTGTTGACACCGCACCCTATATGCTTCCAAACGATTTGACAGAGTCAGATCGCCTAGATGCTCAACATTACCTTGTTCGTTTCATTCTCAAAGGAAACTATAATGTCAAGATCGATCCCGATGCTCCTGTGAAGATCTTGGACGTGGCAACAGGCACCGGAGTCTGGGCATTAGAAATGGCTCATGAATTCCCGAAGGCCGAGATACATGGTGTAGATATCTCGCCTATCTTTCCAACGGAAATCAAGCCCAGCAACTGTCATTTCCAGCTCTGTAATATTTTGGATGGTCTTCCATTCCCCGACAATTACTTTGATTTCATTTATCAACGCCTACTCGTCTATGCCTTGACGCCTGCTCAACGTAAACAAGTTAATGCCGAGGTAAAAAAACAAAAAAAAAAAAAAAAAAAAAAAAAAAGGATTGTACATTTCGCCTCGTATGGTCGGAAACCTTTTTCCATCATAGAGACAAAGAACCCTCCCCAGGGTCTTGCATATTCATTTTTTGCTCAACAACCATTTTAACGCCCATCTGCATGTCATGCAGAGGAAAGAATATCATTTCCCTATTCACACACAGACACAAATGTTACATTATTACATATTTATTTTGTACTATCGAGACGCGCGTCAGCACATGAAAAATCATGCTCCACATGTAATAGTTCGGTAGTACTAAAACGTTTTCTTTTTGTTTGTTTGTGTAAATCCCTTTTTGTAATAGTTATTGCGTGTATTGAAACCAGAAGGACATCTGCAGCTTGTGGAATCAGATGGTATTGTCTATAATGCCGGACCAGAGATGGAAAAGATCAATCAACTCTCGCTCGAGACTTCTCTCCGTCACGGTGTCGATCCGCATGAAGTTCAGAACATGAAAGCGGGTCTGAAGCAAGGAGGATATACCAATGTCAACTCATTTAACATCGCATTGCCTGTTGGAGACTGGGGGGGAAAGGTTGGTGCCCTCAGTCGCGAGAACATGCATGGACTGGCGACCATCTGGCTCAAGGGTGAAGTAGGCAAGATGAACCAAGAGGCCTGTGATGCCACTTTGGCTATTGCAGATAAAGAATGTGAAGAAAATCAATCTTACTACAAGGTCTGGCTCGTCGTTGGCCAAAAGCCTAGTGTCGCAGCAACGCAGCTCAAGGAGGCAAAGAAAGCCGCCGCAGCCCTCGTGGCGGCACACGCAGCACACGCAGCCGCAGCCGCAACAGCAGCATCACAGGGACCTCAACCCTCCTCTTCTTTGCCAATATCGCCATCCTCACAGTCGGTTACTGGTGTTTAACGACAAGAAGAAGAAAAAAAAGAAAAAAAAAAAAAAAGGCTCTGGGAATTCGACGGAGCCAATGCATAGGAAATCAATGTTGTCCCTTATGCTTCCCATATGATACCAATCTATTGACCTTGACTAGAGCAGTCTTCACTTGTATTTTTATTATTTAGCATTTACTTTTTTATTTATTCTACTCTACTTAAAATTATATATAATACAAATATTATAAATATATATAATTTATATAATAGTAATTAATTTAAAAAGAGAGTTGGTCGATGTTTCAATTGTGATAAAGATTTAAGTGTCCGCACTCCGTTGGATCTCGATTAACGATCACCCCGCATTAATGTTGTCTGTCCGTTCTCTTCTGACCCACGATTTAATAAATTTTCAGATACAAATATTTTCTGACCCTTCTCTCAATCTCCTTTTCTCTCTGCTCTCTTTTACTCTCATTGAATCTAAAATCATGAGAAGGAAGACAACGACAAGAACAGGGAGAGGAGGATGGTAGAGGCTTTACCATCTTTGAGAGAGCCGCCTCTAATGGCAATACCTTCGTTTGGAATGTTTGAACAGGTCTGGAATATTGGCCTCCTATGAGGTCCTTACTTCAGAAAAAAGAGGTAATAGGAAGAGGAGGACAAGATAGAGGAGAAAGAAGGGCTAAACAATGAGCATCCATAAATGTTGGTTGTATGCATCATAGCGGTAAAAAAAAAAAAAAAAAAAAAAAGTGGATACTATTTTAGTCACAATAGACACTATCAAAGGCTAGACTAGGCTACAGAGGCGATAGGGCTCGCTAGGCGCTGGAACAATTGAAAAGAACCTCAATATGTTTTTCTTTAAAAAAAAAAAAAAAAAAAAAAAAAAAGAAGGTTGCTGAGCCAAGAGAACCAAATCTCTCGAATCGGCAAATGTAAATATCAAGGGCCTATTCTTTACAATGGAGGAGGAAAAAAAAATGAGCATGCATACATGTCTATTATTTGTGAATAAGAGGAGTGTTGAAAGGGAATATGATTCTCCCAAAGTCTGTGCAAGGTCCAAAGAAACTTTGGGCGCTCAACTCTAAATGAATATATTCTTTGGCCGAGATTGAAAAAAAATCCCTCGCTCACACACTCTCAAGATGACTATTGCTTGAGCTGATAGAGAGATGGGGAGATGGGGAGAGAGAGAGAGAGAGAAAAGGCCTGGAACTATTAAATTGAACTCTGATGATTATGCCCTTCTTTCATTTATTAATCGACTTTAATATGCTTTGTCTGTATCCGTATTGGCAATGTTGTGCCAGGGTATGGACAAATACAAAGAATAAGATTCATTTCTGTGTGTATATTTATAGTGATTATATATAATATTATATATATATTAAATACAATACATGTTCTGCAAATGTTAGTTACACACTTCGCTCACGCGACCAACTTTTTTTATTTTAGTTCCTAACGTGTTCGGGCAACACTTCAATGAGTCAATTATCGACATTCTCCTACCCAACAAAGTAAAGGATGTTTTCTAGTAGACGTGTAAAGCAGACGAACTGATGAACCATTTGCTCTCATTTTGAACAAAAAAAAAAAAAAAAGAAAGGAAAAGAAAAGAAAAAGTATTGCCGCAAATCGCCTTTTGGCCACCCATGACCGACGTCAGGACAGAGTGAATCATTTTTACATTCATATCTCGTAAGATGGATTCATTTTACTCTGGTATCAAACAAAAAGTTTTCATGTACAATTGATGCTATTGCAACTCCACCCATATCTTAACTAAATCCTAGCCTAGTCCAACTCTCCTTCCGATGTTTTTTTTTTTTTTTTTTTTTTTTTTTTTTTCTTTTTACTTGTCCTCCTCCTGCAATGCCTGCAATACACTCTCTGCCGATAATTCTCCAACAACTAAGGAGCTTCTCTGATCAGCATTAGAAAGTGTACTCTGACGGTTCTTACGACGACGTTCTAATTTACGTCCTGTGGACTCGAATTCTGCGCCAGATACCGCTTTCCAGTCTGGTGCATCTTCAACCTTGGTTGCCTCCGTATCCGTAGGAGACACCTCAATATTATCATCCTTGATTGATTCCAGTACAGTGAGAGTACTCTGCTCTCCTTCTCCTTCACCTCCAGTTACAGGTGCAGTCACGGTTGTAGTTTCTGTTGTGGCTTCGATATTATTATACGGCACATCATCGGTAGCATTAGCAGGGATACTCTTGGAGACACCATCCTCCTTGTCTTCCTCTTCTTCCACCTCTACAATACTCTCGTTTGTGTTTGGCGCGCTGACGCTTTGCCTTAGAGGTGATCGACTGTTCTTATCACCTCCTGCAGCATGTTGGAGACCTGTTGTATTCAACAACCCAGGTATCCCATTAGCAGTGCTAGCATCACCCTCTACTCCGCTTGTGCCATCCACAGCAGGCTTCTTCTTAAATGATGGAACTTCACTAAACATCTCAGGAGCACTCACACCCCTCGTCAAGCTAAAGCGTCCGGCTCCTGAAGGACCTAGTCGTCTTTGAAGTTTAGCCCCTGAAGGTGCAGCTGTCGAACCAGTACCAACACCTGATCCACCATCCTGAACAGTAGCAGCAGTCGCAGTAGTCGCAGCAGCCTGGCCTGTAATAGCTTCACCATCCACAGCAATTGAAGGCACTGTTGAAGCCAAGTCCACATGACCGTTTCCATTGACCAATGCGGAAGCTCCCTTAAGATCCCTACTCGCTCTCATACCGGCCTTGCGACGGTTCAAGGCCGTGGCAGGAGCTCGAGTGGTGACAGAACGAGACAGATTTCCTTCCTCACGACTCATCCTGATCGGTTCAAAGATCTGATGAGTCATTTTGAGCATATCGCGCATCATCCTCTGAGGATGCTTATCATGAAGTGTCACAGCCGTTTCTTCCAGAGGTCGCAAGAAGACAGGTCCCCAGCGGTGAGCAACAAATGAAGTGAATGATTCATCTGCGGAAGTTTCTTTAATCAAACTATACAAAATAAACATTTGTATTAGTTATGGAAAATCGAGTCTTTAGCAACATTAAGCCACGACAATACGAAAAGGAAGGAAAAAAAAAAAAAAAAAAAAAAAAGTACCTGCTGATATGCTTGACGACTTCATAAAGGGTATAGAATCGGGCAGAGGAAAGGAGAGCAAGCAAATTGCGAAGCGACGAGATCCGTGCATCGTTTTTACTATCACTCGTGTCATCCGATACTATAACAATAATAATAACACGCTTTAGTCTTTTAAATTACTTTCGACAAAGGTCCTCTTTTCTTTTTCTTTTTTTTTCCTTGTTCCAAGAGCTGAACAATAGATTCCCACCCTTACCGCTTGAATAAATAATCTTCACAGTATCATATTCTTCGCCATTCACCACGGATCCAGGGAGCTCCAAGAAATAGAGGCGTAAGACACCAACCACTGTTGCCACATCAAACAAGCGAAGCAATTTCTGAGTGATCTTGCCGCCTAATACAAAAAAAAAAAAAAAAAAAAAAAAAAAAGAAAGTGGCGGTTGAGTCATGAAATGCTTTTACTTTTGGCTTTTTGAAGACAGTATCCAGATTTACGGTTTGAATAGCAATAGCAATAATAAAAGACTGACCATGATTAATCTTGTTTCGAAGAACATGAATGTCGGCCAAAGGCACCTCAGCTGTCCAGCACGCCAATTTTTCTACAAGCATAAAAAAATAGATACATTAGTCTTTTTCACTTGCTACGGTATTAGAACATCATGCTAATAAGCCTACATGACCAATATATATATATATATATAAGAAGATATTTAAATGACATACGTTCGTTACTAAGAGCAGCAGAGCTCTTCTTGATCCTAGTCAAACACTTCATCACTAATTGAGGAACCTTCTTGCGAGTGAAATTACAATGCTTATCAATATTAACACCAAAAACTTGATCTAAAATGAAAGAAAGGAAAAAAAAAAAAAAAAAAAAAAAAGACCATTAGTCATATAATCTTGTATAACGCAATGGATACCTTTAGACTTTTTTTTTTTTTTTTTTTTTTTTTTACCTAGACCTGATCCATGATAAAAGTTATTATAAAGCGTTGGCATGGGGACAAAAGCACCTGTGCGGTATTGCTCAATCACATATTGAACATCATTTGCAGGGCGCAAAGCTTCCTGGAAGATTAGCAAATGATCCGCAACTGACTGAGTGATACTGATGATGTTGGAGAATATCGCCGCAAAGTTCAAAAAAGCTACATATTGAAATAATGGTGGTGACGTATTAATACGGATATTTATAAATAAACATTCCGGTTTGGCTCTCATGCTCAAGTCTTTTTTTTTTTTTTTTTTTTTTTTTTTTTTGAAAAGATAGCAAGACTCAATTCATATTTACCATTCTTAAAGGTGTTAATACGATCGTATTCAAAACGTTGAAGCAGATCCATATGAGAGAACTAAGAAAAAGCAGAAAAAAAGCGTATGATTCTGTCAAGTCCACGATTCATTTTCACCTGTCGATTAAAAAAAAAAAAAAAAAAAAAAAAAAACATACAAGACCAACTTCGAGTTGTAAACGAGTATTGTCTGCCTTCTTGACAGCAGCCAAATAAGCAGCATCAGCCTTCTCAGCCTCCAGCTTAGTCTTTTTGACCAAAGAAAGTTCTTCTTCCTTATCATCTTCATCCAGCAGCTCAAACATCTGGTCACGCCATTGATAAAAGTGTGCAGGTGTGGCTACAAACTTATTGCCACGCTGTCCGATCAATCTCAAGAATCCTTCGTCTGACAATGACTGTCCGATATGTTCAGCCTCTTCCACTGTTCTTGCCTTTGTATTTTGTTGAATCCAATGCGCAATATTGGATCCAGCACAACAGTTATTGTACACACCAATGATGGGGACCTTGACATCTTGTGAGGGCACTTCAGCCCTCATCCGGTTCAAGAATTTGTTCAGTTCCTGAATCGTGAAGCGCTGTGATGCAAACTCATGGCGACGGTCCATATCCGTGACCCCAACTCCGGCTGCTCGAGCTTCCTCCTGTGCAATCTTGTTGGCTTCCAGATCGGCTTGGTCGGCAGCATTGCATTTGGATACATAGGATGCGTGTGTCCGATCCAGCTCCATGAGGTGTTTATCAAACAACTTTAGACGGGATTCAATATCCTCACGGCTATGTTGTGTCGTTTGGCGGGCATGTGTGCTAAACTTGACAAGGGGTTGAAGAACAAGCTCACGCAGATTGGCTGCCAAGGTCAAGTGACCATTTCCAAGTTCGACACTCTCTGCCTTGATAGTCTCAAACGTTTTGCGCAGCGATGCGCCATCGTCACGCAAGAATCCGTCGAGCTATTCAAGAGAAGGTGATTCAATAGAGTCCACTATTAATCTCTGTCTGATCATGTGAAATAAAAGAAAAAAAAAACGCGGAGACCCTCATACATTGTAAGGGAGAATAAAAAAAAAATAAAAATACACTAGAGGCAGGGCTGGTATAAAGGAGGATAGCGAGGTCAGACTGATCCTAAAGGAAACATGATCCTTTGGATTTTTGGTTTTTTTTTTTTTTTTTTTTGCACATGTCCAATTTGACCTTGATCTTGTCTGTACCCCCCCTTTTTTTTTAAAAAAAAAAAAAAAAAAAAAAAAAATGTTGAATTGAAGCAATAGTGCATGATTCTTTGTTTTGTAGCCACTTTTCTCTGATTGTGAATTGTTCCGTTGTGAGTGATATTTGGGATCAATGTGAACCATCCGAACGCAAATGATTGCTCCAAACAGTACTTATTGCAATACTCAATGCCCTGTCCATCCATCCCTATCCATATCTCCATCCTATCTCATTTGATCCTGTAGTTATGCTATACTATCCCATGCTATGCTATGTTATGCCATTATGCAATGCCATCCGACCAAACTCATATTGTTTTGATACTATAATTGTTGTTGCTGTTTACCTTCAGTCTTCGGTTCCCCATCTCAATAAGTGAGTTTCCATAACGCTGCTCAACCTCAATACGTTCTCGAAGATAGCTCAGGATTTCCTGGTCTTCAACAGCACCCTGGTCAATCTTGGCATGAAGTACATTCAGCCCAGTGACATAGTCGCCTCGAGAGTTGGACCAGAATGATTCCGAGAACTTTGTCTCTGAAAATCTGTTCACTGGAAGGAGTGTCGACACCGTCATTTATGCTCCTTTTTGTTTCCTTTGTCCGTTTTGTCCTGTTTGGTTGTTCAGTTGTGACAAATAAATACATATAATAATAACAAAAAAGGCGCTCCAAGTTCCTAGAACAATAGCGTTTTTAATGGAGGGAAAGTGTAATGTGAAGAAGAAAAAAAAAAAAAAAAAAAAAAAAAAAAAAAAAAAAAACGGAAAAGAATGAAATGAAATGAATGAATGTGAGGAGTCTTGATGACCTGTGGCGATGACAGATGTAATTTCAAGAGCCGATGTTGCTTAGCAACAGAAAAATGTATCGGTTTTTGGTGGAGGCTGGAAGGTGGAAAGGTGTGCAAAAAGAAAAAAAAAAAAGAGAGCCCAAATGTCTAAAGTCTCTTTTCAGCCCTTTCCTTTCTTTCCACTACCCAGCCCTAAATCAACTTAGACAAGCAAGCACTCCATCTTGTCTTACCAGACTTGCTTGCCACAAGAGTCTATCTACACTTCTCTGTCTGTGTGTGTGCAATTCTTTTATATTTTTTTTCTCTCTTGTGTATCCTTGCGTGGATGGTGAGTCTTGGTTGGATCAAGTAAACATGGTTACTTTGTATACAAAAAAGGACTAACGAAAATAGTTTGCATGTCCAGCGGGAATAATAAATAAAGCCATGAGGGGGATTGGAATGTAAAAAAAAAGTAAATAAGAATGTAAAGTTTGGCATCCTTTTTTCATTGATGTTGATCATTATGTGGATAGAATGAGTACCATTAACAGCATCTATCATTGCTACTATTGCAGAGAGATGACCATACTGGATCGAAAAGAAAAAAAAAAAAAAAAAAGAAAAGCCGCCTCCAATTTGTTTGTGTCTGTGACAAACTGGGCGAAGCAATGCGCCGCTCCATCTTCTAAACTTTTGAAAAAGTTGCCATGTCACGTAAATGCAATTTATCCCCAAAGAGCCTACTACAAAGACCCTTTCTAAAAACCTCAATCCATCATCATCTCAACAGTAACAATGCCCATACAAAAGAAAAAAAAAAACGGTTTATTATTTTTACTGTATATTAAAGATCAAAAAGACTTTACGAATTTAAACAACAATGTTTTGCACAGTCGAAAACATAATTCCTTGCTCCTGCAAACGATCAATCAACTTTGTCTTTGCAAATGCGACTGCAGGGGTCAATACACCATTTGGAATCAAATCTTTTTCCAGTAAGATCGTGTAGCATGCCTGGACAGCCATCTTGGGTGTTGCAATATAACCTAATAAAAATATTGAAAATAAAATAAGGCTTAAGCATTTCTCCAGAGTATATCGAGAAAAAAAAAAAAAAAAAAAAAAAAAAAAACCACCTAACCTGGCTCAGGTCCACTGACGTTGGTGATGATCGACACGTCAGGCTCAACTTGTCGAAGTGCCTCTGGAGTTTTGGGATACTTGTCTCTCAACTCCTTGGAGAATCCTTGAGCAAAAAATGTTTCAGAGAATGATGTCTCTGCCAACTGTTGAGTCGATGGGCCCTCATGGCTGAATACTCCCATGGTGAACAATCGAGGGTATTTCATCAATATTTTACGTCCAAACTCATACGGAGCCAACAATCCAAACACAGTTGACGCAAAGATGGTTATTGCTAAAGCCTTGAAGGTTGGAATACAGATGTAGGCTGCGAATTGGACAGGTGGACTTTGGACTGATTTCAAATCTTTATCCTGAAGGACTAATTGTTGTGATAATCGAACCACAGATGGATCTGCGAAAAAGAAGGGTATTGTGTAGGCTGCTACTTTATGGACCCAATGAGGCTTCGAATTCACTGCCAGGGTTGGTCCCACCTTGGGGATCTGAGGACGGTTTGCAGTCCGACGTAAGCGGCGAAGTTGATCAGCGTTTCCAAATCCATGGATGGCCTATTTTTTTTTTTTTAAAAAAAAAAAAAAAAAAAAAAAAAAAAAAAAGACATGTTCAATATATAAATGAACACTTGCTTCCCCACGGTCCCTTCTTCCATGTTTTCTTTTCTTTTTCTTTTTCTTTTTCTTTTTTTTTTTTCTCTTTGTTACTTACTGATTCATATGTAGCATAATGCGCTCCGAATCCTGCATTACCAGCAACATGGACCTTGAAGAACATTTCAATGGATGAAGGCAACGCATTATGAACCTTTTCAAGCTGTTGTTTCGTATAGAGAACACCCATGTCTGCAGGGATCGAATCAAATCCACAGACATGAACAATCGAGACTCCGTTGGCCTTTGCCTTTTCATAGTACTGATGTATCATCCTTTCAAAGAACTCGGGTTCGCCCGTAATGTCCACATAATGGCACTTTTCTTCAATACAGGCTACTACTGCAGCCTCGCCCAAGAAACGGTAAGGTCCCGCTATATGTATAAAATGAGGAAAAGTTGATAAGCAACGTTATAGCAGAAGAACAGTACCCATCCAAAGAACAACCATTGCTAAACATCAATTTTTTTTTTCCTTTTTTTTTTTTTTTTTTTTTTTTTTTTTTTTTTACCTGCAGCAACCAATGTCTTGGATGGACGACACATGGCTCTCATACTTTCTTCATCTTCAACACTGGCCACTATAATGGTAGGTATGATCCTTAACGGATTCTCAGTTGTGGTGGATGGCAAAGATGCGACAAGTTTCTCGAGTTTTTCTCTTGATCTGCCCGCAACTGCAACGCGCAATGGCTTTTGACCTGTAGACGCGCGAGCAGCCGTCTTCAACACCTCCAACAAAATAAATTTGCCAGTGAACCCGGTGGCTCCAAAAATGGTGATGTCAATTGTCTTTTCCATGATATACTTTATAAATATTAGATAAATATATTTAAAAAAAAAAAAAAAAAAAAAAAAAAACTGATTGTTGAAGGGGAATGAGTTTGACGGAGAGGGGAAAACTTTCTCGCGAAAGAGTGAGAAGAATGGCTTTGACCAGGCCCAGTTGTCTTTTCAGCCACTCTATCTCACAAAAACCCTTTATCAAATATGGAAAGTATTAAAGCACATGGCTTTTATTACATTTACACATGAAGGTCTCTTAGTCATCACCGAACCGAAAGTTGACGTGTCCTTGTTCCACTACATTCGTTCCAATTAAGATATCGAACCGTTCAAATAAAAAAAATAAAAAAATAAAAACAGTAACTACCTGCGAAGTATACTTTGATGGTTACTGAGGGGAAGTAGGGAGCATTGTCTACTCTTGAGCAGTAAAAAAGCCACAAGCCTAATTGGAGGTTATTCTCTTGCATATACTTGTTTGTGAGTAAGGAGTTTCTACAAGAACCTCTGCAACCATGGTATTCCTGATATATAAATATATATATATAGTTGTATAGAGCTATGAGGAAGGGATAAATATATACATACATATATATCATCATTATCATTATCATCATTATCATTATCATCATTATCATTATTAGAGGTATAGTTTCGTAAGCAGAGAGAGGAACCACGCACCCGGGTCAAAAGAGAAACTGAAAGAGTCACAATCGCCCATCTGCCTACCTGGTATTTGGCCTGAATTCATTTATGAAAGCTAAAAAAAAAAAAAGAAAGAGCACAGCAACCACTTTTCTTTTTTTTTTTTTTTTTTTTTTTAAAGAAAGGGGCCAGTCCCACCATCCAATCATCTTGGACAGGCAGTAAGTTGTTCCGTGTATATTTCCCATACTAATTTGATACTAATCATGAAGTGTAAAGGAAGACATGCGAGACATTTTTTCTCTCTAGTTTGAATCTTCAAGCATCCTTACTATGAGCTTGTATTGATTTCGACAACAATAATATTTGTATTATATCAGAGTTTCTTTATTTTTATTTTTTTTATTTTTTATTTTTTTTATTATTATCATGCAAAATGGTAGTAAGAAAGTCTCCAATGTGTGTTAATGTGATTGTAATGCAAAAGCAAAAAAGCAAAAGGGAAAGGGAAAGGATTAAAAAGAAAAAAATAATGAATACTTTGGCTCTTGATTTAGATCATGCATCGCTTTATGAGTCTTTTTTGTGTGGTTCACGACAGATTGTTTGCAGCATTGCTGTTGATCCCATAAGGTGATTCATAAAGGTTAGACCCAGAGTAATTGGTTGCGTACGATGATGGTGCGTAGCTAGTGGTTTCCATCCGTTGAGGAGAATGGAACGAATACCCACCTGGTCCTCCACTGTTGTCATAACCAAAGTCAAGAGGTGCAGAGATGGTGTGACCCATGGTAGTGGATCCTGCTGTACTTGTAATTGGCAACATGTGTGATTGTGTGGGACTGTTGAGCGCTGTCACAGGCTCAGACATATATCCTGGGATTCCCGAAGGCATTGCGTTCCTCATAGTGGGCGTTGTTGGTGTGGTTGAGGCCGTTGCCGATCCAATCTGTGTGGGTGGAGGTCTGCGCTTATAAGGACCACGTTTGATACCCTTTTTGCGGACTTTGCGAGTCGAATCTACGCAAGTCTCTGTGAGACCGTACTTGATGCATCGAGCACAGGGCCGTCCTTCGTCGCACTTTTTGCAGGCCTTTTGGCAATTGACTATTTTTCATATTTTTAAAATAAATAAAAAAAAAAAAAAAAAAAGACCAGTCGATTAGCACAAGAGTCTTTGAATGACGAGATGGGACATCCCATTTAATGTTGGGAAAATAAAAAAAATGCCCGTTGGAAATTTGAGCTCGAGTGATGGGATGTGCACTGATGAAACTATCAGATTCACACACGCATGTCGGGTTACCATACACGCCTTTTTGCTCTTTTAATCTTTTTTTGCTCATTGTTCTTTTTCCCTTTGCCTCTACTGGTGTCAATGCCATAGAGAGTAATGCTCCTTTCAATTTTGCAGTTTAATGACTTTTTGCTTTTGATCTCTTCCCCTCCCCATCTTTAAGTGAGAATACTAACATGTGATTCATGTTAGTTCTCTTTTTTTTTTTTTCTTCTCACACACTTTCCCCCGAAGTTGCCCTTATCAGAAACTGGATCAATTGGGGGGGAATGTCCTTGTAGTCTCAAGTTGTACTGTTCTAACACAGAGTGTAGTGTTGTCCGGGTTCTTCCACTTCCCATTCACACAAATCATGGCATTTAAAAGATAAAATAAAGTGTGTCTGCGTTTCAATTGCAATGTTGCATCAGATAAATAAAACAAAAAATATATTCTGCCACAACTGAGTCGCAATGAGGTGATCTTTAGCTTTTTCTGTCCCTCTCTTTCCTCTCTCTTCTCTCTCTCTTTTCGTTCTTTGATAAATTTAGACACAAAATTTTTTTTTGTTTTAATCTTCTCAGGACTCAATTGAGATAGAATACAAAAAAATTGGTTTCCCAGCTCAAGGGATTTTTTTTCCTGAATACCAAACAAACCAGCGTCATATCCCATACCCACGTTGTTGCTCTCTCATCGCCTCTGTTTTGCTTTTTTTTTTTTTTTTTTTTTTTTTTTTTACGTCGACAAAGAATGAGGAGAAAAATGTACATGTACATGTACTCATATACATGTATGCACATAGAATAAGCCCATAAACAAACAAACAAACAAGCAGGAAGAAAAAAAAAAAAAAAAAAAATCTCGTCCCTTTCCATTAATGACCAAAAACAGCCTGCCATTTCAATACGATCCGTAGCGTGGCAAGAGAACAGTGCGTGTGTTTACGCACACGGCAGAAAAGAACCACATTGCAAGAAGAAAATGAAGGGGGAGGGGGGAAGAAACAGATCGGTTCTACCTACCACATGCATTCTTGACTTGACGACGCTTAGGCTTCGGTACCACCTGTGTATCATTTAATGGTTGGTAGTCGCGTGTCGGTGACCCGGGCATGGAGCTATAAGGCGTAGAATGATTCGAGTGATAGGGCGTTGATTGAGCAGAGCTAAAAGCTGATGAACCAAGAAGCTGATGGTATTGAGCATACTGAGTCTCTGACAACGGAGGAACCAAAGGTGTGTACTGCTGTTGTTGATGTTGACGCATCGGCGAAGGAGCTGTGGAGGGATTAAACTGGATATGAGATCCACTCGTACTATTGCTACCGTTACTGCTTCCACTACTACCACTGTTGTGGTGAGGTTGTTGACCCTGTCCTGACTGTTGTTGTTGTGGATGGGAACCGTAGGTCGGCGAAGAAGAGCCGTAGTAACCACTTGAATTCAGATCGTTAGCATGGCTAGACTGATGCTGGTACGAGTGTGGCTGTTGTTGCTGCTGGGGGGTTTGATAGGGTGATTGTGGGTATGTTGAGTGCATATACGGATTGCTGTTCCCACCGCTGTTGTTGGTATTGCTAGGGTGATATTGCAGATTACTCAAATTGGGCGAAGAAGGCGTGCTAGTCAGACCGTTGGTAGTTAAATGGGCATTGGACATTGCAGGTGTGGCTGCACCGCTTCCAGGGGCACTACTAGCACCAGTATGGATACCCCCGAATGAATTGGAGGCAGGTGAAACAGCAGAGCCACTGTATGACATGTTTAAGTTTGTGATGTGCCTGGGAAGACCATAGTTGCTAGTCGGAGACATGTTGGAGAACGAGGCCACGGAACCAGCCGAGGATGAGGACGAGGAAATTGGATATTGATGCTGGGACAGACTTGAGTATGAGTGCTGTTGCTGCTGTGGCTGTTGTCCATACTGGTGATGACTTGAAGAATGATAGAATGAAGGCGACTGGTAGGAGGAAGAGTGTGAGATACTGGATAGTTGACTAATGGACTCTTGCTTGACCTGAGGCTCTGGCTTGATAGAGGACATTGGTGGAGGCATGCTCATACTAGCCATTTGAGAAGATAGAAGAAGTAAAAAAAAAAAAAAAAAAAAAAAAAAAGGGGGAGGAAAGTGGTCTACAAACTACAAATGAAAAAGATAAAAGAAGGAGATCGAAAAAGCTTTGTGTGCCTTCAACTTTGTTTGGCTTGTGTAAAAAAATATAAAAAGAAAATTGAAGGGTCTTTAAAACGAATGGAATGTCCTACTTGAATTTGGCATTTGGGAAATGGAATGAATGAATAATCAAAGAAGAAGAAGAAGAAGAAAAAAAAAAAAAAAAAAAAAAGGACAAGAAGAAAGAAAGAAAAAGAAAAACGATGAATGGCTTTGATCTGTCTAAATATATTTATCATGGCTTGTCTTTTATTGTATTCAATTGAATGAGAATTGAATGAGAACTGACACTAGAACACTAGGAACACAATTTGGTGAGACACAAGTTGTCATCCAAATGAGGCAATCGCGATTGAATAAATTGCTTATTCTAACTGACTAACAAGTCATATTATTTATAATAACATGTATACGTGTGATATGATATGGTATATGTTATTTATATATATATTATATATATCGATATTCATTCATGAACATGTGTATAAATGTGTTGTGTTGTGTTGTGTGTGAGCTTTCCGACACATGGATCAAACATGCCGTGTGCCGTGGCACTATGTCATTTACCCCTTAAGCCAGTTCAGGCACCCTTCAAAACCCTCGTACCCACATGATCCCAAAAAGGGGGAAGTCGTAACACAGGGCAGGGCAGCAGTTGTAGAAAGCATCGATGCAGAGAGAGAGAGGAATAAAGGGGATGTAAAGCAAGGAGCAACGAATTCATTCACCTTTTCCTTTCCTTTCCCATTTCCTTTTTTTTTTTTTTTTTTTTTTTTTCTTTCATACTTTGATTCACTTTTAAACGTACACACGAGGCAACAGACAACAGACACAGAAAAACAAGAGTTCAGGACGATACAACACCATACTGGATGATATTAAACGATACCACACTATAATATAATATAGCCGTCATCAGAACTTATTATAATATCAATCTATCTTTGACACGACCATAAAGAAAAAACGACATAGCACAGCGACAACAGACATGAGTTTCCTAGGCTTGTAGGTTATTTTTATTTTTATTTTTACTTTTTTATCAGCCTGCAGCTTCCTCTTTTTTTTTTATTATTCCAAGTATGCAAGTAGGAACATGACAGAACATAGCGGGACAACCGTTTTATTTTATTTTTAATTTTACTAGTTACTTCAGTTTATTTTATTTTGCCCTATTCTATTCTATTCTATTCTATTCTACTTTACCCGATTTCAATTCATGGATAATGGACAATGATTGAAGATGACGGCGACCATGGATGATAGCAATAACATAATGATGGCACTATGAGTTTTCATTCTTTTGGGGGAGATAAAGTGTACAGTCAATTAGACAGGGAACTTGAGACAAGAACAGGTGACAAGGAAATGAGGGGTTTTACATAAATAGTTGATCAGCTGAACAGGAATAGGAACAGGAACAGGAACAGGAGTAGGAGTAAGGACGTTATGTCTCCCTTTGATCAGCGCTCACCGTTCGGCTTTGCACCTACCCATTGCTCTTTGTGCAACCAACAATTTTTTTTTTGAGGATAAAGGAAATGAAAAAAAAAAAAAAAAAAAAAAAACGGCGCTACAAGAGAGCGGCTCGCATGACATAACAGGACATTGGTATTGGCATTGGCATTGGCATTAGCATCGGCATGTTATACTTGTTATACATGTTATATTTAGGAGCGATTTAATTTACATTTTTTGTCGATCGGATGCATTATATGTCTGTTCTTTGATTCTATTCATATGATAACCCCTCGTCGTTCATATAATGCACATATAACTCATAATTAGATCCAGCAATAAACCAAAGACATCCAAGAAACCTCTTCATGCCTCGACCTTACAAAAACAATATCTTCAAAAGGAATATGCAGAACAGACCCTTGGTTCTGGAAATCTACGTCTGGCAGTCCATTTACCCGAGGGCGAAGATTTGAATGAATGGCTTGCAGTCAACAGTGAGTTTATTATTATTCATTTTTTTATATCTTCTTCTTTCCCACTCCAAAGAAACAAATTAAGCTACAAAAAAAAAAAAAAAAAAAAAAAAACAGAGGCGAAGGAGTAAATGCATGATGATGTTTTGTTGTCGCATGGATAGAACAGCATGTGGACAAATGTGTATGTACCATTTGTACCATTCAATGGATATACAGACATCCCCCCCACACATCACAGCTCACAAGGTTGTAAATGTATTAATGTATTTATTAATACATCTTGCAACATTCCTCTGGTCTACGGTGCAATTCTTCAATACCTTACTTTTCCCTTGCCTTCCCGCCTCCTCTCTCACGTTCGTCCCCTCTCACCTATTCTTATCCTCCTGACCTTTCCCCCCTGGATATGAACATGAATATGAGCATACCCCTAACCTTCCTAAAATTATTATTATTATTTTTTTTTTAGCCGTTGATTTTTTCAACCAAATCAATATGCTCTATGGCACCATAACAGAGTTTTGTACACCACTGGATTGTCCAGTCATGTCTGCTGGATCCAAGTATGAATATCATTGGAAAGATGACGTCCATTTCAAGAAACCAGCGCGTGTGAGTGCTCCAGTTTACGTTGATCACCTTATGAGTTGGGTTCAGTCCCAACTTGACAATGAGGCCATCTTTCCGAGCAAACTTGGTAAGCAATCCTCTCTTTTTTCCCCCACACATTCACATTCATATTCCACATCAACACATATTTCCCATTATGTAATTCCACTAATCTTATGTAAATAACATCAACATCAATTCAATGTCTTTTTTTTTTTTTTTTTTTTTTTTGGTCCCTATTTAGGAAACGAGTTCCCAACGGATTTCAAGACTGTTGTCAAAGATATTTTTCGTCGGTTATTCCGTGTCTATGCCCACATCTATGCAACTCATTTCGCTGCCATTGTTTCCCTGGGCGAAGAGGCCCATTTGAACACCAGCTTCAAACATTTTATCCTTTTTGTCAAGGAATTCAACCTCATTGATCCAAAGGAGTTGGCCCCTCTAGCTGATCTGATCGAATCCCTGTTGGCCCAAGCCAAAAATTAAAAAATGGAGAAATGCGTATTCAATCTAATCAGTGCTTTTTTCCTCTCCAATTCCCAAACATCTTCTTTCATTACATTGTTTATAAAGATAATAAATAAATAAATAATCATATGAATTAAAAGGCTGTAACACTCGCCAGTTGCGCAAGAATCTGTTTAGCTTCTTTTTGACAAGAGAATATAAATATGTGTATAAAAGTTTACCCAGTCGAAATCATTGATGCGAAAGTTGAGTTGTGCTATTTTTTTTTTTTCCACCTTTTTATTTTCTTTGTTTCTTTCTTCTTCATGTTTAAGCAGTGGCAGCAGCAGCCTTGACCTGCTTCTTAGCCTGGGTACCCTCGCGGAAACCATTCTTGAAGCGGCGGCTGACATCGGCCAAGTAGCGCATACGACCAGTTCCAGTAGTCTTTCTGCGCTTGCCCTTAACACTCCAGTTGTCTATATTAGTGTCAATTTAGAAAATAGGAAAAAAAAAAAAAAAAAAAAAAAAGTCAGACATTTCTCAATCAAATAAATCAGATATAGGAACGTAATTGCTCCTAAATAAAAAAAAAAAAAAAAAAAAAAAAAAAAAGATATATCGTCCTTCAAGTTGATAGGGCGTTGGTGAGACTCGAGCAAGCGCAAAATCTCCTGGATGCTAAAGAAAAAAAAAAACCTCCTTTCAATTCTTCTTCATTTGGCACTCGAAGATCCGCGTAGTTGTTTTGAACGAAATGTTCCTTATCCTGAAGAGTCATAGTTTCCGAATCACATATAATTGTCAAAGCCAGAAAAATCCTGAGAAAAAGAAAGAAGTCTTTTTCCCCTGTGTAGTCTCCTGATCTATTATGTATTTTTTTGTGCCTGGCATCCATAAAAATGGACTTTTTTTTTTTTTTTTTGCAATATAAAAAGGCTTACAGGAGCGGAGCTTGGCAGCAGGGTAGCCGCACTGAGCACAGGTCTTCTTCTGGTTGTGGAAAGAGCGGCGTCCGCAACTATCAAATGGAAATAGTCAATGACACAACCACAATTGAAAATTAGCTTCTAGTGGACGATCTCTCTTCAATACAAGTTATTAAAAAAAAAAAAAAAAAGACATACCGACGGCACAAAGTGTGCGACTTGGTGTGGCGTTTACCAAACGAAGAGGTTCCCTTAGTCTAAATAAACAAAGTATAACAAATCGCTTAAGGTAAGTCGATCGACTCTTTCTCCATCAAAAACCTGATTCCGAGAGGAGAAGAAGGAGAGGCAAAGATAAGAAAAGAAATCTCCAAAGTCCTATGATGTTCCTCCATCCAATAACAGCTTTTTTTTTTTTTTTTTTTTTTTGCATGTCCTACTGTCCTACTAAACAACGCCTCTCCAGCTTCTTTTCATTGTTTCAGCTTTGTTCACGCGTCCAAGTCGTTTCTCAATGTTCATCCTGACCATTCAGAAAATAGAGCCCTTTTCCATTCTTATTGCTTCGTTTGTTGCTCAGGATTGACATCTCAAAAAGCCTATTGATGCATGCTGATGTTGGGTTCGACTTAAATCAATCTGCATTCATTAATATTTTTTTTTTTGTCTTTTTGATATAAATAGTCCTACAGATGAAGTTAAAAAGTTGACTGGCGTTGAAGGATGATGCTCAAACAATAGTTTCCTGCCCCCAGTATGTTTGTCGAGAAAATCACCAATCTATAAAAAGGACCCTTGAATTCATCCTGTTTGATAATTGTGATCGATGGATGTTGTAAATCCATGGATGGATGCCTTCCATCTCCTTCCTCTCCCCTCCGTCACATTATATAGTATGGATACATTTTTTTTTTTTTTTTTTTTTCACTCTCAAGAGACCATTTCGAGGAATTGATTTTGGAAAAAAGAAGGGACCTTTAAATTTGACACTCGTGCCAGTCATAAGAGAAAATTTCAAAGTGTGGAACTTACCACGTGATACGATGCTTTATTTTTTGTTTGCTACACAGGGAAAGACTTCAAGCATTTCCTGACACGGCTTATGAATAGGGTGTTTTACAGGCAGCCAAGATCGGTTATGAGAAGCCGCTTTATTTGTGTCCCTAGTAGTACATCAAGGCATTTATAGAGTTTGTTTTCAATGATTCCTCACGGTCTCGTTGGTCCTAGTTAGTAAATCGATATAAAAAAAACCCTCAAAGCATTTCATCTCTTAAGCTTGGATAGATCACCAATCCATCACTAGAGCTCGCTTTTGCGGTGGAACACGGGAAAACATACTCTATTGAAGCGATGTTATATTCGTTCACAATCAGCAGAAATGGGGATAGGGTTTTTTGTAAAAGAATCATCTTTGAACTACTTTATCTTTGTCTATACCTCTAATCTTTATGGTGTCAAGCTCATCTGAACACCCTACGTACTATGAAACCTTATTTTGAAGGCGCACAGACATTTACTTTTCAATCAGTTGTTAGACTTGCGAGTGCTGTTGAAGGAACCCATTTCTAAATCAGTGGTTATGATTAGAGAGACTCATGGATGCCACTTGAAGAGGCTCACCAAGTTTATCAATTGTCAATTGGTAAATCCGCCTATTTTGGAAGGATATCCTTTATATATATATTTTATTTTATTTTAAATCAATATAGTATCTTCATGCTAGGCTTCTTTGTCTCAACAGAACTAACAAATGAAAACATTAGATGGTCTACAAGCCATTGACACATCAGGAGGAGCATTGCTGATTGTGTTTACTGCCACTTCAAGAGAAAGTAAGTGAACAGAGACATACCTTCTCGGTAGGACCGAGGTGTGGTTCTGAATAGTCTTGACATTGATGGAGAAGAGAGTGTGCGAGTTTTTATTTGATCAGGGATTTTTCTACTGTAGCAACAGTTTCGAACTCGTGATATGCCTACGACATTACTTACAAACTTTTCTTTTTTTTTTTTTTTTTTTTTAGAATAGTATAGCCCGTTCCATTTGGTCGCGATCCCTTATATTTTTTGAATACTCTTAAATGTATTGGCAGCCAATTGACTCGCTTGTTTGCAAGTGGTGTGGCTGGTCATTAAAATTAATTTCAGTTTATTTTGTATCCACTAATCTGTCGAGCCAGCTTAAGGAATCTTTGCGCAAAAGCCCTTTGTAGTCATAGGCGGGTCCGCCTTACCTAGAAGCTACCGAGTATAAAAGCCAAAGAAACTTCCTTCTTAATAAAGTCTTCAGTTTTCCCCACATGTCTTATTCTTCACCTGCAGTTCATCTTGCCATTTATCTTTTTCCCCTTTTCACAACAAGCATTTGTCTTCCGGTAACTCAGTTTGTGAGCTCACCTATAAAGCTCCCATCTTTTCTTTTGACATTCTATGGCGCTGTTTGTAGTCAAGGTTATTTGACTCTATTTTCTCTTGTCAATCTTGTTGACACTCTTTGTCCTGCCTTTTCCTGATTGTGTCTATCTTTCTATCCCTTATTTTTTACAACAATGCCACCAAGCCAATTTATTATGATTAAGATATGTGGGGTCTATATGTTGTCTAAATAGTCCTCCTCATAAAAAAACACCATCTAGACCAAGCATAGAAATAAAGAGATTAGTCAAGAAAGCACTGTCGAGCTAATACTTACAACTTTTTCAAGACGAAGGCCTTTCCCGACCTAGTCATGTTTGTAGTAGCTCATGAAAAATTTTAGACAGACAAATAGTAACCAGGGAGCAGAAGTGAGAATAGGATGTGGGTTCACACATCACATCCATGGGGCATTTATCCAAATTTGTATCAAAATAAAACTGCAAGTTTGTCTCGGGCACCACACCATGGGACATAGAGCTGTTAGTATGTCTGTATTATAAATTTTCATGTAGCACGTGTACTGTGAAATATGCAACTGATCATATCCTATTGTTGTTGCCGGCTTGGTGTCTTTCCTCCCCATGGATTCAGCGAAGGCTATTTTGGTATCTCGAATTTGGACTCAACCTGTCAGTGAGTATTGGTGCAACGCATATAAGGCACACAGGCTGTTGACGAGCCTACTTCTCACCTTCACCGTTTGACGCAGGTCAGGGGTGTGACGGTCTAGCGAAGAAAACGTGAGGGCATTAACAATACCAGGATCGCATTAGACGGTAGTTGTGGTATTTGCAGATGAGCATCGCCCTAGCTCATGGAATATGAGTCCAACGTTTTCAAGAAGTTTGGGGCTCCTCTTCCAGTTTATGTTTGCGTAGTCTTCATCTGTCAGGTCTTCACCGGCTGCCTTTAAAACACGCCGTGTTAAGGAACCCTTGTGAAAGTTTCAATCCCTGGCTGAGATCTTCTTCATCTACGTCAGACTGCTGCTGTCTCTTCGTCTGGACTGTGTCATAGGCAAGTGGATTCAGAACAAGGCCATTGGCAAAATCGTTCCTTTGAGTTTGAACCGAGTTATACCTTTGTCTTGTGCCTGTAGGGGTACCTTGTCTTGATAGCCATGAAACATGCGATCTCCTTCAATGTCACAAAGAGAGCCTGTATCTAGACCTCTTTTGTTCCCTGTACACATTCAAACACTGCAGCCTTGGAAGGATTGTCGAGAGGATGTCAGTTAGGACGTGTTCAGACAGATACACATACCGAGGGGGGACGTAAGGAAGTCTGTTTTTTTTTTTTTTTTTTTTTTTTTTTTTTTTTTCATTTCTTGTTGATTGTCATGGCGAAGGCTTGGTGGTGGTGGCAGTGGTGGTGGTAGTAGCAGACCCACAAAAAGGAAATTTTCAGATGAAGGAGGAGGAGGAGTAGAGGGATCAAGACCACCGAAAGGACCTTTGCTGGGTCCAGGAGGAGGGGGAGAGACAAGCCGGCAACAACAGTAGGACACAATCTACTACAAACATGACTAGGTCCAGAAAGGCCTTCGTCTTAAAAAAATTGTAAGTATTGGCTTGATAGTACTTTTTTTTCTTGGTTAATTTATTTATTTATTTATTTCTGTGTTCTAATACATTTCTTCTTTTTACAATAGATGTGGAATGTCTCGTTTTTTAATGGGATGGACTATGTATTGAAAATAATAATAAATGCTGTATAGACAATGCAGAGGGGAGATAGAAAGCTTTCGAAAATATAATGACCATCGATTATTATTATTTTTTTTTTTTTTCTATTTAATTTCTTTTCTTTCTTTTTTTTAAAAACGCTCCTTCATACGAGCTGCCTTGGTTCGCAGTGTTGAGTAGACCTTGCCGGGTGGCGAACCCAAGATAAGTGCCACAATAGCATCTCTAGCAGTCTTAATATTTTGAAAAGATCCCAAGATATGGATACGAGTGTCTGCAAGGACAATACGAGTTTTGCTAGCGTTCTCAATTGTAAACTTGGTCTTTCCATCCTTTCCTGCAATACGACCAATAGCACGCGACAAATGATCACCATTCAAAGTCTTGACATCCTTGATCTCAAACGAATCCAGATATAAATCATCCAATCTTAACAATGCGGTGGCATCCTGAAAGAAAAGAGGTATTTATAAGTAGTGTTTAGTTTATTGCTGCATTCCCTTTCTTTCTTTCTTTCTTTCTTTCTTTCTTTGTGTCGACTTACATCAATATCAAATCCCAGAGCAAAAGCTTTGATAAAATCGGCTCCTTTCTGTAATGCTCCAGTATCAACTGTATGTTTTGATGTCTATAGTTTTATATAAGAAGTGGAAGTAATCATAATACCAAGTGGATTGAATTAGTGCTTTTTTTTTTTTTTTTTTAAAAAAAAAAAACATAAACAAGATAAATTCACTACCCTTCGACATTACTGAAGAAGAAAGAAAGAAAGAAAAAAAAAAAAAAAAAAAAAAAAGTACCCTAATTTCAACAGATTTGGACTTGATATTCATACGAACTTGAAGTTTGAGATGATCAACCAAGGGAGAGTATATTTTCATCCATTCGTTTTTCAATGGTGTCATACGATGTGGAGGAATAGGGATCTTGCGTTGTTGGGCTGAATTTTTGCTCTATTTGATCCACACAATAAATTTTTAAATATAAGAGATACCATGGAACTTGCTTTTGATATTGTACAAAAAAAAAAAAGTAGAAACATACAGTCATTTGGTTGGCGCTTAAAGCTTTGAACTTTGGTTTTTCCACTTCATTATCCATGTCCATATCCTCAGCATTAGCCTCGGTCTCGGCAGTGTGTCCAGTAGCGTTTCCATGTCCTGGCAGGGTATCAGCCGAGATCAAAACATCGTCTTCATCCTCCTCCATGTCATTATGCTTTGCAACGGGCTTCGGGCCCTTATAAGCAGCCAGGGACGACGACATTTTTCTTGAATATATTAATATATATATATGTGTGTGTGTTTAAAAAAGAAGAGTATATTAATGATATGGAAGTCTTTTCCTTTCTCGTTCTTTCCTTCTTTTCTTTTTTACTTGAAGGGAAGAGAGTAGGATGGAGGAAATAAGAATGGAATGAAATGTGGATGCAGGAGCAAAACAAAAAAAAAAAAAAAGTTTGAATGCGCTTATAGGCAAAGCAATGACCCTCAACTATAGAAAAAAAAAAAAAAAAAAAAAATAGTTTTTACAAACATACAAAGCCACTCGATAGCCTTAAAAAAAAAAAAAAAAAAAAAAAAAAGTGACTGCCTGCGCCTGATCAACCTCCAACCATCCCAACCCTCCACCTTCGCTCCCTTTCCCATAACCACAAAAACTATGTTTGCTCTCTCTCCAACGCTCTTTCGAAACGTGGAAGGGGCGATAAGATCACGCCAATCATTGGTTTCATGTCTATCGCTTGCTACCCTCAGCCGCAATTATACTACAAGCACACTCAAAGGCCCTTCGCCACCAATTTTGGGTATTGTATCAATCCACAAAGACATTGTAATAACAACAGCGACAACAACAATAAAAAAAAGGGGGGGGGGGAGAGAAAACGGTAACATACTTACGGTGATTAACGAGCAGCATCTTTTGAAATGTAGTTGATAAACGACCTATTGTGATCACCGGGCCTTCTGGGAGCGGGAAATCAACTCTTATTGAGAAGCTATTTCAAGAATACCCCTCAACTTTTGGATTTAGTGTATCTCGTAAGTGCTTTATTTTTTTTATTTTCCCCTTATTTTTAATTATTATTATTATTATTTTTCCCTCCTTCACTATTAGTTACGATTATCCTTATTACCATTACTTTAATTCATTAAAGATACAACACGAAAGCCAAGACCTGGAGAGAAGGATGGTATCGCGTATCACTTTGTCACAGAAGATGAGATTCAAGAATTAATCAATCAAGATCGGTTTCTAGAACACGCAGTCTTTTCTGGGAACCATTACGGAACCAGTAAGAAAGCTGTTCAAGATGTTTTTGAGAGTGGCAAGATTTGTATCTTGGATATTGATCTTCAGGGTGTACAACATGTCCGTAAATCAGGTTTACAGGCTCGATATGTTTTTGTACGACCTAAAAGTTTAGACACCTTGGAGACCCGTTTAAGAGGACGAGGAACAGAAACAGAGGAAGCGATTCAGAAACGGTTACACCGGGCCAAAAACGAATGGGGCTATGGTATGGACCCTAGCAACTTTGACCATGTAGTCATCAACGACCAACTGAAGAAGGCGTATGAAGACTTGCGAGACTTTATCTTTTCTTCACAAGCAAGCAAAAAAACTTAATAAAAGGCCTGACGATTGTGACTGCCTTGAATTGGCGCAAGATCACCCTCTTATTGTTCTCCCATACCCCTTTCCTCTGTTTTTTTTTGCCGTTGGCCAGTTTTTTCTTTGCTTCTTACCATTCTCTACTCTCATTCCCCACACGCTAATCACTGAAAAGCATGTCAGTAACAGCTGCAGCAACAATAAGGGACGGAACAGGATTAGGAACAATGACTCACAAACTTATTAAGGACAAACAGACTAATGGCATTGATATTCAAGGATGGACTGTGCTCTCATATAAAACGTCCATTCTTAATTCCCAGGAAATTGACGCGTAAGGGAGAAAAGTGGAGGAAAAAAAAGAAAAAAGCTTATGCTAAAAAAAAAAAAAAGAAACGCTGTGCATTACACTTGGTATTGTCTTGATACTGACATGCTAATATATCGATCCCTCTTTATTTTGTTGACCTTATCAATCATTAAAAAAAAAAAAAAAAAAAAAAAAAAAAGTGCGTCTGCAGACTTGGGGATCCCTATCCCAGAAATGATTTTTGGCAATAATTTCTTATCGATTGAACACACTTCTGGGTTTAAGCTTGAATTCAAAGCTTTGCCTGCACTGGCGATGGTGGATCAATCATCCAAGAGTAGCGATCTGATCAAAGTCTCGTATGCAAGGGAATGGTTTGACAAGCGAAGGTTAGTTTATAATCAGCAAGCATCCAAGTTTATTATTATTATTATTTCATTTTTATCTGAAGGTTATATCAACAATTTTTTATGCCTTCACCATAGTATGGTAAACCAGGAGCATATCACGGATGTTGTCAAGCCATATGACTGGACATACACAACAAAGTACAATGGCACCAACTTGAGCGTCCATGAAAAGATGCAATTTACACCTACTACAACTGAAATCATCGATATCGAACAGCTCAGACGACCTGATCCTATCCTCTTTTATGATGAAAATATTTTGTTTGAGGATGAACTTGCAGACAATGGCACCGCTGTTCTGACGACCAAAGTGGTAAGCCTTTTTTTTTTTTTTTTTTTTTTTTTTTTTTTTCTCTACTCCCAAGGGAAGGAAAGAGGATATAAATGTATACCAGGCTCAACTTTTACTAATATTATCTCCAATATACTCCATCCCGTATATATATTTTCTGCTTCTATTTCTTTCTCGACACTCATAGCGCGTCATGCCATCGTGTTTTCTCATCCTTTTGCGCTTCTTCCTACGCGTAGATGATGTGCTTTTCCGTATCCATGACACTAGGATTTATCATCGGTTTGGAACCAACGCTGTTGTCAGAGAATGCTCCACTCGTGAAAGCTCTTACAAAGAAATACGCGCAGTAATGTCATGTTTGATTTTAAAGTTTTGTTTGGATGAAATACTTTTTTTAATATAGGTTATTTAATGTTTCTTATCCATTCATTTTTCTTTTTTTTCTTTTTTTCTCGTTAGAAAATCCCACGTTCAAATGGAGAGGATCTGTCGTTGCTACTAGATTCCAACTGGGTATCATCCCAACTTCCAGAACAATCGTCGTGGACTGAAGCAGCAAACCTTGAGCAATAGGGAACAATAATTATAATAATAAAAAAATAAAAAATAAAAATAAAAATCATTTTTCATTGGCGGCCTGCACCTTTTTATAAAATGCCTCTGCGAAATCAGCCACTGTTTGACCATTGGACAGATCCGTAACATCAGATGGATAGCGATTGAAGGCAAAAGGTTGCTTCATATGTTGACCAGCTGCCTCGGAAGCTAAAAGCCTTAGAGGGAGACGTTCTTTGGCTGAAACGAGTTCCTCCCATTCAAACAATAGAGAGTCTGTCTTTTGGGCGAATGGATTAAAATCAATCACGTAGATCCGCTCTCTATTCCTGGTGATGTACACATCAAATGTATCTTTTTTGCCAATTTTTTTTTAAAAAAATAAAAATAAAAAAAAAAAAAAGTATTCAGTAAAATGAGATTTCGAACCAAGGAAATAGAGAGAGAAGAAAAAGGTAGGACTTACAGTCAGGATCCGGGAATTTATTCCTGATCTTCTCTTCATAAAAGGCAATGATCTTTTGTTCCAATTCGTCCTTGATGCCCTTCAGGAAGTCATAATAGGTCATATCCCGTTGTGAGACGCCTACCAGCTGATGACCTTTGACAAAACATCTAAATTCCATTGAAGGCGCCAAATCAAACCACTTTCGAAGAACCAGCTCTATGGTCTCGGGTCTTTGCCGTACACCAACAGCAACATCAGCATCAACATCAACCTCTGCAGCCTTTTTGGTAATGATGTGATCCTTCCTTGTCGTCAGGGGCGCGCCATCTGAACAATCCTCATAAGCATGTGCAAGATCATGAGCCACAAAATCTGACGATTTCAGCAATAAAAAGATATCAGCAGCGTTATGGCATTTAAGAGTGTTGGTAGGCGCGATCCAACTAGCATCTCGAGGCGAACTCCAGTTGAGCTTTGGAAATACTTCTCCTCCAAGATCTTCGATCGTTTTTTCAATTTCTCGTTCTAATGTAGGGAAAGAGGGTAATGGGACCTGTATCTCATTAAAAATAAATAAATGGTTCAACAAGGGCTATTTGAGCCAAAGACAGTATACTTTTATAAAACATAAAAAGATACCTCCTCATCATCGTCATTATCATCGTCACTACTATCGTTATCATTTGTAGTTGCCTGTCGAAATGTTCTCTCCTTGAAAGCCCGAAGACGATCCATGTCACTGATATGATCATCTTCACTGTCGCTTAATGCCATTGAAATGCCACTTGTAAGAGCGGAAGAAAGAAAGAAGGAAAAGCCATGGATCAGGTTAGAAATATTCTACCCCATACTCATAGAAAAAAAAAAAAAAAAAAAAAAAGAAAAAAGAGTCGATAGAAGCAAAACACAAAGCAAGGTGTATGAGTTACCTTTGCCCAGGAATAAAAACACCATCTGCGTTCAGATATGAAATAAAATCCTCTGGTAGAGCAATGATTTTCGACTTTATGGTATTGGCTCGAAAAATTGGATACCAGGCTGAAAAGGAACAGTTCTCCAGTCGTTGATGTGTCAATGGTGGGAAAACAAGCGGTCTAGGCGTGATAGCTTCAAGTGGCACCTGGCTCTCCTGATGCTGATTCTGCTCATCTTCAGGTTTGTATACGCTCATGATGGAACTTAATGTTTGCTGCCATGTGAGGAAAGAAAAAAAAAAAAAACTCGCCACCAAACTTAAGGACATTAATCACACAGCCACAACAAACAACAATTTTATTTTGGTGAAAGGGCTCAGTTATGTTACACTTATATCAATACAATGGTTGAAGATGGAGAAAGAAGTCAGATAGACAGAGACAGACAGACAGAGAGTACTGATGAAAGGAACAGAAAAGAGTATTACAAAAAGAAGGCACATTATAACAGCTGAGATACACTCATATACGAAAGAATAGAAAAAAGAAAAAAGAAAAAAGAAAAAAAAAAAAAAAAAAGATCAAGAAGAGACAAAAAAGAAGAGTAAACGACCAGGATAATTAAAAAAAAAAAAAAAAAAGAAATAGAAAAAAGACAGCAAAGCCAGACTAGTATGAAAGAGATGAATTGTCCGGCAGCCCATCCTTCTTTCCGCTACTCGGGCCATTGCCATTGTATCCTTCCTCACGTCCCTGGCCATTGAAATAGTCATTGGGCCGCCGACCATATCCACCACCTATTCCACCCGGTACACCAGGGCCTCCTCGAGGTCCTCGATTTGATCCATAAAACCCTGCACCATTGTTGCCGGCCTGGCCTCCTCCATTACCTGGTCCAGAAGGACCAGTGCCAAAGTAATCGTTCCGTCGATCAAAACGATCGCGGCGTTCACGCTCGCGCTCCCTATCATGTTCACGTTCACGATCTCTTTCACGATCTCTGTCTCTTGGAGGAGGAGGAGGGCCACCACGAGGGCCTCGGTAACCTCCATACCCAGATGAATCCATATCGCCGTAGCTCCATTCATCTCCATTCATGGATCGGTGCCGAGCTCGCTCATCTCCTTTGTAGTAATCACGTGGACCAGATGATCCAGGATGACCTGTCGGCGAAGACAAAGGTCCTGTACGTTTAAATGAAGGCTCCTCGTTGTAACCATAGTGAACATTGGATGATAGATGATTAGGCTCGAACGGTGAAGACGGAATGGATCCTGAAGTCAACGAGTGCTGACGCTCCCTCGCAGGTGAATTTAAAGATCCAGGAGCTGTCCGTTCCGATCGATCAGAAGGTGAACCAAAGAACCGAGGAGAGGCTAAACGGGCATCCGATGATCGTGCATCCATGGACCGATATTCTGAAGATGGCATACTGCGATAATTCCCATTAGTTCCAATTGACATTGGCGCCGGGGGCGAATGTCCTCGTTGATTACGAGGTGTTCTCCATCCAGAAATGCTATTGTTGGGATTGTTGGGTGGAGGGGATGATCCAGATTTATTTACAGAACTCTTCAGCACCATATTGGCGTTTGAAGGGTCTCTGGGGCTGGAGCTATGAGGCAAGCGCTGGCCAGTTGGTGGCTTCCCTAAAAACCTTCCTTCAACAGAGGGATCTACCTCGGGTCGAGAGGATGTATCCATAGGTGCAGATGACCGTGACGGTGACGAGGGACTCAAATTTAGCTTAGAGAATGACGCAGGGCCGAGAGAAGCAGGACTGAATGGCTGGACAGGGAAATATTCACTAGTAGAACCACTTTGAGTACGGGAGGACAACCCTATTAGAGGTGTCGGCAGATTACTCTCTACCTGAAAGTAGTCACCACTTGAAGATGGCCCTTTCTCTGACACCGACAGTGTCACCGGACCCTTTGACTCCACCATTTCAATATCTACAGGTTCCTGACTTGCCTCATTAAACGCTTCGTCCTCGTCATCGTACCCTTCATATCCAGTTTTATCCTGCTTTAGAATCTCTGATTCAGCATAAACATTACGCTGTGAGGCCTCTTGGCGCTGCTTCTGGTACTCTTGCAGTGAAAGTTTGACTTTTGGAATAACTGGGGCAGCTTCAACTTTTGGCTCTGGTTGTGAGGTTGCCAGGGAACTTACATGATCTGCAGCAATAGACGCATTTTGCGCACCATCGACGCCTTTGTTAGGACCAGGCTCACTCATCTCTACATCTATGCTTTCCGATGCATTGGATACATGATTATCTGTGTCTATAGAGGTCGGTGCAGCCTCAAGCGAGACTTTAGAAGGAATAGGTGAATTCGAAACAGCTCGCTTTGCATGATATGGCTCCATGTTAGACTTTTGAGATATCTCCAGTCGGTCAGTCATTGTAGCTGTGTGCGAGCCAGCGTTGGACTCTTGAGGCTTAATTACAACTGGTTGCTTTATAACTGGTGCACGAGACTTGAGCTTTTCCTCTGCTCTTGATTCAAGGTGATGCCCACGCTTAACTGGTCCTGATGAACTATTCTCCGGCTTGACGTCTTCATGAAATAGATTGAGAACATCGCCTTCAACAATGGATGGCTGTAGAGCGTCGTCATTTTCAAATGACGGTTGAAAAGTGGCGGGTTCCTTTGGTCGTTTGAGGGCATCATCTGATTCGGATGATGGTAACTCGACAGCTGTAGGGTCGTTCGCAACTGTGGATACGTTGGAACCATTTATTGACACATCGCTCTCCTCCATCTTGATATCGAACACTTCCTCAGCTTTCTTCCTCATCTCCTCAGCCCGCTCAAGCGCTTCGGCCTCCGCCAGTGCCCTCTGTTTGAGATAAATCATCTTCCAAACCTTTTTGCAAGGCAAGGCAGACGATCTAAGGGATACTGTTGGAAATGTCTCCTTTGGCAAATTTTTCTCTCGCAAAACCCTCCGCTCTGTCTCATGAAAGGATTCACCCTCTTCGTCACTTGTGTTCCCGAGGATGCTTACGAAGCTTCCATCCATAGAGCTTGATCGTGAGATGTTTTGAAGATCGTCTTGTGACTCTAATGTGTGGGATGTAGAGCGCTTCTTAGACAAGGATTCTGAGGCTGAGTAGTTTGCCATACGCTTCCCTCTGGACGCAGCAGTATAAGGTTGCTTCTTTTCAGATGAAATTGAAGAAGCTCTTCTGAGCACCCTGCTGCTAGACTCTGTCCTGTCAGAATCTGATGCTGCAGACGAATGTGACGGCATATCCTGGTCCCATTGTTCCATATCCCATTTACCTATTAGTTATAACATTGGCACATTCAAGAAATGATCAGCCATATTTGCTTATGTATTTTTGCTCAACAATACAATTATTTTTTTTGTTTTTTTACCTTGAGATTTAGACTGTTTGTTCCTTGCGAGGAAAGAGTCCTTTTGGGAAGATCGGTTATTAGAATCGGAGTCAATTCCACTATCGCCAATAGAAACATCGTCGTCTTCAATGGCGTTAGTGTTTTTATGAGATGATGAGGGTTTTTGCTCGACTTCTTGTGATCGGCCTTTGCTCCTTGTCCGAGACTTTGAAGTAACACCAAGTTTAGCTTCTGCTGGTTTTTGCTTTGCATGTCCTGCGTGGGCCGCATCCCTATCTTCCATCTTCTTAATTTGAATCAGAGCCTGCTTCATTTCCCGCACCGACATTTCTGGACTTCCAAGGTTAGAGCGCTTGGGTGGCGATCCTACTCTCTCTGATGTAGGCTGTTTGCGTCGTCGCTGATCATCTGAATCAGAATCCGACTCCATGTCTTGTTCTCGATTACTCCGAAGATTATTTGGTGAGGCCTCATGTCGTGCCTTTTTAGAAGAACTCTCAAGCTTGCTTGCTTTAGGAGACTTCCGTCTTGGG
Source organism: Lobosporangium transversale (assembly GCF_002105155.1). Taxonomy (NCBI): domain Eukaryota; kingdom Fungi; phylum Mortierellomycota; class Mortierellomycetes; order Mortierellales; family Mortierellaceae; genus Lobosporangium; species Lobosporangium transversale. The sequence continues at coordinate 264,950 of NW_019028997.1, read as the reverse complement.
CTGCTTCCAGCAATAGAAAGGTCTTCGTCGCTCGTTTCCTGATCTGCTGAGCGCTTCCCATCTGGTCTGTCTCTCTGATTACCATACCGCTGTCGCAAACTCTCGGCAGTGGTTCCCTTTTTTGGACGATTTCCTTTAGTCGTAGTAGGGGTTTCATGGTCGCGAGCCCCAGATTCAGACATTCCATCTCTCAACATTCGATGTAATAAACATGTTTCTTTGTTTTCACAAGCGCAGTCTGTTTGTGCAAGTAAAGTAGATGCGACAAGATGCTTAGCCTTCCGGATTTCCTTGGTATTACGTTTTACGGAGTTGTCCTTTGGCTTATCTGACGAGGCCCCAATGGGTTGCAACGCCGGATGATCCCTATTCCAGTCCCAGTCAAGAGTAATCTCCTGGCCTTTAGCGATAGGAACCTTTGCGAATAAACCAAGGTGAACAGTCTGATCCTGAACTCCCGGGACGACAATGCTTTTGACTTCTGTGTTTGGTACACATGACCTTCTAACAAATCGAGCATCATTACCACTTCGTCTTGCATCAACAACGAGGTTGAGGTGAGGATGAAAAAGGACAAAGGGTTTTGGGGTGGCCAGAATGGAGTATTGGTTGATAGGATCAGCCTTGTAAGCTGATTTAAGGGAAACTTCGCCCTTGAATTCCATCATGAATCTTCCTGCGCCAATGTTGCTTTCTGCGAAGAGTCCATATTGCGGTGTTGGGGAATGAGTCGACTTTGATGAAGACAAAATGTGCTTGACAGTTGTCTTCATAAGAGGTCGCGCCAAGGACTCACGCTCCATAGAAACTACATTAGAAGGATCAGTGTTGGATGTTGGCGGCGTCGGAGGAAGCTGTGATCCAAGTGAGCCGGATGAAGACTCGGTGCTTTCGGTTCCTATAGATGATTGGGTATTATTACTGCCTGTATTGGCACTGGCAGCAACAAGCTCGTGAAGCTTCACCCCTGAAGTCAACGAGAGTGATCGCTTTCTTGATTGTGCTTGTCGGAACTGGGCGATCACCTGTCGAAAGAGGTCTTGGACAGGCTTTGACGTGACAATATTTGTGTCGATGGACGAAAACTCGACCTGGTAGGCTCCCATAGTGTCATGACCATCATTCTCCATATCCAGGTCCTCATCGTCATTAATATTTGAAGACGTCTTGGAGCCATTGGCTTGTCCAGCTGATTTATGTTTATTGGAAGAATGCTGCAAGGGTGAAGGGTTGCTGTGGGATTGAAGTTGAGAATGCTTGTTGCTTGTGGCGCCTTTACTCCTCCTCCCATTTACATCTATTGACATTGAAGGGTTTTTTCCTTGAAAACCGTTGCTCACACTATTGCTGCCTACACTATGATGTGCGCCATTTTCCTTTGAGTTGGAGGTTGTGGAGCCAGGGGCGGCGTTCTGGTCTGAAAGAGCACTGTTTGCTGAACCGAATTGTTTCCGAGGTCTTCCTACAGTAGGTTTTTTCCTTGAAGGTGACTTTTCTCTTTTGCGCTCCAAAGTTCCATTTCTCCTCCGTTGAATCTCGTTGGCACGTTTCCTGTCGACAGAGCGAGGACTACAGAGCTCGCAAAGGTATTTGTCTGGGACATTAGATTGACCAATACCAACACAGACGGCATGTTGCCATACAAGGCAGCGTTCGCATTGGATGGTGAATCCATCGTCATCAGTATAGTTGCAGATACAACGGATTATTCCTGCATCTTCGTCATCTTCATTTTCGCCAGAGTCCTCTTCTTCCTCCATTGTGTTATGACTACTGTTGTTATGATTACTATTGTTGTTGCTATTACTGTTATTGGCGATACGGTTGATGACTTTGTTGGCCAGATTGGTAATGGATGACGAAGGTGCCACTGAATTGGATTTTGAAGACATGGCAAAATTTATATTGATTTGTGAGATTAAAAGTATGAGTGGATATCGTTTTCTGAGGAGGGTATTGAATTGGGTTTTTTTTGGATGGACTTTGAATCTCCTGAAGAGTAGGATGGACTAAAAAGTTCCTTCTTTAAAATGCAGATGATCGCCCCGGATTCATTGTACAGACGAGTGTAGGATCTGTAAAAGAGTGCAAAAAAAAAAAAAAGAAAAGAAAAAGAAAAGAAAAAAGAGAGAGTAAAGAAAAACAATTAGTATGATGTGCTACTATAAGCCAAGAAAGAATGAGAAGGTTAGAAACCCACGTTTGGACGGCAAGGGAGGATTGCAGCTTTGTATATATTATACTGAGAAGAGGTATGAGGGACGAAGGGAAAAGCAGAAAGATTGGGAAATGGCGTGCCCAACTCAATGCTTAAAAAAAAAAAAAGAAAGCTGCAGGAGAGAGAAAAGGAGTGGAGCAACAAAGAGGAGGGAAGCAAAAATGAAATGGGAATAGAAAACAGAACATGAAAGACGAGCAGATGAGAATCCTTTTTTTTTAATGACAAGTTTAGTTAGTCATTGATGATGACAGACATGGTGCTCATTCCAAAGAACATTTTTAAAAAAAAAAAGAAAAAAGAATAGAACAAGAAAACAAGCCAGTCCTCCTCTCTCTTTCTTCGACCCTGTCCTCGTCCATGGAGAGACGAAAGAGAAAAGAGAGAAGAAAAGAGCCTTCAATAACAACGATGTCAACACGAGAGCACTTTTTCATTTACTCAACTCATGCAAGCCCACCACAGCTTGTGTTCCTCCTCTCTCTTTCACTTTACTCCTTCTCTTTGCATATATGCAATATTTATGGAGGGGCAAAGAGGGAGAAAGAGAGAGCCTCACAAGAGACAATAGCAGTAGACAAGTGGATTACTCAATTAAAAAAGCACTCGCTTTTTTTTAACTTCTTGCTGCTGTCGTTGTTGATGTTGCGATGAGATGTAACATGTGTGCGCACATGTGTGTGATGTATATGATGTCATAAATGCTTTTCTTTCTCTTTTTTTTCTCATAAGCCCTGGTAAAGAAAGGAGGTGAATGAATAATAACTTACGTTTCTGAAGAATGTAAAGAGGCAATGAACAAGAAACAAAATAGATAAAGATATGCTGAGTGCTGTTGAGAAAATGAAGAGAAATGAAAAAGTAAATTGAAGGAATAAAGGGATGAACACTAAAAATATGACGATGATGCTGGAGTGGGAGGTTTACGTTGTTGAAAGTAGGATCGAAAATGATCTAGACAAGTGGGAATAAAAATGAGTGAGAGTGAGAGTGAGAGTGAGAGTGAGAGTGAGAATAAAATTGTGAAGAAATGAGAAATGAAATGGAGTAAGAGATGAGATGAATTTATGAATGAATCGAATGAATCGAATGAATCGAATGATCAAGTGACTGTGTTGACTGACAACTCTTGCAAAGCAACGAGTTTAGGAATTATTATCTTTTGTTTGTTTGTTTTCCCTTTTCTCCTCGCTTCCCTCCACTCAGCTCCATCCTCCTTGACTTGTTGCATGAGTCACTCTGCTGCACAATTGCAGTCATTGAGCCACCCTACAATCGCTTAACTATTTACACAATCACCTCCTCTCTCTTCATCCCGTCTTCAATCAAACATAATTACAAACAATGGAACCTACAATCATCAAATCTAGGAAGCCTCAGTACTTGACTGCAGAATGTGTGGGCTGCAAAACCCCTGTGGAATTCCCCATACCAAAAAGCACAGGCGATGTCACCTACATTGAATGTTATGTCTGTAAACAAGTCCTCAGCATCGATATTCAGTACCCAGAGAAAGGTGCCTCTGCCTCTGCTTCTACAGGCACAAGCTCACCCAAAAGCAGTAGCTCTAACAACAACAAGAAGGATGGTCCCTCCTCCAAACCAAAGAGAACTGGCACAGGCACCGGTATTTTTTTTTTTTTTTTTTTTTTTTTTTTGATTCTAAACATATTCTTTTGGCTCTGATTGACACATTCTACAAACTCTTCATTACATTGATCCTAATGACCAACCATCGGTTCCTTTTTTTTTCTATTATGAATATTCAGATGCCAGTCCCTTAGAAACCGAACTGTATGATATTCTAGGCGTACCAGTCGATGCCACTCCCGCCCAAATCAAAAAGAATTACAGAGCCTTGGCACTCCAGAACCATCCAGATAAAAATCCTGACCCCGATGCACATGCCAAGGTAAAAAAATCACATTTTTTCAGTGGCAACAACTTGTGCTGTAATCTCGTGGGAGGCACGTGGGTTTGGAAACAACAATAGTCCGCTAAAGCCTAATTTGGTTTTTTTTACTCTGATATGTGTAATAATAGTTTCAAAAGATCTCGGAGGCATATCAGGTCCTCTCAGACCCTAAATTGCGGTCTGACTACAACATGTATGGCCATAACAAAGACGTGTCGCCAGAAGGAGGCTTCGGTAGGTGGCATCGCATAAACGAACATCAGAAGCACAACGCTTACGAAGAGATCTATTATAGACAACTGGCCAAGAATTATTATTGTTATTATTATTTGTATTTATTTATTTTTTTTATTTTTTTTTTTTTTTTTTAATTAACTCCTAACAGTAAACCCCGAAGCATTCTTCAAACAACAATTTGGAGGAGATCGCTTTGTTGATATTATTGGAGAAATTTCGATCGGACGTGACATGCGGGATGCCCTCAATGACCCTGAGGATGAAACCACAGCAGGATTGTCTCCAGAAGAAAAGGCGAAGCGGGAAGCATCTGCTAACGAATCCAAGGACAAAGCGAGGGACGAAGCTCGTCAGGCTCGTGTAGATAAGCTCGTTAAAAATCTGATACACAAACTCAGCATTTTTACAGATGGTCCTTGTGATCTCGAAGCTGCCAAGGGATATCAGGAAATGATCCGTTTGGAGGCCGAGGACTTGAAAGCAGAGAGCTATGGTGTGGAACTGCTGCATGCTATTGGGTTCACCTATACTTTGAAAGCCAAACAGTATCTCGGCAAGAACGAAATGCTAGGTCTTGGCAGCTGGTTCCATGGCGTACGTGAAAAGGGACATATTCTCTCAGAAACTGTCTCCACTCTTCGAGCAGCAATGGATCTCCAGCAGAGCTTTACTCAGCTGCAAGAGGCTGAGAAGGAAGCAATGGACGAGGCCGCTAAAAAGGCTCTTGAAGAGGCAGCAGCATCTAAGGGACTTCGTGCTCTTTGGAAGGGCTCCAAGCTTGAGGTGGAAGGTATGTCTTTTTTTAATCAATTCTATCGGTCTTGCCATATGATTTTGTTAACGGAACCATGGCTCAGGGGTCATTGGCGAACTTTTGAAAGGACTTTGAACTTACAACCTTATTTTTTTATTTCTTTGTTTAAGGTGTTCTGCGTGATGTTTGTGACAAAGTTCTGGGCGACCCCGCTGTCCCCAAGGCGACATTGTTGGAGCGTGCTCGTGCATTAAAGATTATTGGTGCAGTATATGAAGGTGTGAAGCCCGATAAACCCACGACGCCTTAGATCCTAAAGTGAATTATATCACTATGCATACAAGACAGAAAGACATTGGCATTTGAAAATAGAATAAAAAGATGTACATGCGATTTAACCTTTTTTTTATTCATGTTTACATGGCATGCAGGAAGACAGAACAGCAGATCTTGATTCTGTTAAGTGTGTCCCATGGTTCAATAATAAAACCATGCCATGTGGCATCTCTGCGGCCCTCAAAACAATTTAAAATAATAAAATATATAAGAATGTGGTTGGAGTACGCTCATGGCCCACGTCACTTGCTCTCTGCTTCAGCTCCACCACGCCTCCATCATCCCTTTCCTTCGCTCCTTTCACTCTTCATCCCGCTCGCTTTCAGCCACTTTACGCCTCTTCTCCTCTCCCATTGCAACACTCATTTATATGTACACCGTTTCTTAAACCTTTTGAGTGCTCCCCTCTCCTCCTCTCAATTCCATCTGGTTTGTCATGAATGCATTGATTGCTCTTGCCGTCTGGTGTCAACCCCATGGCCCAGTCACAATTCTCACTACACAGCATCGTCGTCCTCCTTCGTCCTCACCTTGCAATGGAACGTCTTCATCCAGAAACACACGAACCACCAATGCTGACAATGGCAACGCCGCCAATAACAGCAGCGATACCCCTTCATTACCATCTTTACCTCACAATATTTCCATAGCCCAACCGATTGCTCTGCTCGAAGACCATCCCTCTTCAGTTCATAATAAGGGTACTCTCCCTCCTACCTCAACCTCAACCTCATCATTCGACTCGCAAACTGCTCTAGTGAACAGCTCTAATTCCGTCTCTGTCACAGGAGCAACAACAGGAACAAATCCTTTGCCACCTCTTGAAACTAAAAAATCAAGACGTTCAATACATCAATCGTCACTTAATGGATCCTGTCAGGTTTCCATTGCCAATCGTCCATCCTCAGCCCACCCTGCACTCAATTCATCGAGCAATAGTAATCCATGTGAATGTCAGTTCAGTATCCCAAGTGGAGAAAAGTCACTTCATTCGGTCGATCCCATCAATCATGAGCTCTCTTACATTAGTCAGCCCATTCCAGTGGATGCCAGTCTGTTTGCACCTATTCGTATTGCCTGCATTCGATCGTATGTGATTTGCATGCCTACTTCGCAGCACAAAACAGATGCATGCACGATTCGCAGCCGTTTTTGCTTTGCTTCAATTTGAGCGGCTGGGCGGGATCAGCAAAAAAAAAAGAAGAAAAAAAAATCTAACCGTCCACTCAATTCCTATCCTGTCTTCCAGCCTCAACTCAGAAACCTACTGCGGACGCGAAGGTTCTGTTTTCTTTGGCGACGGTGTCAATGGCTATGTGCTCTCATACATGTTTACAGTCTACGACGCACAGTCACGCGGACATAGAGTCAAGTACACAATTATGACCATGATGACAGATCGGGTTTATCTTGTTGCCAGCATGGAATATTTGATCAGGTACGATATATTTTGGACGACAGACCATGCTCTACTGTGAAAATAATGTGTAATTTGGTGGATCACTGAACACAGATGGTACTTGTGCACTCCCTCTCTTTTTTTTATCAACTTGTTTAATGCCGTAGTCAATTTCAAGTGATCGCATCGAACCTCCAATCGATGGCAAACGCTCTATGTCCTCCGCATCAATCATCCGCAACGCGGTCTCTATCTTACTCTTCATCCCATCATCGAGGATCCATCATGCCAGAGAGTAAGCTGTGCATCTACTGTAGTTGCAATTGTAGACCCTGCAGCTAATGCTATCCGACGTGAGCATTGTCACACACAATTTTTTAACCACGTGCGATCGATTTCCACTTTCACTAGATGCCCCGACCAAACGTGGACGACCATTAACAGACGTTTTAGCCAAACCAGATATTTTTGTTCAATTGCATGCTGCATTTGTTTCTGTGCTGAGCAGCTGCAGTCGGAGGCTAACAGAACGATATATTCAAGGACGTCCTATTGTATGTATCATATATTCACAGGATAGCACATGCGATTTCTTTTTAATGACATCGAGAGCCAGGGTCTATTCCAAATCTAGCTACCGGACTGACATTGATAACTAACTAAACTATAATAAATGTAGAGCGATCCTCATCCATATGAGAAAATAAATGAGCGGCAATCGAGCGATAATGGACACCAAAGCATCATCATTGAATCTTTGAGAGATCTACGACGAGCACTTGGACCCCAGCAATTCAATCGCCTTATATGGAACAGTGTTGTAGGTAATCAAGTCATCGTGCGCGGAGAAGAGCCCAGTGTTGTTCATGACATTATCAGGTTACTAGAGGTAAGTTGTAAGGAATTACATGGGTAGAAAGCAATGCAGGCGTTTCCATATTCAGATGGATTTGGTTGATTGATTTCTTAATTTTCCTCTTTATTCTTAACTAAATGCTTTTAGGGGATTTTGCCTAAAGATTGCTGCACTGTTATTCTGGACGGATCCTGCTATGAGCCGAGCTATGCGTGTAATATCCTTGGACTCCATCGTTCTATCCCAATTCCAACTGATTTGGACCCACAAGACTTTATTTTACTTGACATCTGTACAAATCCTCTTGGTCATGACATTCCAACTCCCCCAACATCTTTACCTGTTGATACTCGCCGCAAGAATGGATCTGAAGACATGTCTCCTGTATACCAAGCGGATTGGTCTAACGCGACACTAGTATCAGACATAAAAGATCTAAGCGTCCATATGGAGAAAGTTGTGGCTGTTACGGAGGGGAAGCCTTCGAATGGTTCAATTGATCATACCCAACCTCCGACATCTTTGCCAAGCAATCTGCATTCGCCTAAGGGGGGCGCTTTATGGCAGACAAGGAAATATCTCCTGCAGGCAGGAGAGGAACCACCAGAAACATTATACCTCGATAACTTTAAAGATACGAATGGGAAAGATACGTTAGGGAGGAGAACGCTTTCGCCTCAAAAACACCCTTGTCTTCTTTATATCGATACTTTGAACGGTATACTGGACTATAAACTACCTCGAACTATAGAGTCTAGGAGACTGATAGTGCTTCGAGATGAATGGGTCAGGTACAGTTTGTTCCCCATACTACATATTCGTTATTGAGAGGGACTGAACTATGGATTGTGAATTATTGTATAGATGGCTTACTTTTTTTTTCTTACTTCTACACTTTATACAGCAAATCAATACAGTTTCACAACTTGTACAAGACAGGTAAAGCATCGGATGAGAGCGTAGTGGAAGCATTTTTGCAATCCATGCGAGTAGATAAACGCGATCTAAAGATTCTGCGGTTCTTTACACGCTGTGCCAAATCAAATTCATTGCAAAAGTTTAGGAATGAGGATGCTATTGCAACCTCAGGAATCGCAGCCTAATAATAATAAAATGACCAAAAAAAAAAAAAAAAAAAAAAAAACACATAATCAGATTCATGTTGAACGTAAACTACATGCATGGCAAATATGATAAGGATATCTAAATGTATAAAATTTCGCCGTGGAAGACGACAATTCACTCCATTTAAGATTCTGGAGGAATTGAGATATATACGGAACAATTACTCTTGCAACAGCCAGCCAAAGCGTCCAGGGTCTGGCGGCAAGACCAATTGCCCCAGAACAAAATGTGCTGGTAAGAAGCGTCGAAAGTTGAAGAAAAAATTAGCTCCCGTGACTAGCCCTTTACTTTATAACAACTCTTCTTTGATGACAGTCCCGATCATTGTCCCAATTGAGCAACAAAGTCGTTGCAGTCTGTGGGGACAAACGATACGGAAAGATATTAACACAAATTCAAAGCCTAGAAGCACAGTCCCAATTTTTTTTTTTTTGCATCTTCTTCCTTCTATATTGATTTTCTTTTTATTCAGTCAGGAAAGGGCGACAGGAACGAAACGAGACGCATTCCTCAGGCAATATCCTTCCTCAACATTCATCACATTACGAAGAGACGGTCGCCATTGCAAACAACGCACGTTAACGATAACGATAAATGAATCAGGTCACAAAGTTTGAAGGATCCCATGAGGACCTCATCCACGATGTCGCGTTCAACTATTACGGGAACCGACTCGGTAAGGAAACTTGAACAGAACAATATGTGGCTACAAAAGCCCTTTATACTTTGTGAATTTTACTGTTGCGGTCCTTCTTGTAACTCAACTTCAACTGCAACTTCAACATTTAAATAAACCCTTCGCTGTAAAGCAACTTGCTCTTCGGACCAAAAAATAAAGATCTGGGACTACAATGAAGCAGAAGGTGTGTGGGAATCCAATATTTCATTCAAGGCAAGTTTTTTAAAAAAAAAAATAAATAAATAAATAAAGGAAAAAAAAGATTGATGATTCAGACAACTAAGCGGGTTCCATACTTCAAACTTTGTCTGCCCTTCTCTCCTAGGCCCATTCCTGTGCGGTTCTCAAGACATCATGGGCACATCCAGAATATGGACAGGTGTTGGCTTCATGCTCTTTTGATCGTAGTGTCATTGTCTGGGAAGAAACTTATCATGGTAATTGATCGCTCTGTCTAATGTTAGAATTTGTTTTTTTTTTAAAAAAAAAAAAAAAAAAAAAAAAGCTCAATGTCGTTACACCCATACCAACATGTCTCTCCCTCTCTTGGTCTGTGAATGGATGGTTGGCTTTTTTATTAATTTATTTTAGATGCAGTCAAGAAGTGGACTGCAGTTGCTACTCTCAGGGATGACAGCGGAACTGTTCAGGACGTAGAATTCGCACCAAATCACCTTGGTCTTCGTCTGGTACAGTGATTATGATTATGAAACGTATTTGCTTTTATATGAAACGTTCATATTGACCCAAACAGTAACCGATCAGGGATCATGTTTATATCCTTCAATCTTGATTTCTTTTCATGAATATTACTTTTTTTTTATTTGACTTTTATGTTTTGTTGACAGGCTATTGCTGCTGCAGATGGGCTGGTTCGGATTTATGAAGCCATGGATGTGACGAGTCTGGCACATTGGACCATGATTGACTCCTTCCCTGTTGGAGAAGGACCAAGCAAGGACGAGGAAGGAAACCATTGTTTATCATGGTGTACTGCGAAGTTTGCTGCACAGATGATGGTCGTTGGTTGTGCTAAGGATCATGTTGCCAAGGTAAAGGAGCTGGCTTGATTTTCATTCGATTTATGTCTATATTGATTGTTTTGACTTTATATCTCCGTTCATCTCATTCCTTTATGGCTATATATAACATACATTAGATCTTCAGACAGGACCACAACAGTAAATGGCAGGCATGTGAAGTTTTGGGAGGTCATGGAGGTGTGGTCCATGATGTGAGTTGGGCGCCTAATATGGGAAGGTAAAAAAAAAAAAAAAAAAAAAAAAAAAAAAGTGGGCTTGCTCTGGGTGATTCAACTGTATCATACTTTCGCTTCTTTGATAGACAGATATTGACCTCAAACATGATATCAATACCTTTATATCTATGTACTCTAGGAGTTACCACCTGATTGCTACAGCATGTAAAGATGGACATGTAAGGATATTCAAGTTGACCGAAGACAATCAAGGTGGTGCATTATCGGGTGGATGGACCCGCAAGATGTTCAATGTAACACGTATTGCTGATTTCCCGGATCACAACGCGGAGGTGCGTACGAGCAGGTTTCTCAATTCTCAACTAGTCTCTCTTAAAAAAAATTGGGATTCAAGAAGCGCATTGTTAATCCGATCTTTTTTTTTTCTTAATATCTGTATTAGGTGTGGCGTGTCGAATGGAACGTTACTGGAACGATCCTCTCTTCATCAGGGGATGATGGAAAGGTCCGATTGTGGAAAGGTAATAAGGAACTTTTTTTATTTTATTTTTCACAATTTAACTGAAATTAATCATTACAAGCAATGGCTGCGAAACCTTTTTTTTTTTTTTTTTTTTTTTTTGCCCAATTGCTTCGATATAGCAACATACACGGGCGACTGGAAGTGTATGAGCGTTGTATCTGCCGAGGATGGCGCCAACGCGTTCCAAAGATAGTTTGGTTGAACGCAACCAAGAACAATAAAATAAAATAATACAAGAAAACGCGTGTATGTGTTGTGTAGGATGAGGATGTATTGAGGTTCAGAGGGGGGCGACGAAGGTGTTAGTAAGTGGATAAGGAGAATATGAGTTTCTATGAATTAAGTCAGTACACGGATGGATGCGGTGGAGAGCCTTCCGACATGCTTAAATGCAAAATTTTGTGGATATAAAATAAGAATCCCCGTCCTTCCATTCCACCGAGTCGAATTACAAAAAAAAAAAAAAAACTCAGTGTTTCCGTTTCATCAGGAAGATAAAGAGGCATGAGAAAAGACTTTTTGATATCAACATTTTTCCCTTCACTCTCCCCTTCCCTCTTTTCCTCCACACTCTACGTCTTTCTACTCTCCTCTCTTTCTTCTTTTTCTTCTTTCTATCTCTTTCTCTCCCACACCTTCTTCACCCTTCTTTTCTCTATCTTTCTTTCACTTTTTATAAAACTCAATACCGTGCGCCATGTTGTCTGCACTCAGGTTTGCCAAGTCAATCCCCACTGTTACAGTCGCACGTACCGCTCACCGTGCCTATTCGGCTGCTGCTGCTAGTGAGGTAAGCCTTAATGCATGCATGAAGAGCGAATGCAATGCCTTGACATTCAAACCGTGACATGGTGACAAGTTTTTTTTTTTGATGCTTGAGCATGGTCTTATTCAGGGCAAAAGTTCTTTACCAACTTGAATCAGCCCAATTATTGGAGGATTATGATACTTGAACCAGCATTTGTCATATAAAATCCATGACTATAAAGGAATTTTAGAACTACTGCTGGTAGAAAGGCTATGATCCAATTACCAAAATACTTGGTGTCTTTTGCTTCTTGACGAGCAATACTTCGAAACTGTAGTAGATCAAATCAGAACAGGAGTCATACAAGGTCAATTAATCGAGTCGAAACCATAACCGAAGTTTTTTTTTTTTTTTTTTTTTTTTTTTTTTAATTAACTCGTGGTGATTTAGGCCCTCAGGAAAACTGTCCTGTACAACTATCACATTGAGAACGGAGCCAAGATGGTCCCTTATGCTGGCTGGTCAATGCCCGTTCTATACTCTAATCTTAGTGTTGGTGCTTCTCACAACTGGACCCGCACTAATGCTTCCGTTTTTGATGTCAGTCATATGCTTGCCACCAGGTAAAAACGAGTGTTCGAATGACCCCCTCTTCTTTTTTATTAAACCAACATCCTATAAAGACATGATTGGTCTAACGTTAGTTTTTTTTTTTTTTTTTTTTTTTTTTTTTTTTGGCTATTCCTCTAGAGTCACAGGAAAGGATCGCGTCAAATTCTTCGAAAGCCTTACTGTAGCTGACATTGAGAATCTTCCTGTTGGCAGCTCGACTTTGTCTGTCTTCACCAACGAAGATGGCGGCATTATCGACGATACCATCATCTGTAAGCATGAGGACTCACTTTATGTGGTCTCTAATGCCGGCTGCGCTGACAAGGATCTGGCTCACATCCGCGCTCATCTTAAGGAGTTCCAGAATAAGGGTGGTGATGCTGACTTGAAGATCATTGATGACCATGCTTTAATTGCTCTCCAAGGTCCCAAGGCTGCTGCTGTACTCGAGTCGTTGGTTGAGAAGGATCTTCGCGACTTCCCCTTCATGGATGGCCGCTTCATGACCATCAAGGGCATCGATTGCCACGTTGCTCGTTCGGGCTACACTGGTGAAGATGGCTTTGAAGTAAATTACTTTTTCTTCACAAATGCAAACATGAATGATGTTGTTTGTACGTACATTAACCATGCATTCCCATTGACCTGTACTTGTAGATCTCGGTTCCAAATAACGATGCTGTCGAGTTCACCAAGCTCTTGCTCGCTTCACCTGATGTTGAGCTGGCTGGTTTAGGTGCTCGTGACAGCTTGAGGCTTGAGGCTGGTCTTTGTTTGTATGGCCATGAATTGGATGAGACCATCACCCCTGTTGAGGCCGGCCTCACCTGGACAATTGGAAAGCGTCGTCGTGCCGAGGGTGGCTTCTTGGGCGCTTCCAAGATCCAAGATCAGCTCAAGAATGGCGTCAGCAAACGTCGTATCGGATTGGTTGTACAGGGTGCTCCAGCACGCGAAAATGCTCCGATCTACGCCAATGGCGAATTGGTTGGAAAGGTCACCTCAGGTTGTCCTTCTCCTTCGACCAAGAAGAACGTTGCTATGGGTTACGTCAAAAATGGTCTTCACAAGTCAGGCACAGAGCTCGAGGTTGAAGTCCGTGGCCGCAAGCAAAAAGCTATCGTTACTAAGCTCCCCTTTGTCCCTGCTGGTTACCATAAGGTTTAATTATGAAAGACAACGGTTGTGACAGTGATCTCAATAGACTCATTCTATCAGACACATAATTAACCAATCCATCCCATGGCTCGAAAAAAAAAAAAAAAAAAAAAAAAAAAAAAAACTCATTATCACATCTCGACTATTCATTGATCAAAGGCTCGTTCGGTTTTTATTTTGTAAGATATTAAAATAAAAAAAAAAATAAAAAAAAATAAAAAAAAAAAAAAAGCTCACGCATTGGAATATTTCCTTCAAAGCTTCCCATCGTTCTTTACATGATTTTCAAAAAAAAAAAAAAAAAAAAAAAAAAAATGAAATAAGGTCATCATAGATTGCAATCCGTTATCACAGCGATGGAAGCAACCAGAGCCTGTGCGCTGCAAAAAAAGCTCGCCCTGTAATGTCATCCATATTCTTAATCTTGGCCACATGTATACAATCCAAGCGAGAGACCAAACGCCTCCCCCATATACGGACAATGCTCTTCATTGATGGATCCCGTTAGATCACACAACTCATGTGTTGGAGAATTATAATCATAGCTTAGTCGTGTTTCACCTCGGTATATTTGACTCCATCCTGGCTGCATCAAAACCTGCATACGTGTATCGCATTGTGAATAGTAGGGTGGTGGGCCATACTGGCCACTCGAATAGTTCTCCTCCTTACGCCAGATGTTAAACTCGGAATCAAGGAGGTAGGCCAGATTATGCTTTTGTTCTTTGGCTAGGCATTTCTCTCTTATGTGTTGGCTGGGCATAGAACGCCAGCAATACAGCGAGCCCTTTATGCAAACCTTAGTGCAAATAACACTCAGCAATACCCATTTGTATGAAACTGGAGTTAATAGTCTCTCGCAACCTACAAATACAGCAATCGAGACCATCGAAATGATGGCTGTAAGAAAAAAAAGGATATTAATATCAATGGTATAAAATAGATAGAAAGTGCAATAAGCCAATAGGCAAACACCCCTTCCCTGCAGTCTTCGTATCGCTTGCAAGGCAGACGGCACCGAGTACTGAAAAGATTATACCAATATCAACAATGGAAGCCCTTTCAATTACGGTGCCTATCATTCACGCGAACCCCTTGATCAAAGTTGGTAAATGATTCAACTCTTATATGCCTAGTTTTTGCAACAGCCTCGTATTTACACTACCTGACATGAATCGCCATGCTCTATGTATGACACCTAGCTGCCAAAGAACGTCTTCCTGTTTGCTTCTGAACTCGTCCACGAGCATGTTGAGTTGCTCGATTTTCTCCTGTGATGTTGCGGCCATGTTCCTGATATCAAATGTTGTCTCTTCCAAAGTCCTCGCTACTTTGTCACGCATGTTGACCCTCACACTATCAAACACGCTGATTACTTCATCCCGAGCTATTTGGCTATTAGTCTCCAGCTGGCAAAGCGCTTCCGTGACATTGGTTATCGATGCATTTATAGCTGCATTTATTTTATGGGAGCCCACTTCTTGAATATCCAACAAGGTGCGCGTATTATCTTTAGCAACCCTTGCTATTTGATCTAGGCTATTGCGAACTGTGTTCAGCTGACCTTTCATATCATCTAGGCCATCGTTAGATTCTTGAACCCTGGCCTAGAAAGTTTGTTTTGTGAGGAAATTGCAATAAGGCAGTTGATCTGATATCCTCAATACTTAAGCTAGTGTCGTCATGGCTTTTAGATAAAGGAAAGACACACTACCATAAGGTCCTTATTAATTCTATCCAGGGTCTCAGCTCGTGAAAGGCCCGATTCTAGGGACTTGTGCCAGCTTCGCATCGCTTGGGAGATCGAACTCAAAGTCTATATAATACTGATTGTAAGAAAAAAGCCAAGAGGAACATTGCAGATCTGTTGAAAAAGATTGAGCCAGTTTAATACCTCTTCTATGCTCGTGTGGTACTCCGTTATGAGCTGACCATTAACTTCTTGAAGGTGCGAAATAGCAACGCCCTGTTGCATAGCTTCCTGCTCACTTCTTCGACTCATCCTTGACATATCTTCGAAAAGCATTGATAAATAATCGCGTAAAGCGCTAGCCTGAGACTATTTCGAAGTAATGATATTGAATATAAGCTTGTGCTCTTGGGGCTCCTCTAAAAGCGGAGCAACAGTGTGGCAATATAATGGTAGTGTGCATATCATTCTACCCTCTTACTAATATAGTTTTTGTCTGATCATTGATGGCTGTATGAAGATTCATGGTTTCCTGAAAGCTTGTAACTTCTAATCGGTGTGTCTCCAATAGCTCTTTCTGCTTCTCCCTCAAAAAGGCGATTTGCTCCAAATGAGAACGTGAGATGTTCCGTTGCAAAACACGTAGATCATCTAGATGTGTGGCGTTGAATGTACGAAACGTGTAAGACAGCGTAGTTGGGCTCGACACGTCAAAAAATTTAATGATTAGGTCTACATGTACCATGCTCCAATGAAAATCGAACCGCAAGACACATCACTTTGACTTCGCGAAAATATCCAGAATAGGATGTCCAGAGCTGTGGCACATGGCCAAGGGACCTGTGTATTATATATCGTTGATTACGGAAACCATTAAGGGCTCAGCATTAGAACAACTCAGTATTTAAAGAATATGCATCAAAAGTGGGCAATCCTAAGTCCATACTGGACACATCGTCGGATATTGGCCGGCGTAGCAGATTCGCTTTGTGCTTGTTCCCCCTCTGGGCTAAGGGCGCGGCAATCAACAGGTACAGGCATATTAGCTGTGGCAATCTCGCAAGCCGCCAGTCTAATCGCAACTATAATAAAAAAAGTGTTTGTTTACATGAAAAACCCTGACATCCTTCTCCTATCTAATAGTTCATATAATAAGTAGCTTGCTTTTCTCTTGTTACATTTCATTTTCTCATCCTCATCCATGTCAACGCTTTTGCATTCTTTACGCAAGGCTCTTGCTGCCTTCTTGAAGCAGTCAGGCTTGTGCTCGTACGCTTTCAAGGCCTCTGTAATGGTTTTAAGGAAAACATACTCGATCAAAAAGATTAAACAACTGTGTAAAGCGGTTGATATAGCCATCACAATAAACAAGTTATTATGGATAGACCTGTTGCGTAATGCAGGGCAGACATCTCTTCGTCAGAACTATCATCCCCCCAGTTAATGGGATCTAGAATAGTAATGGCGGGCTTATATTTAGGTATTTGGCAGAGGCATCGACGTATAGCATGTTTGACAATTGGATTGAGCGATCCAAGACTGATTACATTTTAGGCTTGGATTAAAGGATTCCGCTGTACCCTGTATCTGGTGCGCCTCACCCTGCATAGAAGCGGGGGGGCGTGACCATGGGCTCCATGGGAAAATAGATACACAGCTTCTGGGCAAGACTGTGAGAAACAATAACAGCATCCAGAGCGTCAACCCAGCGTCTGTTGTACTGCGTATGGGTATCAAGAGCATAATACAAAAAGAAATGACTATCTAATGGGCAAGTGAGTGAAGCGACTTTGGTCCAAAGAGTCAGAAGCTGGAAGTGAAAAAAAGTTAATTTGGAAAGCATGCGCTGTATACTGTACATTCAGTCTGACTTTATCATTGATAAACCGTGTTACTCTATACACGTGCAAATGAACCATATGACTATGTTGTCACCTCGACTTTTTAGCTCTCACTTTTTGAATATTTCGTCGTGCCACTTGTCTCTTGTAAATCACTCACAAGGCCAATTATGACCATCGCTACAAATTTGTGTATCTTGCACTTCAGTATTCCGGACAGGGTATACTCTACTGCCTCTACTCAAGACTCACCTTCCATAGGAACGGTTGCAAAAAATGGCACACATGAATGGACATGCCAGCTCTCGATCTTAGAAGATAAATCCACAGTCCGAGCATCGCTTGCGCCCCTCACTCATTCGGAAGCGAAGCGTACTGAGTTTCAACACTGCTGTAGTCTTCAAGTAGCCGCTCCTGATGAGCTTCATCCTGATCCACGTCATGTCCTACTGAGTCTGCGCATTAAGAGCGACGACATCTTTAAAGGAATTGAATGTATGTACTGATTTATATGCCAAGTATTTGTATATTCTTTGTTCTGCAATAAGCTTGTGGGAAGAAACTGTAATTTAACCGATCCTGAAATAGTTCATTTGGAACGTAAGGATGTCTGGTTGGACCAAAACTATGAGTTCTACATAATCCTATCTTCCTTTCCACTCAAGCTCCTAGGCCCACACAATGCTGGCCACTGGACACACAGTTTAGCGTCCTCTGAATTCGACCCCATCGCTCGAAATATTGACCCTTTAGTAGAGATGATGACTCAGTTTGAAAATCATACATCAACCTCGGATGTCGAGTTCCGTTTCATTTCTAAAGCTGGGCTAGTTCTCGACCGCAAGCGAGCACATCACGCTGTTTTATCCATATATCCATCACTTTCAGCGAAGCTGACACTTGCTCAGCACAATCCCCACCAACGGCCTGCTACGACTGTCCTGACGGCACCTATTAGCACATGGGCCGTGTTTGAGAAGTTGATAGGATTCATTTACTCTGGAAGATTACCCTCAGATGGATATGTACCTCGGAGTGATCAATGGAGGGTTACATTTGATCTGGGCAAGGAGTATGGGTTAAACAAGTGCCCCAGCTCTACGCCTTGGGTGGAATGGCACCTTAATGAGCTCCAGCAAGTGATCACAGACGAAAACGTACTTGAAGTGTACTTTGGATGGGGATTTGAGCATCCCCCGGTTACTCAGATGTGCGTGCACCATGTGGTAGAGCGATCACAGGTACGCTTCCAAGGGCTAGACCTAGGCTCGCATGTAATGAGGCTGCTCAAGAGCCAGTATCGAGGCTGGCGTGGTTGCTATGAATTTGAGGAAGCCCTAGTGGTACTGACAATGAAGATGTATGCTGACCAGCAGCAACACCAAAAGCATGATAGCTATTTGAAGCAATTGATGGCTTAATGCCAAACATTCGGTAAAACAACAGGATGAAATCAAAATATCGGATCTACCCTTGCTATCAAGCTTTGCCCACAATTAGAGGTTACGGGTATTTTCTGAACGTTCAAACCAATGCGTAGTACCTGATGCTCTCGGTTTAGTTTAGTTTAGCAGTAAACAACTTAGGCATTCTTATAATGATAGCTAGGACAACACACGATTAAATGAAAAAACCAGGTACATTAACTGTAAGTTGGACATCAAGGTATTATCATCTGTTTCGTTACCTTTTAAAGTCCAGGTACACAAACATCCTTGTTGGTCCTGAAGTAAAAACCTTTCAGGAGTCGCAAATAAAGCCGTATCCAATAATTCCTGCCGCAATAATATTCTATTCAAAAACTCCAAAATAGAAAAATTATACGCCCAACGCGGGGGTCGAACCCGCAACTTTCAGATTAAAAGTCTGACACTCTACCGATTGAGTTAGCCGGGCTTTTGTTGAGTATTGTCGTAAATGACGCCTATTCATTTACCTAAATATGTATTTCCTTTCAATTTATTTATTTCCTATCATCCTATTTTCTACCATTTTTAAATAGTATTTCAGTAGCTTTTTCCTTCACTGCAAAAACGGCATCTCTCTTCTTATTATCGATGCCCTTTTGCAGGTGAGTTTATCTTCATTATTCTCATTATGAATTCTCAGAAAATTAGCAGTTATTAAAGATCTCTCTTCTTATTATCGATGCCCTTTTGCAGCATCCTCAAAATCATTCAAAGCATTACTTAGGATCACTATCGTATCCCAAAACCACGAGGCTCTTGCCCAATTCTTCATTTTTCATCATTACCTACTAGTTTCCAGAGATCACTAGTAGATGCTCTACGACAAATGGTAGCAAAGGTTCTTTTAACCTCTAACGCGACCTAGTTACTACTCCATTATTATTCTTCTTGACACTTTTTGATTGTACATATTCATCCTTTTGTTGTGATCATATTACAAACTTTTTGCTTTTCCTCAACCAAATTCTTTACCTTCACCACACACTTTTATTTTTCGCGCATATTTTAAAAAAAAAAAAAAAAAAAAAAAAAAAAAAAAAAAATTAGCTTTCTTTTTCCGTTTCATTTATCTCTTTCCTTATTTGTTACCTTTTTACTTGTTTACACACATTTTTATTTATTCATCCCCTTATTTGCCCTTTTTTTTCAAACAAAGACCTTTTATTTATCAACAATGAAACCCCCATCCAATATCAACGTTCAAAGCACCGCAAGCTCCTCTACCACGACCACATCCTCCAATTCCTTTCTTGACACCGATGGTGATGTAAATATGGAAACTACAACCAATCAGCATTTTAATCTTGCAGGAATTGAACGATTCGATAGCAAGACGGATGTTTCATCCTGGTTACGCGCTATGGACGCTTTGTACAAAATTTCCAACGTCAATGATAACTTCTTTACAGTTCGTGTTGCTCTACATATGGAAAAGATCGCACGTGATTGGAGTCTTAGACACATTGACGATCTTGAGACTAAGAATATCCTCACTTGGAAAAAATTCGCTCATGATTTTAAGGAACAATTTGCCAAGGCGGATGATGAGTTCGAGCTACGTTACAAGTACGACAATTTATCCATGAAACCGAACTCAGATGTTATGGAATTCGTCCGTGAGTTCGAGGCAGCATACTATCCACTTCGTGATAAAATTCCCGAAGGAGAAAAAGTATGGAACTTCCGTCGAGTCGCAGATTTATGGCTCCAGCGCAAGCTTCAGAAAGAGAACGCCACGACCTGGAATGAAGTCCTAGATGTTTGTCGCACAGAATCTCATAACTGGCACGCAAAGAGACTCTTAGACAAGGCATCAAGATCCAATGACAAACCTCATACTCCTCCTCCACATCAAGCATCTTACAAAAATAATGACTTTGTCAGACATTCAACCTCACATACCACTTATCATCGAAATAACTCTCATCAAAACAATTCTCATCAAAATAATTCACAACAACACCAAGACCGTCATCAAGACCGTCATCAAGACCATGACCATGTTGCGGAATCTACTATGGACATAGATTCCCTCAGAACAAGACGTCCACCTTGTCCTACTTGTGGCAGGCACGGCCATTCTGAGGTACAATGCTACAAAAACGGTGGCAATGGTCCCCGGTCATGCTATATCTGTGGCAAGACAGATCACAAAGGGTACGCTTGCCCTACAAAGCCTGATAATAAGCCTGACAAATCTGCCCATGTTAATCAATTACAAGCTCATACCGTTGAGCCTATTACAATGACAGATAAATCAGCACCACTAGAAGATCACATCAAAATGTTGCCTGAACAGATCTTCATCAAAACGAACGTCGGCTCAACTGAGCTGATTGCCCTTATCGACGGCGGATGCAATTGCAACGCGATCTCTACAACAGCGCTTAACAGGATCCGCGCATATGATCCTTCGCTCATAAAAAAAGAAACAAAACTCAATCGGCCAACAATCGCCACTACAGCCAATCTTAGTAACGTAAAGTTGACAAGCTTAGTCACTCTCGTATTTACTATCGGCAACTTTACTCATGACGAGGAATTTTGCGTGGCTGATATCCTAAGTCAAGACATTTACCTTGGCCTGGTTTGGTTAAAGAAGTATAATCCAAATACTGATTATGTTCAAGGAACTTTGACTTGGACTGTGAATGGAGCATCATACAAGGCTTCTTCCAAAGACTCATCCCTAAAGGTTCTTTCTTCGGAACCTCAAATGGATTCGTTGTGTACTCATCGAGCCATCCAGCGTGCTGTGTCAAATCAACAAGACCTGGGTTTGGTTTTTCTTCAAGATGAACAATCGACTCCGAAAATTTCTGCTCTTTCGTTAGCGGAAGTTATTAAAGACAACAATATTGATCCTACACTACAGAAGCTTTTATACGAATATGAAAATTCTGTCTTCACTCCATTGTCCGACTCTACCACCACAGAGACCTCAAGATCATCACATTGATACAGTAGACGCACGCCCGATCTATAAGCGAGCCTACAAGATGTCCCCAAAAGAGTTGTTAGTTTTAAAGCAACAACTTGATGATTTACTTAAGAAAGGCTTTATCAGACCTTCCATTTCCCCGTGGGCATCCCCTGTTCTATTCGTGACCAAGAGCGATGGTTCCCTCCGGCTGTGTATTGATTATAGAGCTTTGAACTCAATCACAATCAAGAATAGGTACCCACTTCCCTTGATCGAAGAATTTTTCGATCGATTTACTGGTGCTACTGTTTTCTCCAAGCTAGACTTAGAAAGTGCTTTTAATCAAGTGCGTATTCACCCTGCAGACATTCCAAAAACTGCTTTCAATACAAGATATGGCCATTTCGAATACGTAGTCATGCCTTTTGGTCTCACAGGAGGACCTGCTACATGCCAGACTTTAACCAATGATGTCTTAAAGGAATTCTTGGACAAGTTCGTTGTTGTCTTTTTAGACGACATCCTTATTTTCTCTTCTTCTATGAAAGAGCATGTTCAACATCTCAAGCTGGTTCTAGAAGCTTTGAAATCGGCTTCCCTTCACGCAAAGCCCAGCAAGTGTACCTTTGGTGTATCTGAAGTCAAATTCTTGGGTCATGTCATATCCTCTCGAGGTATTGAAGTCGATCCAGACAAGGTTGCAGTCCTTAAAGATTGGCCCACTCCATCCAATGTTCAAGAATTACGCTCATTCTTAGGCTTCACAAATTACTACAGGCGATTTATACGCAACTTCGCCAAGATTGCAAGCCCCTTGACTGATTTATTAAAGCAAGAAGGACAAAACAATGCCAAAAAGAGACCTTTACCACAATGGACTCCTAGCCATCAAGCAGCCATGGACAAGTTGATTCAATTGCTTACCTCAACACCAGTTCTTTACCCCGGAGACTTTTCTAAGCCATTTTTTGTGGAAACTGATGCCTCTGACATTGCTACAGGAGCAGTTCTTTCACAAATGATCGATAACCGTCTTCACCCGGTTGCTTTTGTGTCACACAAGCTCTCTAATTCTGAGAAAAATTTTCCAGTCCATGAAAAGGAACTATTGGCCATAGTCCGAGCATGTGGAGCATGGCGCTCTTACCTCTTAGGATCAGTAGTAACCGTCTTCACTGATCACGCTAGCCTACGCTTTTTATTTAATCAACCTCATCTGAGCGGTCGTATGGCCAGATGGATTGAATTTTTGGCGCCCTACAATCTTGATATTCAATATCGTCGAGGTGTCGATAACTCAGCCGCAGATGCTTTGTCTCGTTTATCTACACCAACAGTTGCCTCTCTTGCAACTACTTCATCTATAAAAGACTTTGCCGCTGATAATGTTGACTGGCCTTTATACATCTATGCCTATTTCAAGGATGGATCCTTACCTGAAGATGATGAATCTGCTAAACTAGTAAGAGATGAAGCAATTCATTTCCAAGTCGATCACGACACTTTGTGTCGTATAACAGAACACGGCCCAGTCCCATTTGTTCCTTTCGTCAATCGAGCTGATACTCTATATATGTATCATGCTGGCTTTGGTCATCTTGGCCGAAACGGCTTATTCGATCTGGTTTCAACTCGTGTATGGTGGCCAACCCTTCGTGCTGATATTATAACAATGGTCTCAGCTTGTCCTGAATGTCAGCTGTTAGCCCGTCAAGATGCCACTGTTGCACCTCTACATCCTCTAGAGCCTACCTTGCCCTTTCAGCGCTGGGGAATGGACTTCATAGGAGCCCTACCGAAAACCAAGAATGGCAATCGTTGGATTATCACCGCAATTGATTATGCTACCAACTGGCCCTTAGCCCGTGCTGTGCATGAAGCGACTGCATCGGCAGTTGCTGACTTTATTTATGAGGAAATTTTTATGCAGTTTGGATGTCCATCTGAAATTGTCACAGACCGTGGATCAAATTTCACGGCAGCGACCTTACAGCGATATATGAATCGGATGGGTACGAACCATCAACTAACATCTGCATACCATCCCCGAGCCAACGGAAAGTGCGAACGATTTAACGGCTTATTAGGCACAATGATTAACAAGTTTGTCGGAAATCATCGTACAGCTTGGGACAGATACATTTTACAAGCCTTATTCGCATGTCGAGTTCGTATACACTCTATCACTAAAGTGTCACCTTTTAAACTGGTTTATGGTCTAGATCCAGTTATCCCTGGAGATACTTCTCACCCTCATTTATTCGACTTCATAACGGAAGATGATTACTCAGCTTACAGACAACAACAGTTTGATCAGATTGATGAAATACGTCGCAAGGCACATGGTCTACAACAGAAAGCAGCAGATCTTATGGCTTCTACCTATGACAAGCAGAATGAAATCGACGAAAATAAATTTCTTCCAGGTGATGCTGTCCTTGTGAAGCACTTCGCTAAGAAGAAATTTGATCAAAGTTTTTATGGTCCCTTACGTATTGTTCGAGCAACGCCTCTACATACCTTTCAGCTTGCATGGCCTGACGGTACGATAAAAGCTGACTTAGTCCATCAAGATAGATTGAAGAAGGCTGTTCTAGTCGATAACGAGATGCCTAAGGCGCCTTGGTATAAACCAAAAAGCGCTTCTGATGAATTTTCTATGGATAATTCCATGGACGGATCACCCATTGAACTTGATCCAGTAACGGCACAAATTCAAGATGCTGCACGACAACGTGTAGCTCAAGAGCAGTTCATCGCTGATCGTGATGCTGTAGCTCCTCTTTCTCCTATCATTCCTCCAGCAAATGCTGCTGAGATTTATCAGAGAGAGCTACGGCGTCTATCCAGGCACTCCAGGAGTAGTGCCAATCCGAATGGAGGGGTGTCGTAAATGACGCCTATTCATTTACCTAAATATGTATTTCCTTTCAATTTATTTATTTCCTATCATCCTATTTTCTACCATTTTTAAATAGTATTTCAGTAGCTTTTTCCTTCACTGCAAAAACGGCATCTCTCTTCTTATTATCGATGCCCTTTTGCAGGTGAGTTTATCTTCATTATTCTCATTATGAATTCTCAGAAAATTAGCAGTTATTAAAGATCTCTCTTCTTATTATCGATGCCCTTTTGCAGCATCCTCAAAATCATTCAAAGCATTACTTAGGATCACTATCGTATCCCAAAACCACGAGGCTCTTGCCCAATTCTTCATTTTTCATCATTACCTACTAGTTTCCAGAGATCACTAGTAGATGCTCTACGACAGTATCGCTCTGATAATTATATACTTTAATCCTAAATACAATCACGGGACTATAAGGTATGCTGATAGTGTAATAGAAAATATATTTATTACAAGTCGTCCTAAATCGAGGCAACTTAGCTCACGTCCTATAACAAGTGACGTCATGGTAGGTAGGACCAGAGGTATACCTATAGTGGTACCCTCAAACCCACCCCGTCCTGCCTGGACGTGAGCTAGCCACCCGATCCTCCGCTATAATAAATAGTGGACTCTCCGTCCTGAAGTGTTCCTTACCTTTATCTTGGTACAACACTTCAAATTGACTGATCCATATTCGACCCGGACTGTCGGACCATTATAAAACTCTTCTCCGATCCATCAAGTCGGACGCTACATTAACACTGCCCCTCTCTTAACACCCCTTACACACCCTACGTTAGCGCACAAGAGTGCAAAAGTATTTATCAACCCAAGATGTCTGGGGCTGAAAAAATTCAACTCCATCATCGACAAGATGATGGAGAAACAAGCAGAATGAACAATTTCAAAAAACAAAAACTTCCCCTTGACGGCCAAGACGCGCAAAAACCAAGCCAAAGTATTGGGGCCACCACCCCAATTGCAATGAATTCCACTCAACGCTGTTCTTATAATCCCAAAAAGGGACTAAAACAAATGCAAGTTGATCAAGAGCGCGCTGCTACCGAGACAGCAATTGACGAAGACGACGAAGAAATGGATGACGAAACAGAGTGGATCGAAGTTCAGAGAACTAAGGAAAGGTTTTTCGTGGCCACGGCTCCTGTGGATCTGATCTATGGCGACACCTACGCTATGAAAAGAGATGAACTCCAGCAGATCCTCATTCACCAAGGCATCCACTGCACGGAGGGACCAACCCGTATCAAGAATAAGGACGGACAAAAAGTTTTTCGCGTCGCCGTTGAAACGCTGGGTGACCTAGAGAACCTGCTGGAACTCACTCACCATAAAGAAGACGAAGAAAACGGAACATCTTCGGAGCAGCCTATCTTCACCAGAGTCGATCAGGACCAACGCATCACAGAACAGGATAGATCAGTTGAAATTTACGGTCTTCATCCCAAGACTGATGATTTCAGGATCAAATCAGCGATGGCTCAGTTTGGCGAAGTGGAAAAAATTGTAACTCGTCCATGCAAAAATGGTATCAAAATTGTGGCAAGAGTTCTCTTTAGACAAGAGGAGAGTGTAAAGAAAATCCAAGCGGAAAAGAAAAAGTGGGTTTTCGTTGGTAGAGATCTTGCTCGTTTAAGTACAATTGGAAAGGAGAAAGTAGTGTGGGAACTGCGTTATGTCGCAAAGCTGTCTCAACTCCCTATGGGAACAACGCCTTTGGACTTGAAAGAGATCCTGGGCGAAAATAAGGCTGAGTTTTTAATTATCCCAAGGATTTTCTCGAAAGAGGGTAAATACACAAAGACTTTACGTGAAGCATTCGTTTATTTCTCATCAGAAGCAGACATGGTTAGCTGCATGGAGATTCCCATTAAAGTAGGTGGGAAAGAAACTATGTGGGGAGATAAAGAAGACAAAAGATGTAGAGAGTGCGGTGAACTAGGCCATATTCAAAGGGTGTGCACAATTTACATTGAAAGAATGAAGACTAAGGCCCACATCCAGGCAGTGAAAGAGTACCAAAGAGGTGGAGCGCTTAAGGTCACGGCTAACCGTACATTTGCACAGATCATTGGAAGTAGCAGCCAAAATGGAGAACAGACACAGAGACAAAGCGAATTGCAAAATGGACCGCAAAATGGACCGCAAAATGGACTGCAGAATGGACAAAACAGCGGGCCACAACAAAATAAGCAACAACAGCCTGGACAGCAGCATAATGGACAAAATAAAGCTATGCAAAATGTATTGGAAAAGAAAATTGGACAGCTTCAAGAGACTATCGTTAGAATGCAACAGGAGCAATTACAGCTTGCGCAGACCAATCAGATGTTGATGTCTATAGTGATTCAAATGCTCTCAAAGAATATGGGCATCACTGTCCCTAAGGAACAGCTAATGGCAGTCGGTCTGAGCGCAGACACAAGTCGCAGCGCGATGAAGTCAAAGAAAGGCCAGAACTCCAGTGGACTAGCTATCCCAGACACGAACGAGACTTTGGCCGCTATTATGGCGCTAATGGGCCCACCCAGGGCTGCTGAAAAAACAGTACCATTGCCATCAAAGCCTGTAGTGATAATTGGACAATCCTCAAAACCTTCCTTAAATGAGTAATACGCCTAACATAGTAACATGTAGGACAGTAAATAGAGATGGAAAGAATGATAGATTGAAGTTAGGAACCTTCAATACACAGGGAATTTTAACAGCTGGAAAATTGGAAACACTTTGTCATTGGGGAGAGTCAGAAGAGTATGATGTTATTGCGTTACAAGAGACAAATATGAATCATGGTGCGAAAATAGCAGCAGACTATATAAAACAAGAAAGTTATAAATTTTGGTGGTTAACAGGTGAGGAAGGGAAAACGCGAGGTACGGGAGTCGGCCTCATTATCCACAAGTGGCTATGGGTACATGCTGGGAGAATATCCTCATGTGGAAGCAGAGGGCAGTCTAGAGATTTTAATTTCAAAGGACAATTAAAGCTTCGGGTGATTAATTGTTATGTACCCAGTGAAGATAGAACGAATCGTGAAAAGGAAAAGCAGCGCAGAGAATTAAGCGAGTGGCTCAAAGGAGAATGTATTAGTGCAAGAGCAGAACGCAGGGAGGTAATTATTATGGGAGACTTCAATGGGGTATGCAATCCCAGGATTGACAGAAAAAACTGCACAAGGACCAGCACCAATCCAGAAACCGATATCCTAAAATGGCTACAAACAGAGCAATTCTACGACACCTACAGGGCGTTACACCCAACAACACAAGACTTTACATGCCAAGGTGTCAGCCGAATTGACATGATCTTTACAGATAGCTTGTTGGTGGGCAAGCTTGTGTATGTTGATCACAGTTCGGTTGATGGAGTCTCGTCGGACCATAAAATGGTGACGGCCAATATCACAATCCAAGCACTCATCCACAAGGCAGATCCTCTTAAGTACAAGAAACCCAAAGGCTTCCGCTTTCAATTTCGAGACATTAACAAGACACAGTGGGATGATTTTGAAAATGCCTTAAACATGGCTCTCGACGATCAGGAGAAAATGAGGAATCTTGGACTCAAATATGAGAACCAAAATGAAGGCAGAATAACTCCGGAAGAATTAGAGAAGGTAAAGGTGGAACAAGCGTGGCGCTGGTACTCAAAAACAGTGCTTCGCTGTGCAAAAGCGACCCTACCAGGTAAAACAGTAGGTAGATCAGGGGTGAAACCTCAAGCAGAACTCTCGATCTTACACTTAGTGCGGGACCTAAGCAAGATCAAGCAAGCAACGGTGGCAATTAGACGGAGAAGACGAACCGATCTAGAGGATAGTGCAAGAGAATATCTAGAGGCGGAGCGGATCAAATTCAACAACCACGCGAAATGGATGAGGGAAGAAACGGAAAGAGGAATGGAGGATCTAGGCGAGGTGCCTGGGTGGAACGCAGATGAAGAAGAATGGGAGACATGGAGCAAGGGTATCAAGAAAAGATGGGTACAGGCAATATCGGAGATGCAGACAGAGAGGCGTTTAGAAAAAGCATCGAAGATGACAGAGTGGATTGAACAGAGATGCGGACAGCTGCTTACGGCGACAGGTCGGATGATTGATAAGTTGTTAGGTAGAGGACATGGAAGAGTCATACTGGACAGGATTCAAGTACAGGAGGACGGTGACACTTTCAACATTCTTGAGCCAGAAGGTATTAAAAGGCACGTCAGAGAATGGTTTCAAAAGTGGCACGGTCCCAGGCCTGCAAAACCTCTGGAACAAGGAACACGCTGGGAAAGACAATACGCACCACACGAAAGGATCAAGGAAGAATGGTATGATGGGCTCATGAGCCCACCTTCATGGGAGGAATTTATGGTAGTGATCCAAGAGACACCAAAGAACAAAGCACCAGGAGTATCAGGCACCACGAACGATTTATTTCAACATCAAGGCCAAGTCGGACATAACATTCTTTTCCAGATTGTTGGTGCCACAATAGTCCAAGAAACAATACCAAAGGATTGGAAAACTGGACTATTGTATTGCATCCCAAAGGCAGCAGAATGGTCAGGAAGCATGGCGGAAGTCAGGCCGATTGCGCTTCTAGAACATGCAAGAAAAATCATGTTCACAGTTCTAACCAATAGACTTAGTGAAATGATGCGGCGTCATAACATCTTGCGGGGGCCTAACTTTTCTGTCTTAAAAGGAACGACGACAAAGGACCCAATTCATATCCTCCAAGCAGCAATGGAAGATGCTAGAGAGTTTCGCAAGGAGCAATGGATAGTGTTCCAAGATATGAAAAGGTGTTTTGATTCGGTCAATTGTGCTTCCGATGGTATGTTGTCCAGAGGGCTACGTCGCTTACGAGTTCCAGAGGCATTTATCAGGTTGTGTGAGAACATCGCTGTTACCAAGGTCAATAGAGTTATTACAGAATACGGGCTTACGAAAGAGTACCGCCCAGAATGCGGTCTGGATCAAGGAGGCGTAGAGTGCCCTTTACTCTGGCGAATAGCTTATGATCCACTACTATGTGAAGTTATGGACCACATGAAGGGATACAGAATAGAGGGCCCTCCAGATACACCTCAGCTCGCATGTCTGGCTTTTGTGGACGACACGACATGGATATCTGACTCCAAGCAACATGTACAGGATATACTAGATGTCGCCACGTCCTTTTTTGTTCTTAACGGGGTCGAAATCAATGCGAAAAAGACGCAGGTGCTAACACTAAACAGCAAGCTCAACAATAACAATAATCTCCATTTTGGTACACCGGCAGAAGAAATCCGCCCGCTGGGCAAAGATGACCCTGTCCGGATACTAGGTGTCTGGGTAACAGCCAGAGGGTCGGTGAAGACAACAGAGAACATTGTAGAAAGAGAAGTCACGTCAATGTGTAGTATTCTCTCCTCAAAAGCAGTAACCGACAAACAGACAGCATATCTCATCAATAACGTCCTCATACCCAAGGTGCTTTATAGGATTTCGGCACAGATACTTCCCCCTTCTTTTGTGAGACGAATGACAGGTAAGTATATGAAGCTATGTAAGAGCAAAGCACGTATGCCGTCAACCACACCCAACAGCATAATGCATCACCCTAGATTCTATGCAATTAAAAACTTAGAAGACGCACAGACAGAGGAGCAGATATCAACCCTGTTCCTACGCCTAAATGACAATGGGTTGATGGGACGTATCTGTAGAGCACGTCTCATTGCCCTCCAGAAGCGCCTTAGGACGAGCAAGCTCCCAACTGCAGAGCCACACAAAATAAAAGCATACAAACACAACTTCGCATCAAGCGTCTGTAAACTAATGGCCGATCGACAAGTGAAGTTTGACTTGCAACTAGCAAACGATTTTGGGCTCCCTGGAAATGCTCTCAATATAGCAGACATGCTTCATGGCATTGTGGATGACCAGCCTGTGCGGGAATTAGCAGCAAGAGGAATATATTATGCTGAGCAAACTCTAGACGAGGATTCGTCACTCAAATCCTGGAATGAGGTACGTACGAAAAGGAGAGACCCAAAGGCATCTCCAGCATGGTTCCACAATGTTCAAAATGCCCTTCATGAGTCCCTTTACACACACAACTTTATCGAAGTATGGTGTAGAGACAAAAAGAACATTCTTCAGAGACTAGACGAAGAGGAAGAGAGAGATTTAAGGGAGCTCCAACAGCTAAATGAGACTGAAAACAATGAGAGAGCAGATGAACTACTCACAGAAGACAATATGTTGGAGGAGCAGCCCACTGAGGATGATGAGGATGATGAAGTTGGATATATAAGTTACCTCAGTGACGTGGAAGAAGACCCCAGAGAGCCACTTGATCCCCTAAGTGTAGAACAGCGGGAGGAAAGAGAAAGAAGAGCACAGTGTTACATACAAGAGGGTATGCAGGAGTATGAAGGATACACTGAGTCTGATCGCGAACTCCAAAAAGAATACTTGCGAGAAAATTTTGAAAAAAGAGAGCGTTTGAGAGAAAAAGAGCGCGAAGCTAACGAGAGGCATAGGCTGTGGAAAGATCCTCAAGGAAGGAAAATGTTACAATTTCGCGACCGTTTGGAAAGAGGGAAGAGGGAGCAATGGTTGCTAAGAAAAATAGAGCAAGAGAGGAAAAAAGAAGAGGCGGAGAGAAGGAGAGTGTGGCGACGTGAACAGTGGGTGCAAGCCAAGCAAGAAGCCGCACACTCGAAGGCTATCGAAAGAGCTCGCCGTCAAGAACGCCTACGGTTACAGGCTAGGTTTCAAAGGCTCGATGAACAAGGAAGAAGAGAACAGCGACGACGAGCGGCTTTCAACCGAGCAAGACGTAGAGCACAAGAGCGAAACAAGATACGTGGACGCCATGAACTCGACGAACAAGCTCTCGATAGGAGGCTCAGGACGAAAGCGCAAGAAGAGATGGACTCCTCAAGAACAAGGAATAATAAAATCCCAGAGGGTCATCATCGGTGGTTTGGCTCCTCTGAGTGCCTAGGTGTAGAGATCCCACAGGTTGACATGGACAATATACTGCGTCAAAGAGAGAAACTATCAACGATGAGTCAGCTAACACTTTACTCCGATGGGTCCCTTGAAGAGGCAGGAAGAAGGGCGGCGCGGATGGCTTTCGGAGTGGTGGCTCAGATAGGCCCAGAAAGCTTCTCAAATGTAGTTTCAGGTAGAGTCGATGGGTATGCTTCATCCACCAAGGCAGAGCTAGTAGGACTGTACGCAGCCATTCTAGTCAGTCCCCGTAACGTTCCAACGACTGTCTACATAGACAACATGGCGGTAGTGGTTCAGTTCAAGGACCTTGCTCAAAAGCGAGAAGCAAGCACTGAACGGCAGCGATTGCGATCCAAGTACGCAGTGTGGTGGGCAGCCATTTCGAGAGCGCTCTTTAAGCAGGGCGGGAAGGTAACTGTGAAATGGGTCAAGGGCCATGCTGGGAATAGAGGCAATATAAGGGCAGACCAAGCCGCCAAAGATGCTCATTTTAGCGAAATGTGGACAATCAAAGTACTGGAACACAACGATCTGCGCTGCCACGCTATTTTCGAGAACGAGGTGGTGGAGGATGATCTTAGACACCTGCTAAAACTCCAATCAGCAGTGAGAACACATTACTTGTGGGCGTCTCAGAACAGAGTCAGGAATTATATTGCAGACTGGCGAGAAGTAGAATGGAAAGCAAGCCTGCATATTCTTCACGATGGCAACACGCCTAGAGGCCTCTTCACCAGCCCAGCAGATTGTCACAAGAGAGCGCACAGAATAAAGAAGGTCCATGGTATGCTTCCTACACTCACTTATATGAGGCAGTGGCGACCGGACCTGTATGAGACTGACATCTGCAGGATGTGTGAACAGGAGCAGGAGGACATAGAACACCTCTGGCGATGTCCCATGACACTGGACGAGCAATTGAAAGGTTGGAAGCAGGCCATAGAACTCATCACGAAGGATGGCAAAAGAGCATTAGTGAAGGAGAAGAAGCTCTGGGAAGACAAACAAGGGAAAACACAGGAGCCAAACCTGAATAAAGGAGGCCCCTCGTTTACACCTGTAGCCGACAACGTGATTTGGGGCTCTTTGGAAGCGATGTTCAAGGGCGTCAGAGAGATTCGACATGCGAGCACTCTGTTTGGTGAGGAAGATGTGGATATGGGACGGAGGAACGAGGGTGAGCATGCCCACTGGACTGTCCAAGACTTGTACCACGGTTTGGTGCCGAAGGAACTGATACAAAAATGGAAGACGATCTTCAGAACCACAGCATCGATCTCAAGGTACATTGTTTGCCGCTTTGTCAAGTCAATCGAGGAACTCGGCAGGACTGAAATCTGGAACAGACGCTGCAAAGTCACCGTCAACTGGGAAAGAGAAAATGGTATCACCTCTGTGAGCAAACGCGCCAGGGGACGCAACTGTGTTGGGAGGCACAGACGTAGCAGAGGTGAATTCTTTGGCTCTCACCAGGGACAACGACGAACAGCAGATGTGAAGGCGATCAGGACTGAGGCAGACCGGCGAGTGGCGGCAAGCTACCGGCAGCAGGTGGAATTGGCGATTATGGAGCGCCTGGAAAGCTGTAAATTTTTGATGATTGAGGACAGCGGCTAAAGGATGACCTTCGCGCACAACAGGCCAAGTAGGGAGTAGAGCCGTGCCACAGGTCCTCTGGGACCAAGGAAGTCTACTCAATGCTGACGTGGTTTATGAACAGGATGTAGTACTGTGGCAGTATGACGATGCGGCTTCGGCCGATTATTGGATACCGCTTTATTTGCGACCCCAGTAATGGGGCAACCCATTTATAGAGCTAACATCAAAATAAATCCTACATGACCTCGTGGGTCCTTGTTATCAAAAAAAAAAAAAAAAAAAAAAAAAAAATCTTGGTACAACACTTCAGGTATGCAACCTCATTCATCTCAGCACTAGTTACTTGTATAGTATTATATGTATCATAAACTAATAAAGACCTTTATCTTGGTACAACATTTCAGTGTGTTCTATGTATTTGCGTCTCGTTGCGGTTTTTAAGGGCATCTCAGTATAACCCCCCGGTTCTTAAGACAGTGATTTTTTCATCAGCTCTATATGATTCCTAGTTGGTCCAGTGGTCAGGATTTGTCGCTCTCACCGACAAGGCCCGGGTTCGATCCCCGGACTGGGAATATTTGTACCTCATGGCTAATTTTTTGATCGTTGGATGAAGTAATATGCACGGGTCTTTATTTCGGAAGGATTGATCTGTTTGGCAGCCTACTTCTGGGGGCCAAATACAGTTCTTTTTCTTTTTTTTTTTTTTTTTTTTTTTTTGGAAAAAGATATTTGCACGGGGGCCGTACAAATATTTAAAAAATCTATTTGCACTGCCCCGTACAAATATTTAAAAAATCTATTTGCACTGCCCCGTACACACCTTATTTACACCGCTCCCCCGTGCAAATAAAAAAAAATTATTTCTTTTTTTTTATTTGTACGGGGTCTTTATTTTAGCCCTAAACACCATAACCAGGAAGCCTTCCACGACACAGGCTTAGATCTAGAGCCGCTGCCTAAGCATCAAATACTGACCAGAATATTTATCTTATCAAAGTCGTATGTAGCTCAGAGTAGATGTTGGCATTCTTTATGCGACTCTGGGACTAAATACAGAATTACAAATGATTTATCTATAATTGAAATATACTATGCAGCTTTACTTTGCACTTTTGTTGGTTGCATTGTTATAGATTATGGATGGTTCCCCGATGCTTTCTTTCATTTAACGCGTGCATACATCTCTAGTACTTCCGTACACTATTAAGCACACAACGATGAGTTCAGTTATTAGGAACCTCTAACGTGTAGTTTGTTTCGGTAGATATACAAACAATCATACAATCATACTCATTTCTACGATGTATAGCGTGCCGTGTTACTACCTACTCTCTTTCTTTTCCCTTTCTTGTTTATCAAATTCATCAAAATACAATGGGTAGACCTCAGCTTATTTTGTGGAATATCTATCCTCTTACCCGATATTACTTGTCTTTGATAGTTGGTGACAGTTCGCACTCAAAGCCGAACGTGCCACAATCACCTACTGTATCTTATGTACTGTAAGATATCGTCTGCCCCACGTGAGTGGTAATTTGGGTCTATATGGTGCAGTTGGTGTAGTATTTTTGTATGTCACAAATGAGCTGTTTGGCAGCTCCCACAGCGCTGCAGTAATAATTTCACTCCTCCCTACTCTAGACTCACCTCCACTTATTTATATAAAGCCAGAATCATGTAGTCTGTAGGATACACGTTGCTGCTTGTAGATGAAATAGAGACCCCGTGCAAATAGCTTTTTTTTATTTGTACGGGGGGAGCAGTGTAAATAGAGTGTGTACGGGGCAGTGCAAATAAATTTTTTTATAAGTAAAAATTTATTTGCAACAGGGGCCGTACAAATAAGGGGTGTACGGGCCCGTGCAAATAACTTCATCCTTTTTTTTTTTTTTTTTTTGATAACAGGGTCATAACATCAGTGGTAAAACAGGCAGCGTTCTGTGGATACATTGCCTTGCACAGCTAATGCCACCGGAGGTACTAAGGGCAGCGGCGATGACATCTTCACAAAACAGCCTTCAATGTACACGGTTAGGGAATGATTTATTGAAGACGTCTAGGTAGCAGGTGAGACGCGTTTGCTCCGAGCGAAAACCTCTCATAGGCATTGATCTCCAAATGGCACCTCCAAAACTGTATGAGCGACCTACTTGAAAAAAAAAAGTCATTAGTTTTCAATGAGACAAGACAATGTCACTACACATAACTATGACGTAGAAGACGGGAGCTTTATTAATTTGAAGTACGAGCGTTATATACATATACGGTTCCTAGGAATGAAAAAAAAAAAAAATAGTTAGAGGCCAAATAACGCTGGGTAGGCTGCCAAGTAAATAATGAATGTTATTTGGCAACTGGGCTGCCAAAGAGAGTCTTGAAAGTTGACTATATTTGGCAATGGGCTGCCAAATAATATTCGGCAACTAGGCTGCCAAATAGATTAATCCCATTTTTTAAGCATCCTTGTTAAAATTTAGATGGTTATTTGTACGACCCCCGTGCACACCTTGTTTGCACTGCACGAGGTCTTTATTTCATCTATAAGCGGCAACGTGTATCCTACACACTACATTCTAGCTTTTTATTTCGAAGGAAATAAGCGAAGTTGAGTCTAGAGTAGAGAGGAGTCTTGAGTTATTACTGTTGGAAGTTGCAGCGCCGTGGGAGCTGTGATACTCATCGCGCTCTGTTGTATATTCCACAGTATGTAATATTATGATGACCAAGTTAGGAAAAATACTGAGTAAAAAACACTAATTCACTAAAAAGATTAGCAGTAGAAATTAGTGGCAATAACGCGTTACACATAGACGCGATAAATCTTTGATATGAATTTTTTAGAACGAATCGATGTCATCTTACAGATAGATACGGAGTTATCTAGTTCAGGCCCCTCTACCAGAAAATGAATAAATACCCCATGGGTGTGGTGTGTGCACCCATATCTTATTCTCACTTACTTTTCTACTGTTTACTATCTATCTACAAAATATTATTCACGCTCTATTCCGCTCTACAGTCACCCGATAAAAAAAAATGCCAGCCATAGTCACTCTTCATTGCTTCCTCACAAAAAAAAACAAAAATAGCGTGCTAGTTGTAGCTGGTGGGGGAACAGAAAGTTTTCCATGCTGCACAAAACCAAAAATCAATTGAATGTTATAACGTTGTCTTTATCGTCTTTACCGTCTTTTTATTGTTATCCGTTTTACTTTCATACACAATCAATATTTAAGAAACAATGGCAACAGATTATACATTTGATCCTCTCCACCAAGATGAGAATGGAGAATATGAGGAAGAGTATGAGTATGAAGATGGGGATGAGAATGAATACCAGGAGGAGCGCAACAGTGGATTTGGCATAGAAGACACACTCTTATCAGAAGACGAGGACGAGGAAGAGACCCTTATACCTCACCGAAATCAAATCGTACGAAGAATGCAACTCCAAAAAAGTCTCCCAGCAAATAGAACCGATTCTCCTCAAACTAGTGATGCGGCCTGCTATGGCGAATCGTTCGGGGCGCAAGATATACCATACGATGTTGAGCTTGAGGTACCAGACTCTTATCTTAGTGCGGGCCCAATTCCGCCTTCATCCCAGGCGACCGTGAAACCCATAGTGGGCGTCGCTCCTGGATCCAGTCGTGAAAAGAGGAGGTCCCCAAAACTCCTTCTCCTCCCTCGGTGAATCCGCACAATCGGCTCATCGTGCCAGACTAAGGACGTTTGGACGTTCTCAATCATCAATAGTTTCGCCTATATCACGTTATAATCATAGGCTACTTGCTGCACGGCAAACCCCGCTATCATCTCTCCGTTCATCCAACAGCTTCTCCCAATATCGGGGGCCAAAACCAGGCTCACCTTCAGTCTCATCAATTTCTATATTGAGCTTCGCGCAACAGCGCAATATTAACTACGTGCTCAAGAGCTTTTAATCTTCTCTCTCTTAACTTTACACGTGCCATTGACGCTGAAGCATTGGGCGACCGCCGGAGAGGACTGAGGGCTAGTCATCGTGCACCATATGGATGGTATAATTTTTATAAGTTACTGGATTTTGGTACCATTCCAACGCCAGAACAATGCTCCGACGCTCCTCCCTCTCAAAAAAAGGCGTTAGCGCTGATTCTAAATAAAAAAATCCTTTCGCAAGAACAGCGTGGTCAGTCATTTTTCCAAGGAAGAATTCTAGTGCCAGACCTTGAAAGATAGGATGATCTGTGGCATTACATACAAGAAAACTGGGAGCGGATATTCAAGATCTGTTCACTTGACCCAGCGCCATGGTGGTTTATATAGTACCCTCCAAGAATTCCGCAGTTACCAGGGCGGGGTTAAAGGTATCATGCCGCCACCCTCTCCGGAAGAAGTTGGCATGCCTCGCCCACCAAGAAAGGCAAGGTTAGACATCGCACGAAATGCGATTGTTGATGAGAGACTCAAGAAGCCGCTCCCTCTTGAACAAGAAGTATTCAAGGGTATGCTTTTACTGTACATAGCCTCCAACAGAGTGACATTCGATGCAATTAATTCAACGATCTTCAGAGCAGCCATTGAAATGGTCAATCCTCATCTCGATATCCCTGTCACAGCGACTATGCAAGACAAGATGGATCGACAGGTTCGAGGGACGAGACGCGAAATCAAAGAGTACATTGCCTCTTATGACCTTTACGCTGCCGTCGCGATGGATTGCTAGACATCGATCAAAGGGGAGTTCTTGAGAACTACAATGCATCTTTCCACGCCTAGCTTCGAACCAGTGTCTGCTGTAATAGGAATGGAACAAGTCTATGGGGTGCAATCATCCCAAAATATCTACCAGAAGTCTGGTAAGTAAAATGCTGATACATCTGCCTCTTATCTTTTTATTCCCATAATTATTGCTATGCTAACGTTTTTTTTTTTTTTTTTTTTTTTTTTTCAGTCTTGCGATTCACCTTCCAGTTGGTGTTGTTAATAACATGGATATGAGCGAAAGACTCATTTGCGCAACAACAGCCCAAGGTTCTGGTATCAAAAAAGCAATAGCTCTCTATTGAGAAGATCACAAGGAGGGTGCACTGGTTGGCATGCGCCTCACATAAGGTCCAGCTTTGCATCAATAAGTCTTTGGAGCTATGCGAGTCTGCACAGATATTAATGGACAAGTGCCAAGAGATTTCATCTTTTTTTCAGGAGCAATGCCGCGGCGATGCTTGCCTTATAGTAAGAACAGGGAGGCAAGCGTGCCAAGTTGCTGTCGAGGAACATTACAAGGTGGAACTCGCAGTACAAGATGGCAAACAGAGTGCTACTTTCCCTAGAAGCAATTTCTCGCACTTTCCATCGCATGGACTCCACCGAGAGAAGCGAGATAAGGTCGAAAGCAAAGGAATCAAAGCGACACCTACTTGATGGTGATGAGATTAAAACTCTCCGTGAAACTATTCATATGATGGCAGATGCAGTCAAATTCATTGAATGGGTGAGCAGCACCGATCATCCAACACTGTCACAAATGTATATGAAGCTGAAAGAGTTGCTACCGGACTCTCGCTCATATGACACACAGACGGCACAGGAGTTCTGGGAAACCTTAACAAGTTTATCAATACGATGTGGCCCGTGCATGACGTTCCCGATGTTATGGTTATATCACTATTCCTTAACCCGACATTGAGCATCATTAAAAACATGAAGACAACCAATGGTGAACCTCTCAGGAAGAAAGCTCCAGAGGTGACCAGAGAAGCACCAGCAAGGTTTGCCGCCGCTGCCAAAGGTCGAGTATGTTGGGATCGACTTTCTCCTTTGGACCAAGAATATTACAAATCGATGACCCATGTTGATGTGGTATATTATGGTGTGGGGATTTCAAGAGTGTCGCCGACGGAAAAACGCGCGTTATGCTTTTACTCTTGGAAGGAGCAACAGGACAGAGGAATAAGGGCAATGGATTACATTGCTCCATTTGCATAAGCATACCTTTGTGCCCAGGCTACTTCCAATAACTCTGAAAGGTTATTCAGTAGAGCCAGGTGCGTCCTACCTGCACGCAGAAACAGAATGACCGGTCAAATCTCCCATAACATTATATTTTATGATAGCTTTACCTCTGGCCTGAAAAAATTACGGAAGAAGATCAGTTGTAAGAGCTAACGTTTGTTATTAAAAATAAAGGATTTCTATGGTAACACTAAAATTCCCAAAACAGATGCGAATCTCAACTAGAAGGTTATTTTGTGAGTAAGCAATGAGGAGTGACTAAGGCTGGCAATTTTTTTTTAGTAATGTGCATATACAAAACTGATGT
Organism: Lobosporangium transversale; assembly: GCF_002105155.1. NCBI lineage: Eukaryota > Fungi > Mortierellomycota > Mortierellomycetes > Mortierellales > Mortierellaceae > Lobosporangium > Lobosporangium transversale. The sequence goes on along the minus strand of NW_019028997.1, from coordinate 225,437 downwards.
GTTTGGCATTATCCATTCTGTAGCTGTGTGTAATCAATTTTTTATTGATGTTTGAGACTCTTAAATAAATGGTGAATATCTGAGATAGCAGTGTAAATAAAATTTTAACAAGCATGCTGAAAAATGAACCAGCAATGTGCTTGTTCTTAAAATCCTTCCAGCTTAAATCACTGGGCGTTTTTTATGGACATGACGATAGTCTTAATGCTATGAGCAAGGTCATTCGTTTCAAACCCAATTGGGCTCGTCCGTCTGGAGCCGCTAGCAGGAGTCGAAGCGCTAGGTTTTACGCTTTGACAAATACCAATATCTGTAGCTGTGAGTGCAACAAGATGTAGAATGTGACCAATCTAGACAACCGCTTCAAAATTAGTTTTGCGAGAACAGTGGAACGCAACATAGACATACTCAAAGGATCGGTTGTTTTGGTAGGACTAAAGTTACTTTTGTGATCAGAGTATAGTTTAAGAAGTTTTGTTTTTTTGAAGAAAAAGCTTGTGTGATGGGAAGGACTATTGCAAAGGACATCGTCAAGGTAATGCTTTAACATGTTGCATTCTGGTGTGTTCTTTTTGAAGTAAGTGAGGTAGGAGTCAAGCCATGTTTGGAAAATGAATGGAGCAATGTTTAAGCCGAAGAGCATTCTGGTGTAAGTAAAATAAGGTCCTCTCCATTTGAATCCAAAATATTTTTGAAAGTTTTTATGAATGAGGATATGTGTATATCCTACGGAAATATCAGATATGAAAGTGTATGAAGTTGGTCTTATGGATTCAATGCATTTTGGTACTTATGGTAGACTGAAATGAGGGGCTTGTAAGTGTTTATTTAAGAAACGACAATCATAAAAAGTCGAATAATGGGTTCTTTGTCATTGGAGTTTTTTGGGATGCAAAAATGAGGATGATAAATAACTATGTCAGAAGGCACCACCCTTCTACCGAAACCCTTTTTTATTGGACTGGTCAGTTCATTTTCGATGAGATGGGCAGCGAGAGATTTAGTATTTAGCACAACATTATCATGATATTCAGAAAGAGATAAAAAATTTAATTTGAATCCTGTTGTAGTCCAAAGTTTAACCATAGTTCTTATACCCTCGTGTGGAATACAACGAGAATTAAGTTCAACGGTACTTTTATTAGCTGCCTCTGCTAATAATCCGGAAAAAGGTCTTTCAGGGAATGGATCGTGAAGGTGATCAATGTTTATTATCTTCAAATATATCAAGTCGCATAGCCAACCATCTTGGAATGTTTTTTTCTCCACTATTTTGCTGTTCGCGCCATCTGTCGTCATTTTCTACTGTATCATCAACTGGGTCATTATGACCAATAATGTTATCTTCTGGATACGCTTCAATATTCATTGTTATTGTTATTTCTTTGGTCCTCGTCGTCCTCCGGATTGTAGTCGTCCTGATTCTTTATCCATATAGTTAGCAAGCGTGCCAATGTCTGATTCGTTATTTCATGCTTGTGCAATGGAGGCAAGTTCCGTAAACGCTCTGCCTGCGTCTGGATTTGCTTGATATGTGTTGTATTAGACCATTGCGAATCCGATGGCTTGTTTCGCTTGTTCTTTGATGGCGTGGATTTCTTGCCATGTTGGTTTTTCAGTGATGCTCTCCCACGCTTTATAGTTGATGTAGATGGATTCCAAGAAGATTTTTCTATCTCCATTGGCTTTTCCAATATTGCTGGAGTAATACTTTTCCTCTCCGAAAGCTTTTTTGAAAAGGCCAGTGTGGTTGGTGAAACGAGAAGTATCGGAAGCAGTATCCATGGTGAGTACTAAGTACGAGAAACTTTTATCCGAGGTACTCCCTAAGTATCAAGATAACCAACTTACGTAAGTTTCATATCCTTCATCCGTGATAAATTCAGCTCTATGTTGTTGTAGCATGCGCTGTCTCTCTTCGATTAAGTTGCTAGAGATGGATATGAGTTCATCTCCTTCAGCCATGGTAATCTTATCATCGACGAGATGTTGGAGATAGCCACTTTCAGTCATTGTGTGTAGTGTAGTGCTACCAATCCGCCGATCGCCTCCTTGGGTGTTCTCTGACCTAATGAGTCTCCAATACCGATATTGCAAGCCTTAAGGTCGATATGAACCACAATGCTGTTCCGTGAATACAATGGCGAGCACTTTTTTAGCCTTTTTGCTGCCAATATGCCCTTTTGCAGCTGAAGCTATAGTGGCACCCCATCTCCACGAAGGAGGAACAAAAACGTATTTCCCTCCATTTCCGTAGCCATAAGAGAAAAAAGTCAGGATCCCCTCGATTTTCATCATCCAGCCAGTTCGCTCCATTAAGTGGCATCAAGGAACAGAGAGTGATGTTCGCGTCAACATTATAGTTCGCATGGAGGGCCTTTTCATAAAGGTTGCCCTCCCAAGTCAGATTAGCATATAGCCGATCCGCAAAAGAGGCTTTGACGCTTTGTATGACATTTTTGTGTCATATTTGCATCCGTTCAAGATTCTTGCCAAACTTCTTGTTATTGATCACCTATAAATTAATGCTGATAGAAATTGTTAACAAACGGTTTCTCGATACTCTAAACCTTTAAAGTTCCTGTGAGCAAAATATGCACATACCTGGGGAATCGTGCGTAGAGTTTCCGGTAGTATGTAGTAATTTGTCTCAGGGAAGTTAATGAGGATACTGCTATCGTAAGCGTTCACTGTCCGAAGGACTTCATATAACCGCTCTGTCGTCAGGAACATATCAACAGCGTAGATGTGGTTCGGATTGACTACTTTCAACTCAGTAACTATATTCCGACATGGAGCTGAATTATGGTAGCTTTGCTTGTCTCGACTGGGGATAAATGAGACAATGGTCAAACTAAGCTAGTTCCAGTCTGGCCTTTGTACCATTCATTACTTAAGATCTGTGGGGCGTATGGAGTATTCATGTTTGGTGGTGATATAAGTAGAGGCTTTGTGTAGGAGAATGTGTTATGTAATATCCGCTGGCAGATGAAGCACGAGCCTCGCGATTCGAAATGAGAGACAGCCGTCTTTGGTGAGGGATATGACTCTGCTCAACTTACTGATTACAATCCATCATTGTTCCCAATATGTACCCTGTTACGTACTGAGGCTTGCAAGTACACCTCAAGGGCACTTTCATTTCTATTCATAAGGTCAGAACATTGTGTGATGATCATGGCAGGACCTTAATAAAGGTTCCGCTTGGCAACAATAATAAACAATTTATTGATCTTGTTTTAGAAAATACTTCACATCCCTTTCAGCATGTCATTGGCATTCAATATAAGGAGGGAGGTGGGCTCCAGGGGAAGCAAGAAGGCCGCAGGACTTGAGGATCTCACTCTGATTCATTTTGTACTCGCCAGAAGGTCGTCGACGATAAATACATGTATTTTCAAGATTTTTAAATTGGATAAAATAACCTTCATTTCAATTCAGTCATCGTTTTTGATTAGATTTGATTCAGACAGTTTTTTTAGAAATATATTAGTCGACGACTTTCTGGCGAGGACTATTGTTCTTAGTGGTTTGAAATACAATTCTGTCAAGGCAAAATTATTTTTTCCTTCATCCTCGCACAGATCCTCGCCCAGGGTCACTCAGAGGGCCGAATGGATACTCCTCATCGTCCTCTTCCTTCGCAACGCTTCCCTTCACATCACCTTTTCCTTCACCGCCTTCGATGTAATAAAATAATTGAGCAGATACGGTTTAGACTCTTCAGTATTGGCTTCTTGAGGACCTTTAGAAGTACCAGCGTCTTGAGTCCGTTTAATTTTTTTATTCTTAGACCTTTTCAATTGCAAGACACTTGTTAAGAAAACTACTCATACTTAAAAAATCATAATCAAAAGAGCGACAAACTTGGATCCTTACTTCTTTGATTTAAAAGGATTTGATTTTCTTTTCCAACGCTGTATAACTGCTTCTAAGATATTTAGTTGAATTTATAATATCTATATTTATATTATGTTATAGAACAAAGGCAAAGAGCGTTATTAAACAACCAATGACAATGCTATTTCGTGTTAGGGTACAGTTTTTATACAAGTGGGAGATGGTGGAGACTGTTTATGATTGCAGCGGCTACAAACCTTCGTGTTCAGCTTTGAGCTCTTCGTATCCAGCTTTAATGTCTATTGATATTTAAAGACACGCATTAGGTTTGTTTGGATCATAGTTAAAAGATTCTCAGTTGAATCAATCACCGGTATAATATATATAAATATACCTTGATTTTCTTCTCGAATATAAGTCTAAGCTCTTGCAGAACTGCTTGTAACGTTTCTTTTATTTCTTTTATTTCTTTTAGCGCGTTGCCACTGTTCTTATCATCGTTGAAGGCTCTCTTTTTATCTAATTTGTATCTTAGTACAAAGTAATCGTCCTCGAATGTATCTTTCCCTTTAACCAAAGTTTTTAGGTGCTCGCACTTCTTAGTCTGAAAGTGGCGTATGAGGGATGAGTGGACTTTGTATGAATTTCCGCAAATGCAGTGAAACCTTGAGTCTCTTGATTCGTCCCGAGTGCACTCACAGGTAGCACCAGTGTCAGGATCTTCATAGATTGCTTTCTTACAATGATATTCTCTGGTGTATTTGCTTTTATCTTTGGTAGAAGCCGTGAATCAGGCTCTAACATGCATTGGTATATGGTGCAAGACTTGGAAAAATATAAAAAAACGGGTGAATCTATTTGACAACCCGGGTTGTCACTCTTATTTGACAACCCCCCCCCTAATTTAGCAGTCACACCGGCTTATTTGGCAACCCAGGTCTTCAATTTTCACTTTTTTGTCATTTGACAACCCGGGTTGTCAAAAAAAGAAGAAAAACTGTCTTTTTCAACCTGTCACATGACAAGTCTTCACCCTCTTGTACTTATGGAGGACCTTTCTCAGCTGGATTTCTAAAATGGTGGCAACACTCCATTATCATGACTGTGGTTATAGCTTCTTCTGTCTCTCTTTTTTTTCCTTTCCGCGTCTTACGCATGCGCCATCAAGCGTCGCATAACCACTCCGAATTTATGCATGCTTATATATCCAAAAAAACCCCTTAGTGCATGTTACCCGTATAGGCACATTTTCTATAAAAGCAAACCCTTGTTTTAGAAATCAGTTGTAATAAAAAAACAACACCTCGTAACCAAAAAAAAAAAAGTTTGTTATTTGATGGAAGCTTTTAGATTGCTGGAGGGATTTCGTGTTGCTGAGGGATAGCAATAGAAACGATTTTCACATAATAATCTTGCCAATAAAAAAAGGGTTGTCAAATAATAGTGAGCTTGGGGTTGTCAAATTAGATATTTTACTATTTGGCAACCCGGGTTGTCACGCAAAGAAAAAAAATTGAGAAAAATAATTAAGGGGGGGGTTGTCAAATAAGAGTGACAACCCGGGTTGTCAAATAGATTGTGAAACGAAATTGCTCACCTGTGTCCATTCAGATGGACACAGGCGGACACAGGTGGACACAGAAGGATACCAAGTCACAAAATTTTTATATTTCGCTTCACAAATCTTTTTCCACAAAATGGATTTGTGAAGCGAAATAGACAAAATCTTTTTATGGTAGAGACAGTGTTAATGATTAAACATGACAGTTTTTATATTGATGAAGTATTCAATTATTTCTGTTATAGTGCGTTGGTAGCCGAGTCGAGTCAAAAATGCTTTGATAGCGCTTTGATGGTGTTTTGTCTTGTTAATAATGTTGACGATAATGCTTTTTCCTGGATGATACTTATGCTAAACACCTTGGAATATCACAAATTTCACGACAATGGATTGCTTGTACATTGTATTTTCTCAGCCTCATTTGGCTCAAGGATGCAGCAAATAGTTTTCTGCCTCTTGTAGCTCAGTTCATGTCTTGGTATTTCCGACACCATCACTACTTTGTGCTTTATTGCTTAAATTTGTATCCGAGGATATATATATGTATATAAAAAAAAAAAAAGAAAAAAAAAATTTACCCTTACTCATCTACTCGTCCGCATCTTGGTGGCAGCCTTCGTCATTCCCGGTGTCTTTCAGAAGCTCTAGTCGAATGGAATTGATTGTCCGACCCTTGTACTGAGCTGTCAGTGCGTCTACTACCTCTTCGAAGTCTCGCTTCTGTTTTTCGGCAATATTCTTTATCAGATCGAAAAATTGACGCCTGCGCCTGAATGCCTTGTGACGCGCCTCTGTGAATGGCCATTTGTGATTTTCCTGCTTTGCCTGAGCAACGGGCCCACGGAATTCATCCCATGCTTCCCTGACCGTCAATTGCTTGCCATCGCCTTTCATGAGGTAGCCTTTATACCTTTCATCTTCCGGCAATCGTTGTGTCTGCTCTGAGGTCATTGGAGCCTGCACATGGCTATGTTGATATGGATGCTGTTGCTGAGGACATGGTGGCAATTGGTTGGAAAATAATGGCTGCTGTTGCGGTGGAGCGGCCTGGCGAGCTTGATATAGGCCCTGCGTAGTAGGAGCCTGAGGAAACGAAGGAAAAGAAGCTAGGCGGCTCTGTGCTGGCGCCAATGGAGAAGGATTAAACACAAAGGGCGGGCAAGACTGCACATGATATGGAAAAGGCTGCCGCACATTTGCGCTTTGTTGCTGCTGCAGCGATTGGAGAAGTAAGTGGATTTGCTCCTGTTGCTGCCTCTGTTGCTCCTGTTGCTGCCTCTGTTGCTCCTGTTGCTGCCTCTGTTGCTCCTGTTGCTCTGTCACAAGAGTGGATAGGGCCTCGAGCTTCTGGACCGTCTCATGCTGGAGTTGATGAAAGACCCGCGCCTCTACCGACAACGTGTTAATGGCGCTTACCATAGTTTGCGCATTAACTGGCACATCCGCTTGGATGATGCCTGCTTGTCGGCGATGTACGTCGATGGCCCGAAGCAATTGATGTTGGAAATCCAGAAAGAGCTGGCAACCAAAGATTTCTGGTAACGATTCGAGGAGTTTGTTCTCCAACATTTTCCCCTTGTCGTTCGGCTTCAAAAAGAGCACTGCATCCTGAAGGATTACTCGCCTCATACGCACAAGAAGTTTGAGGAACCCAATGCGTGTAACAAGGGAGTCAGTGCTGAAGGCACGGGTCAATCGTTTCGAGCTCGTCTTCTTCTCGATTGGCGTCCAAAAAATGTCTTCGTCTGTCGGGACATTTGGATCGACCCCCAGCATTTCTTTGGTGCACTCCTCTCTCCAGGAGTCAGCTCTCTCCGGCATATCTTTATCAAAATTTTCCTCAATCCAAGGAAAGACCAGACGCTGGAGCTCTAAGGGCGGGGTGACCAAATCACGCTCGATAAAGTAAGGCTCATTCGGTCCAAACTGAGCCATACAAAAAGCGCCCCTGGTTGGGTTTTTTGGAGCATAGAAGTTCTCCATTTGCCCCATGACCCACCTTCCCAAGTGGCGAATATCGTCCAGGCTTAAGCCTCTTTCGTAGGCTTCCGAGACCCCTGCATGTCGGCCAGAGTGCGTAATTTTGGCCGAATGCACGTCGCAGGCACGCATTACAGCCGCCGTAGTGCTCATTTGGGTTCGGCCAACAAGCGCTTCCTTTCGGTTCTCTAACCGTTCTTGGCTTGTTCCACCCCCTGTTAGCACCTTGATGCTGTACCACTCGTCAGGGTCCGCAAAATTGGGAAGAGGCTCCTTGAACACCTACAATAGGGAAAAAAAAAAAATAAGGATATATGTCACTTCGTGTAATTGAATGAGAAAAAATCATACGCTCGCGTCAAGACTGACGGCATCATTTACCTGGAACCGTTCTAGCATATAAAATGCAAACCCGCCCACGGTGCACCTTAAGAACAGCTTATGTCGATAAGCTGTCGCATAGAGTTCGACACCTTTATGGTTTATCTTTCCACGTGTGATGCAGAAGACAAGCCCCGACGCCAGCTTTGACCCTGGCGCGGGGTGACGGGTCTGAATATTGAATGTGTTAGCCAGGTTCAAGTTTCGGATGTCCTCATCCCGCAGCAACATATGATGGCGTGCAAGGAGGCATAGCCTCTCCCTCATATACTGAAATCTTGTAACACTGTCGTAAGGTCGCCTGCCGCTTACTCCAACCGTCGGAAGCATGCGCCATGTAAAGGCCAACATACGCAGGTACATTTTAGTGTTGTAAGGTTCTCGTACGGCACAGGTGGCAGTGCGAGATAAGGTGCCTGTCGTTACTTTGTGATGGACAAGTTTCTCTCCATAATTTTTGATCGCCTCCGCTAGTGGTACATCCGTTCTTGGGTTTGGGGCGGGATTGGGATACGGAGCTGTCGAAGAAGACTGTTGCCTCCATAAGTATTGCAAAGCCTTCTTAACATTTGCGACTGTCCCCAGCGTGAGAGGAACAAAGACAATTTTGCTGCCATGTTTGTCCTCTGGTGCTTGCAGGATAACTACAAACGCAAAAGTATATCCAAAAAAAAAAAAAAAAAAAAAAAAAAAAAAAGTAATTGTATAATAAAAAGTATCAACCATTAGTGTAAATTGTAACAATCAAAGATACATTAAGGTGGATGCAGGATTAAGGAATGGTTTATTAAGTCATAATTTAGTAGGCTATTTATATTGATAATTAACACTGAGTTGCGGCCATGGTGTCTTGTCACCTGGGGTACGCGTGATGGCGGAGCCTTCCCAAAGGTTTGGATCCCAGTACTGTATAACAATTTATATATTAATACATGGTTATCTTTACATACCTTGTTCTCTTTCATTTTCAGTCCTGATAACGGCTGCAGTCTTCCGCTTCGGCGTGATGTTCTTGCTTGAACCCCCAACAGTTACAGCTTCATGTGATGCTCGCTCCTCATCATTCAATGCTATATCAATCTGCCATTGATGTGGGTCGACTCCTTCAGGTGGCTCCATATTATCCCAGGAGGGAGGAGCCTTCTTACCTCTCTGTGCCAATGACCTCAGCTGAAGCTCCAGATCTTCATCCTGTTCCTGTTCCTGTCCTTGTTCCTGTCCCTGTCCCTGACCCTGTCTCCGTTCCTGATCCTGTTCCTGACCCTGTCCCTGACCCTGTCCCTGTTGTTGACCTTGGTCTATGCTTTGGCCGTCGTCGTCATCAACTTGCTCGCTGTTATCTAATGTCTCCAGTCTCTGCTCCATGTCGCTTAGTTCATGTTCGTCGATATCTGCCTCGACTAATTCGTCGATCTCTTCTCCCTCATAGACTGCGTCTTCCCCAGCCTGAGAATTCGAAGAATCTCCTCCACCCTGCTGGGCATACCCAATAGCGCCACGGTAGCAACGATCTGTGCCGATCAATCGCTTTACTGTTCGCTTGAAGACAACCGTTGTGAAGTATTCAAGCATGCGTTTCGCATCGACGCTACAGTCACCTTGATAATTTTCATTGCAGTATTGCTAAAAACAAAAAAGAGAATTAGCCAAGTCGTCTAGTTTGATAGCCTGTCTGAGATAGCTCATAGCGACATTTTGATGATCCAACATACCTCCCACAGCCGGAGCTGTGTCTTATATTGATTCACTGTCGTCGATGAATCTGGATCATCTAAAATCATCTGCAGCACACTTCTCGCCGACTCCTTCCGTGCGTTCGCCAGGGCCAGCTCTTCTTCTGTCAATGGACCGGAGTGAAGGACATTTGAGGATAAAGAATCAGCCTCACAACGCCTAGGGCGCTTAAAAGACTTTGCACTAACTCTAGCAGTCTGTGCCACTGGTGAAGGCTCTGGAGTCGTTTCGTCAGTCAGAATAACTCTTTTTCTCCTCGGTGCTGCACGAGTGGATCCAGTGCGAGTACTTGACTTGGTTGGCTTCGTCTGACTGGTGCTTTGTTCCAAATCCATGCAGGTGAAATTGGATAAAATCTTTTCGTTGTTGTTTGTCATTTTGAAAGTGAGCAAGCAGGAATGAACCTTTGAAAATGCGAATGTGCCGTTATTTTTCTCAGTTTTAGTCAGGGGAGAGGGCAAGTCTACTCTGTGTATTGTAGGTTTTATTGTTTTATTGTGTATATGAATGTATGGAGGAATGAAGGCGTGAAATAAAGAAGAAAGAAAGAGATCTTTAGCATGCCATGATGACATTGTTAAAATTTCGATGGATTTGATGTCAATTCAAATTTCAGGACAAGTGTCGGAGTAAAAGCCACAAAACGGACACATGTCTTGTACGTACAGACATGAAACATAATACCCTTAAATGGAAAAAGGGCTGGATTTGGCATCATAATCCATTATAGATTAATTCTAAAAAAACGTTGTCACATTGATCATGTGGTGAGCATGCGTTTCTTTGTGGGGGTATGAAATCAGCATTGCACATTTTGTTGCGTTCCTTTACGGGGACCTGTTTTGTGGTATGAGTGCATACATATTTGTTTGTGCTTCCCAGCACCAACCTCCACCAAAATTAATACGACTCCCAATGAAGGCTTTTATAACTGTGATTTAGCTGATGCTGCGTGGAAAGTTTGTACCGGACAATGGTGAGGGAAAATGAGTGAGAAAAGACGTAAACTCTCGTTGGGATTTTTTTGTCCAAAGAGCATAAAATATCCTGATGTTTTATTAGAGAGTAGCTTGGGTCAGTTTTGTGTCCCCATGTTATAAGCATGTGGAGTGAGTACTGAGTGATCCATTGAGAACAGGTTCTGCATTCACCAGCTGTAGCTTTGAAGTGATCAAGGTGGCCAGTTAATATATTTCATTAAGTTAGAAGAGGACCTTTTTTTTAGATAACAAATGTGCAACAGCTAGTGGCAGGCCTTTTATAGGCTACATATACTATAATATGAAGCTAGTCCCTAGGTGCAGCGAGCACCTATGCGTGCTGCTGAATAGGGTTCTGGCTATTTTATTGGTGAAAAATCAACCCTGATTGAATGTAATAATAATTTGGAACGTTACGAGACAAAAATGAAGGTCTTTATTAGCGTAACAGAAAAGAGTATTTTGTCTCTTTTCTATCATAGAATAGATGTTGATATTCTTTATGGGATTCTGGGACTAAATAAAGAATTACAAACGATCCCTATAATTGACATATACTATGCCGCTTTACTTTGCACTTTTGTTGGTCGTGTTGTTATAGATTGTGGATGGTTCCCCGATGCTTTCTTTCATTTAGCGCGTGCATACATCTCTGGTGTTCCCGTGCGCTATTAGGCACACAACGATGAGCTCAGTAATTAGGGTCCTCTAATGTGTAGTTTGCTTCGGTAGATATACAAACAATCATACTATCATACTATCATAGTCATTGCTACGATGCATAGCGTGGCGTGTTATTACTCTCTTTCTTTCTCTTTCTTCTATGTCTTTATCTCTGTCCTTCTTTATTGAGAGCTCAAGCGCCCTCGGCACTAAATTTTGTTTATCAAACCTCAGTTTATTTTGTGGAATGTATACCCTCACGCATTTGTAACCCGACAGATCATTTACCTTTTGATGCCCTGGGTCGTCTGTAGCACGCAGTGTCGCATACTCAGCAGTACATGTAGATGCTTACTGTATTTAGGACTAGCTTCATATTATACAATCAAAGGTTGGCCAAAAAAATAAAATTTTGAAGAAAAGCACTGTCTTCAATCCTATTTTTCGCCGTTTCCCCTCGGCATAAACTGCCCAAAAGCTTCAGTGATAATCCACATTGGTCTCATTAATAAATACGTAAATTTCCATCTTGCTTGTTGAAGTATTTTTGTATATCGTAAATGAGCTGTTTGTCAGAGATTCAAAATAAAAAAAAATAAATAGCCCACTTTGACCAGACTTCCTTTCGGGTGACTGCAGAGCGGAATAGAGCGTGAATAATATTTTGTAGATAGATAGTAAACAGTAGAAAAGTAAGTGAGAATAAGATATGGGTGCACACACCACACCCATGGGGTATTTATTCATTTTCTGGTAGAGGGGCCTGAACTAGATAACTCCGTATCTATCTGTAAGATGACATCGATTCGTTCTAAAAAATTCATATCAAAGATTTATCGCGTCTATGTGTAACGCGTTATTGCCACTAATTTCTACTGCTAATCTTTTTAGTGAATTAGTGTTTTTTACTCAGTATTTTTCCTAACTTGGTCATCATAATATTACATACTGTGGAATATACAACAGAGCGCGATGAGTATCACAGCTCCCACGGCGCTGCAACTTCCAACAGTAATAACTCAAGACTCCTCTCTACTCTAGACTCAACTTCGCTTATTTCCTTCGAAATAAAAAGCTAGAATGTAGTGTGTAGGATACACGTTGCCGCTTATAGATGAAATAAAGACCTCGTGCAGTGCAAACAAGGTGTGCACGGGGGTCGTACAAATAACCATCTAAATTTTAACAAGGATGCTTAAAAAATGGGATTAATCTATTTGGCAGCCTAGTTGCCGAATATTATTTGGCAGCCCATTGCCAAATATAGTCAACTTTCAAGACTCTCTTTGGCAGCCCAGTTGCCAAATAACATTCATTATTTACTTGGCAGCCTACCCAGCGTTATTTGGCCTCTAACTATTTTTTTTTTTTTTCATTCCTAGGAACCGTATATGTATATAACGCTCGTACTTCAAATTAATAAAGCTCCCGTCTTCTACGTCATAGTTATGTGTAGTGACATTGTCTTGTCTCATTGAAAACTAATGACTTTTTTTTTTCAAGTAGGTCGCTCATACAGTTTTGGAGGTGCCATTTGGAGATCAATGCCTATGAGAGGTTTTCGCTCGGAGCAAACGCGTCTCACCTGCTACCTAGACGTCTTCAATAAATCATTCCCTAACCGTGTACATTGAAGGCTGTTTTGTGAAGATGTCATCGCCGCTGCCCTTAGTACCTCCGGTGGCATTAGCTGTGCAAGGCAATGTATCCACAGAACGCTGCCTGTTTTACCACTGATGTTATGACCCTGTTATCAAAAAAAAAAAAGAAAAAAAAAAAGAAAAAAAAAAAGAAAAAGTAATGTATTTGGCAGCTCAGCTGCCACCCAAGAGTGCGAAGTTAAGTGGCAGCCCCCAGAAGTAGGCTGCCAAATAGAGGCAAAAATTACTATATTTGGTATGGGCTGCCAAATAGATTAATCCTAAAAAATGAACCAGCAATGTGCTTGTTCAAATAATAACCCTCCAGCTTGGATCACTGCACCGTGCAAATAAAGGGCAATAAAATGGTGAAGAGAGTGGGATTCGAACCCACGCCTACGAATAGACCGCGGCCTTAACGCGGCGCCTTAGACCAACTCGGCCATCTCTCCATATAAACTACGGGTAACTAATAATATATAAATCCAATACCAGAGACCCACGTGACTCACCGGATACACTTAGTCAGATGTGCGAACCCTTGGCGTAGCCGTAAAGCTTAGGAACGGCCGGTAGAAAATTTATAGAGTCTATTTCTAATAAATCCTCACAACTTCGTGGGCCCCAGTTATCAAAAAAAAAAAAAAAAAAAAAAAAAAAATCGGAAGGACTGAGATTTCTTTACTTTTTTTCCGTGAAGAAGCAAGGAGACGCCGGACCCAGAACACAAGGAGATACATGACCTCGTGGGTCCTTGTTATCAAAAAAAAAAAAAAAAAACCCAGAACACAAGGAGATATGAGGGCTTGAGCGAGCATGCTCTGTTAAGGAGAGCAAAAGTTGACCTGGATTCCAACGGGACACTGTGCTTAAAAGCGATTCCTGAAGTCAACAGAGGCCTAGCCAGGGACACAAATGGAGTTATCATTAGTGCAGAATATCCAACGCCAAAGGGAACGGTACAATACCTAGTCGGGTAATGTCATTTATACGGATTGATCTCTCAAAGACATTGGCACTGAAAGAGTAAATATGGCATTCGGTGTAGTAGTCCAGACACAAGAGGGCGATTTTTACACTGCGCTATCTGGTAGATTAGCAGGCAACGCATCCTCGACAAAGGCAGAGCTAGCTGGTTTATTGGCAGGAATACTTATCAGCCCACGAAACAGACCTATGACAATCCGATTTGATAACAGCACAGTTGTGACTCAATTCCGAGCATTGGTCCGAGGCAGAGTGGACAGCACGTTGCGGCAACGTATTAGATCACCGTATGCAGTATGGTGGGCAGCTATACACAACGCATTTATTCAACAAGGATCGAAAGTCACGGTTGAGTGGGTCAAGGACATGCCGGCAATAGAGGGAACGAAGAAGCGAACGAAGCAGCAAAACATGGACATTATGGCGAGCTATGGGATATCAACATAACAGAGCATCCTGGCATGCAAAGTTCAACGGTGTACCGGCGGAAGATGACTGAAGGCAGATCCTTAAGTTACAGTCAACAACTCGCATACATTACATTTGGATCGCTCAGAACAGGACGCAGGAGCATGTTAAGGGTTGGACAAAAATCGATTGGCGGGGCACTATGAACATTGTTCATGATAGCAACCTACCAAAAGGACTCTTCACCAGCCCAGTGAACTGCCAAAAGCGAGCGCACAGGATCAAAAAACTCCATGGAGTCCTGCCTACACAATTATATGCGAGACACTGGAGACCAGATCTTTATGAAGACGGCAGCTGCAGAGTGTGCGGGACAGGGGAAGAAGAGACATCGCACATCTGGGGATGTCCAAGGACGATGGAGACTCAGGCCGAGAAGTGGAAGGAGATAATCCGAAATGTGAATGTGATAGGGGAGAGGACATGGAGGAAAGAGTTGAAAGTGGTACAGGAGCAAGCACAAAGGGCAAGAGAGAGAGGTGTAGGCCAAGGATAAAAGAGCCAACTTTTACTGCGGCAGAGGACTACATTTGGGGAACTCTAGAGATACATATCGATGGTGTGCGAGAAGTACGATGTCATGGTGATAGGAATGGCGATGATGAGGACGAGGAAGAGATGGGGCACAGACCAGATTGGTCTGTGCAGGACCTTTACCATGGACTTACGCCCAAGTCCATTGCTCAGAGTTGGAAAGCTGGCTTCAAGACAACAACAAGGATAGCTACATACATGGCAGGGCGCTTCGTCAAGGCCATAGAAGAATTCGGTCATACAGAATCTGGGATAAACGGTGTAAAGCCACCGTTGAATGGGAAAAGGCTCGTGGAATCACTGCTATGAGCAAACGCGCCAGAGGACGCAACTGTGTTGGGAAGCACAGACGTAGTAGCAATGATTTCTTCGACCCTTCCCTCAGACAGAGACGGAAACTGAATGTGAGAGAGATCTACAAAATTGCGGATGACCAAGTCCAGGACAGTTACCTTGGGAAAACCAAACTGAACAGGATGGAGCGGCTAGGTGGAATGAAGTTTTTGGTAACTATGGATGGCGGATAATTTGTCGCGTTGCGCAAAAGGCCATGTCGGAAAGGCGGACTTTGAGTACCAATCATGGCGGTCAAGGTTTATGAAATCATGGATGCAGCGGCTCTCGCCGTTTGTGCAGTAATAACTGTTTATTGACTATAGTTTCTGGGGTATTTTGTTCATAAGAGTAGAAAATAAATGCCATGCCCCCGAGGGCCCTTGTTATAAAAAAAAAAGGGAAAAAAGTTTTTTTGTTATCAAAAAAAGTTATCGACGCATTCCAGTTGCTATACATCCATCAAGGGCTCAAGGCAGATAACGATTGCAATTTTTTTTACGATGCTATTTCATAAATTTATTTAAAATGCTAGATATTATCATATAGATGGGCGTAACAATGGATGAGAATTAAAGGAAAAGTCTATGTTATGTACGAGTTAGAGAAAATATGAACGATTGTGACATGAAAATATTTAAAAAAAGGTGAAGTCCTTTTTTTTTTTCTTTAAAAAAAATAAATAAATAAATGATGATTATAATTGTTCGTATGCCTTAAGTCATGAGATGTTAGTGCTTGGGAAGAGGCAAAAACTTGAGATTGGGACGATTGGAATTGATAGTGCCGGTAATCATGCGTAGTAACCAAGTTGGCGTAAAACGCAGCACAATGTTTCGTGCGACATCCGCTTTGAAGCCCTGTTTAATTCAAGGATTCATTAAGACGGTCCACATATTAATAAGTAATTCCATATCTCCATTTTTTGACCATTTTATAGAGGATATTTATGATTTACCTGTTCGTAAATGAGATCCGCAAACTCTCGTGAACTATCCGAGGCGACCTTGGCAGTCTCGGCCCGCATATCAACATATCGCTGAAAAATCGTAGTAAAACTCGACGTGGTGTTGGAGGTAAGGTCATAGAACATGTTAACCAGGCAAGCACAGTCAAGGATTGCTTGTGATGCGCCTTGGCCAAAGAAAGGAACGATCTGGTAGGGAAGGATATTATGAATGGAAAGAGGACGTATTAATTGATAATATCTACTACAAACATACATTAACTTTGATTATATGTTTTTCATTTTGTTACCTTATGACAAGCTAGAAAATGTATATAATGACAATGGGACAGCAAAAAAAAAAAAGACAAATAGTCAGTAATAAACAACTATCATTAGGTGACGATGGATACTGATTTTTTTTTTTTTTTTTTTTTTTTTCCTGCTTCCATGTTGTTGGAGAAAACTTACCATCACCAACAAGGACTACGCGACCGTTGTACCAAGTGCGGTACATCTTCTCTTCCAAGAGAACTTTCGAAACTAGGCCCTTGGGCGTAGACTCAATCAAGTCCATGACTGATCCACCGTATGGACATTTGAAATTACGGACATCCTCGCAAATTTCAACTGCTGTCTCGGGATACCAGTCGCGACCGCTTCGAGAGCCACTTCCATGACTACTATGGTCCCCATCGTCATTCTGAATCAAATGAGGGTCTGGACCGCCTACACACCAGGCCAGTCTGTTTCCTTGTAATGGTAAGATCCACATCTTGTATGGGACAGAAAACATCCCAATTTAAATTTATGATTATAGTTTAATAAAGGAAAAGGAATGCATGTTGTTAAGGTTAGAGACATAGAACATGCGAGAGATTATAGACCTAAGTTTCTCATCGGCGCATGTGGTTACGAAGAACTGAATTTGTTATTATTCAACCTCAGCTCTACGGAGGAAACTCATCCCCATACTCCAGCATAGATTTGAGAAGCATTTCTTTATGCGCTGCAACGTGAGGTAGACGAAGCGGAGGATTAAGGAAAGAAAGAGGAAGGAGGGAAAAGAAGGAGGGAAAGAAAGGAAAAGAATGGAAAGAATGGGGAGTAAGGGAGGAAGGGAAGGAGAGTACAACACATCAAGAACGAAGCAGCTTGTGTGGGGTGTATGTAAGAAGGTGTAGGATGTGTATGAGTGCACGTGCTGTACGGAGGAGGGACCTGTTTGAGCATATCCGAATGCAAAAAGGTTTTGAGCTGAAGTACAGAATGTAGGCAGCAAATGTTGACACAGTGCATGTTGGTGTGCAGGGCGCGTGCGTTAGAAAGTTAGAGCAGGAGCTTTGGAGTATTTACTTACAGAAGTATGTTGATCCTTGCCAAGTAGGACTTTGACTTCGCACGAGTCATCCAAGAGCACTGGATACTTTGCAGGGTCGAGTGGAGATGTCATGCCTTGGCATTCAGACAAATAAATAAATATCAACAGTTAAGAATATCGATCCGATTGCAAATCAGAAACATCGTTATTAGACAAGAAGATGGTACAAATTATTATTATTATTAGTATTGTAACTATTATTGCTCATGTACAGCAAATAAACCGAAGAACGTGGGCTGATTATCTTAATCCACATTGTCAAAGTTTTTTTTTTTTTTTTTTTTGTTCAAGATAGGAGTGGATGGACTTACCTACGACGCATTGTTTATCAAAGTGTAATGGCTTGGTGTCAGACTCTGGCAAAATCCCACGCTCTTTCAGTTTCTTGTACATAATCTGGCGGGTTGCGCTGTAAGCGCCGTCTGCTCCGACGACAATATGACCCACATAAGTCGTCTCGTCCATGCAGGTCACTGTGACATCTTGCTGGGTTTCAGTAATATCGATAACGCGCTTGCCTGTTGTCAGCTTCCCAGGCGGGATTTTTGAAAGGAGATATTCGTGCAGATCTGGTCTATTTTTTAAAAACACGATGATAAAGATTTAGGTTGAGTATTGATGAAACATTCGTTATTATATTGGCACATCACCTTAACAACGCACTAACCTGCTCATTACCATCGCTTGATGGTGATGCCTAAAAGTCCAAAAAAAAAAAAAAAAGTTTTAGAATGTATTATAAACAGTCATGATCAAAAGAGAGAATTAGAAGGCGGGAATGGATCTAACCTTCGTTTGTTGGTTCGAGTGTCAATGCGTCCCATTTTGCGACCATTGGCAGAGAGAACGGAAATACCTCTGAGTGGTTTAGACATTTTCTGCATATCTTCGAGCAAACCAAGCTGAGCCATCAGATCCATGATGACGGGGTGGAGTGAAATGGAGGTGCCAAGTGGACGAAGTCTTGAGGCCTGCTCCAGGATATGATAGTCGATCCCAGCCTGATCGAGCATGATCCCCATGACTAGACCAGCTAAACCACCTCCAACAATGATGACACGCAAACCAGGAGGAGGAGGGGTCATTATTGTGAACGAAACGAAAAAAGAGAAAGTCTGAGGAAGTGTTCCGTATGGAGTGTTACTGCGTGTGAGAGACTATAGCAGTGAAGGTGGTGAAAGTGAGTGAAAGTGAGTGAAAGTGAGAGGATAGATTGTCTTTGAAAGAATAATAGACGTAAATGAAGGCCACGGGGGATTGTTCAATTAAATAAAAGATAAATACAAAGATTGATGTGTAAACGACAGCTGGGCGAAGATTCGGCAAATGAAAGAACTAATGGATCTGCAAATGTACAAAAAAAAAAAAAACCAACAAAATCAAAAAGACCAAAGAACAATGAAGAATAAGGACAAGTTGAAGAGAAGAGAAAAAAAGGAAAAAAGGAAAAGGACAGACTTTCTGGTTTTAATATTCTTATTGCCCTAATTGCCATTTTGGTGTGGTTTTTGTTTGCCATGTGTACCAAAATAGGCCCTGAAAAACAGACGATCCGCAAATTGCCGCTTTTCTTTAATAGTAGTACATTATTCTTTACATAAAATGGTTAGAATCATAAAAATAACAGGAATGGTTTTAAAAACATTATTGATGATGGGAAAAGGATATTCATGTATTGTATATTTATTCAGGTACCATGTGCAAGTAAAAATATGCCATGCCTATGCAACGCTACCTTTACTTACGCCTTTCTTTTTTTATTATTTATTAATTGAACTTGAACCCCATCATATATATATACATATAATATATATATATATATTTTATTACACATCGATCGATGCATCTGAGCATTGAATGATTTCTACGATATATATTGCATAAACCCGGTCCACGTTTGAGGATATCCTTCTATTGAACCTATCAACTTGCCTCCAGGTTAAAACCATTGCAACTTTTACCCCTGCTCTCTTGCTCTTCTTTTGTTCCTTTGTAATTACTCTTGCTTTTAATCTTTTCCTTCTTCTTCTTCTCTTCTTTTTCTATTTCTTTCTCATCCCCAAACCCACTCGAAACATGGACCCACACAAAAATATAAAACAACAAACTTTCAATTTGTTGACAACATTTATGGTCCTATTGTTTGGCTTGCAGGGTCTCATAACCTTTTTCCTTTGCTTCCATTGTAAATTATGGATACATCGGGTATGAGCTCATTGTGCTTGTTTCTCAAACGTCTAATAAACAATCAGTCAGCCGAAGAAACATGTTGCTACACAAACGTTTGATCTTTGCATTAGGTTTAGCCTTCAAAGAAAACATGTCACTTTTTTCACCATATTTGTTCATGAATCATTGCGGGGCAAAATGAAAGCTGAATCCATACTTGCTTTTCGTTTGAATGCGGCGGTAACTGTTGAAGCTTGAAATAAACTACGTGAGGGCTATTCTATGTATGCAAGTAATTTCAGTCTAGATTGGTCATAGTAACACTGGGTAAAAAGCATGCTTGAGCTCGATCGCTGTTCAATCGATCGCCAATGATAGAATTGACTAGAAACTGGGGTACATAGTTCAAGAATATATACCGCAACATCGTTCCTGTCCAGCCCTGTCGACTCATAATTTTTCCGAATACATGAGAGCCTTGGACAGCTTTCAGGGCATCAGATCGGCGGTCGCTTTCGTAGGATCGGAGTCTGACTGCAAGATCCTCTAAAGGACATGAAGAGGTTGCAGTCAAAGCACCAGAAGCGGTGGTATCAGAGGCATTTTGGTCCACCAACCGAGAATAGGCGTAAAATAGATTCGCCAAATTTACGGCATCGTATCCAGCCTGTACAAACGGCTGACCGCCACAGACCAACGCCTGTCATTGTTATTAAACCCCGACCCCGATGTCATGGATCCATCGTTTTAGGAAGCAAAAATATACACATGTATATATATATAAATATATATATATGTATATTTACGGGTGTATTGTAAGTATATATATATGTATATATATATATATAATACGTTTTTTTTTTTTTTTTTTTAAATGGAAAAAAAAATAAAAAGGAAAAAAAAGTACATTTAGTGGACCCAAAACATAGTTCGGTGATCCAGTTTATAGAGGCATCGTTACAAACCTTATGACACGCTGTGGGCCGACGTAGAAAAAGTCAGCAAGTCGAAAAAGTAACGTTATCATGTTGAAGCGGTCAAGGTTTAAGTACGTAATAGCGGTATTTAAAAGGTTTAAATGAGCAAAATACAAAATATAATGACAAATTGAGTATCACCTTCCATGTCAAAAAAAAAAAGAGGAAAAACCGTCAATGACGAGCCATGCATTGCAACATCAATGGGGGTTCGATACGCAGGTAGACGCTTGTTTGTTTTTGTTTGTTCGTTTGTTTACCAGCTTACCGTCACCCATGAGTGCAATTTTGCCATGTGTCCATGTAAAATGAAATCCCTCTTCGCGTGGAAGTGAGAGCATCGTTCCTTCGGGTGTTAAATCAAACAATTCACCCATTAAAGTGTTCTCTAAGGGACTCTGCAATGCGCGGAACTTTTCGCACGTCATCTGAATGGTCTCTTTCATATCACTCCAGTCTTCTACCTCAGGGCAATCAATGGGCCCGGGTAGTTCCTCATCTAGCAACCAGCACAGTCTGTTCCTGGTCATTGGGACACACCAGCACTAAATGGATAAAATTTTAATTTTAGACTAAACTAAACTAGACTAGGCAGCATAGCAGAGTAGAGCATGGAACACCACGTAGAGCACAGCAGAAACAAAAAGTAAAAAAGTCTTACCGAAAAGGGTCTGCTACCTTTCGACACCAGCACTTGGATTTCAGAATACTCTGCTTTGACCACAGGAAATCGATCTGGATCTAATGGTTGAGTCATTCCGACAAGGGATCGATACTGATACTGCAATGGCTTATGATCTTGGGCAGGTAGTCTACCGCATTCTTTC
Source organism: Lobosporangium transversale (assembly GCF_002105155.1). Classification (NCBI taxonomy): domain Eukaryota; kingdom Fungi; phylum Mortierellomycota; class Mortierellomycetes; order Mortierellales; family Mortierellaceae; genus Lobosporangium; species Lobosporangium transversale. Next base: position 204,036 of record NW_019028997.1, on the reverse strand, counting down.
AACTGTCGATAGAGGCTCAACCGCACATTGCTATATGCACCATCTGCGCCAATGATGATTCCCTGATAGCTCGAACCATCTGTGCAAACACAGGTTGCTTTTGAATCACGAGTGCTATTGATAACAATGTTTTCGACTTGTTTTCCAAAGAGCAGTTTCTCCTTAGGAAGTTGACCCACCAGGTGGTTATACAGTTCTGGCCTAGAGATAACTAGTGTGTAGTAACCATATCTGCAAAAGCTTTGGATAAGCTATTCACGCCAAGTACATTTGCATACTTAAAAAAAAGAGGTCCAACAATTTGAGTACCTCGAAAACGAAACGGTCTTGTCAATTGCGCCCAGCTTATTGCATAAGATTTTGCCTTTTTGCTCTTGGTTAGCTTCATAAACAGAGATATGACTGACTGGTTTCGCAAGCTGTTTCAATGCATCAAGTAGGCCGAGCTGTTGGAGCAGCGGTTGGATTTGAGATGTGATGGGGATCACGCCTCCACCTTCAAGAGGCATTGTTGAGGTAGTCATACGTTCTAGGATTAGATAGTCCAGAGAGGCCTTTTCGAGTAAAAAGGCCAAGAGTAAACCACCCAGCCCAGCTCCAACGATAATAATTTTATCCATTGAGTGGGATGTTGTGATTCAATGAGAAGAATGAACGAGAGGCATCAGCCATCGTATTCACTGAGGAAACGCATTTCCGTAGTCAACTTTGATCTAATCTTTTATTCAGTTGGCGGTGGCTTGCTCATGGTGAAATATAGAAATATTTTGGATCACCGGCATCAACCGCCTTGTGGGTTTGATAATCAATTAAATTATGGGTGTGGATCCATGTTGGGTAATAAATACGAAAGACCGCTATCTATTTCAGAATAAGAGGAGGTTCAGGGTGGGAACATACACAGGTTTTCAAAAAGGTACCATCTTTTTTGAAAGTTGCAGTTTAATAATTTTAATAATAAATTCAAAGGAAACTCTTTCTACCGTTTCTTTTTTAGTTCAGGCAACATTGCAAAAAACTAACATTGAAAGATCAGATCAAGAGAGAGGGTAATCAGCTTGAGTCGCTTTCTCTTTTTTTTTTTTTTTTTTTTTTTTTGCTTCTTTTTTTTTGTATCCATTTCTCACTCAAATGTCTTTTGCGGTTGCTGGTGCTGTTGCTTGCGCTGCTCGTCAAGCTTCTAATTCAGCCATTAGTGTGACACGAACATTCCGCCATTCAATATTCCCACAGTCTCATGCTCATTTCTCTTTTCATTTATATTCTTCTAGTCATTCCATCACTTCATCCTCCCTAGCACGCTTGACCTCTTCATCCTTCACTACTATGGCTACTACTGGTGCCATCACTACTAACGCTCCGACAGGCAGGTCTTCTGACACTTTCAACGCCACAAAAAAAAAAAAAAAAAAAAAAAAAAAAAACATACTCACGTCTTTTCATGCATTTTCTTTAACCCTGTCCTAGGAGAAATCCCAGTCTTTGATTCTATCGCTGCCTTCCGTGCATGGCGCAAGGGGTTGGCTCGTCAGGAGAAGACCGTGGGCTTTGTTCCTACAATGGGAGCACTGCATGAAGGTCATTTGAGTCTTGGTATGTACTTTTATTACTTTTGTGCACAACAGTTGATCGGATTGAAAAAAGTGCTGCGCGCTAATGCTTCATTTTCCACGCGGCAAATCATGTGTTGTAAAATTTTGTTCATTTATCGTAGTGGAGACTGCAAGCAAAGAGTGTGACGCTGTTGTCGTTTCTATCTTTGTGAATCCTGCCCAGTTTGCACCCCATGAAGATCTGGATCGGTACCCCCGCACGTTTGATACAGATTATGCCTCTTTGGTCTCTACAAAGTCATGCGCTGCTATCTTATTGCCAAAGGTCAGTGAGATGTATCCAGCTGGTATCACCCTTGATCGTTCGCAACAACGCGGTGCATTTGTCGAAGTCCAGGGCTTGTCTCATCAGATGGAGGGCATCCCTCGCCCTCATTTCTTCCGTGGGGTCGCTACAGTTGTCGCAAAGCTCTTCAATATTGTCCAACCTGATCGTGCCTTCTTTGGTCAAAAGGATGCTCAACAATGTGTGGTCTTACGTGCCATGATCAGAGACTTATTAATGCCTATTCGAATGCGTTCTGTACCCACATGTCGTGAGGCAGATGGCCTAGCTATGTCCTCCCGTAATCGTTATCTAACTCCAGAAATGAGAGAGGTTGCTACTGTACTCTACAAGGCGATTTCAGCTGCCAAGGAAGCCATTGTCAAGAATGGAGCTCAGGAACGTACCGCTATTCTGCAGCCCGCGTACAGGATCATTGAGCAAGTCAGTCAGCAAGTCAAAGCTCAGGGTTTGCCTTTTGAGGTACGATTGGATTATCTATCTCTGGTCGATGTCGAAACTTTGAGTGAGCTTGAGATTTTGGGCAAGAACCAAGCAGCCATTTTGTCAGGAGCTGTTTATATTGGCACCACGCGTTTGATCGATAATACTTTGATTAACACAGAAGAGCTATAACATGAAGGAGTGCTTTAGACCGATAGACAGTAATGCTTTAAGAAGTTGAAGAAAACAATGCATATAATCTCAACGAAGGAATAAATAAAGCATGCTTTAACTACTTTCACCACGCTCTTGATGAAATCTTAGAGGCAATCCTCAAGTGCGTGCTCATAGTTAAACACTAGCTGCTTCGTTTGCACTTTCACGCTCTACAACCCTTCATTTAGCACAACTTTTACAGTTATAAATGTTGCTGATCCTTTCTGCCTTGTTCAATTGTCAATGGTACTAAAACCATTAGTCAATGTTATTATCACCTTGTTTTTATCCCAGAACTTGCCGATTCATGCTCTCACTCACTTTTTACCACTGTTGTCACTCATTCATCCAGCTCCACTAATGATATCAACCCATGGACCCGTACTCTTGCATCGCTATATGTCTATGAGAAGGCAGAGAGCTCTGATAATTCTACGCTTGTTACTTAAAAAAGCGTCGAACTAACTTTCTCTACCTCTACTGCACTTCCAAAGGTGTTTGAAATACGATGTTTCTTTCTGTGCATCTACCAAAAGTTCTTTCCACAAATTCCATATTCAAAGATGTACCAATGAATCTCTGAATTGAGGATGCCTGGGGCCTGCCCTCTCTTTATTTGTGTGACATGGATTTAGCGCAGGAAAAATATGTGATTTTCAGCAGAGCATTTCATGGCACACTGTCCAACGAAAGTGGCTAAAAAAGTTCTGACCAGAACAGCCACCACCCTTGACATCGAACATCAAGGCAGAGATGTTTTAATGGATTCACGCATTGATCCTAGATTTCGCCAGGCAACATGTCACAGGAGCAAAGGCGAAAGCGCAGATTACCGACGACTCTAACTAGCAACAGCAGGAGCAATGGAGGCACATCTTCGACATCCCAATCACGTCTTAATGTTTCGGTATTCAGCTCTGACTCGGATACAGCCAACGGGACTGATGACAATAGTAACCATAGTGGCAAGAAGCGCTTTAGACAGGGTTATTTTACTCATAAGCCAAGCTCATCATCTAAGCTTTCATCCTCTGAGTCTGCATCCAACGTAGTACCAGTAGAGTTCGTGATTGAAGGTGTAGGTTTCTTTTGCCACCTTCTGAGCTCTCTCATAAAAGGTGCAGCTTTTTAATTCAATCACATCTAATGGTCAGAATTTCTTATTGTTTTGTGCTCAGATCAAGGTTAAATTCCCTTTCGCTCCTTATGAATCACAGCGGGAAATGATGAGCAAGGTATAAGCGAGAAAAATGACAGTGAAATACTTCACACTGCCCTGCCCGTTTTCCAAACAAAGGCTTTAACATGTAATGAACATCTCTATAAATGCTATCTTTTGAGTGACAGATTGTTAAGGCACTTCAGACGGAGGAAAATGCACTGCTTGAAAGCCCTACAGGTAGGATGGATCTTATTCATGTCAAATGCACCCGTGGGCCACAGATATTGCTAAAAAAGAGCCCTTACTAAAAATCATATTCAGGCTCCGGTAAATCATTGGCGCTACTTTGTGGGGCCCTTGCTTGGTTAGAATCTGAAAAGGGAAAGCGAATGGCAATCAGAGCAAAGGCAAAGCAAATGGAACTCAAAGCAAAGCAGGGGGAAATCGTTGAATCACCATATTTTACGGATGAAAAATATTTAGACACCAATACTTCCAGTACTTTTTTGGATTCGACAGCGTCTTATAATCCGTCAGGTTGTGGGCCTTGCGCTGCGTCCTGTGGATCTTCAATGATATTAGGAGAAGCGAATGATGGCCAATTACCCGATTCCAATTTGATAATTGATCCACAGCCATCAACAGAACCCAAAGCTATACCGTATATAAAATGCAGTGCTACAATTCAGGATGACGAGGCTTTTAAGCCTACAAGAAAAGATAGTGTAGCTAAGGGTCTAAAAGACGTGATAGAAATCCAATATGAAAAAGCTGAAGAGCCGTCTAGATCAATTACCTCAACTGGGGATAAGCATCCAGGAAATAGCACACACGGTTACAGAAATATACCAAAGATATACTTTGGAAGTCGAACGTAAGTTTGTTGGGAATATTCAAATAGTATTGATGCTTGAAATTTTCAACTGTGTCAATGGCTCCTAAAATGGGGTCTTTTTTAGACACAAACAAATTACTCAATTAGTCAAAGAGCTAAAATCGAACACGGTATATCGACCAAGTAAGACATTTCCTGGTTGATTACTTTGCAACATCGTCTATATGGCCAATGAGATGGATATGCGAATGAAAGAAAACAAATGAAAATGGCCTTACTCTTTGTAAAAAAAATAAATGAAAACATTTAGAGATGGTCGTTTTGGGAAGTCGAAACCACTATTGCATCAATCCACATCTAAAGAAAGTAACAAACAAGAATGATGCATGCCAAGAGCTTCTTGATAGTGTTACTGGTGAAGGTTGCTATCAAAAGTCCCGAGCAGGTGAATTAGCCATGAAATTCACTGAACGCAAAGGCGGTCAAAACAAAATATGGGATATGGAGGATCTTGTGAAAACAGGGAAGAGCCTTCGAGGTAAACATTTCTCCTATTCATTAAAAAAAAAAAGGAAAAAAAAAACAAAAATTGGCAATTAACTTTATTATTACTATTTTTGTTATTTCCTCCTTTGAAAAACAGCATGTCCTTACTTCGCCGCGAGGTCAATGGCTGTAGATGCAGAGCTCGTGTTCTGCCCCTATGGCTATCTGATCGATCCTCGTAAGTCCTATAAGAAATCTGTGCCTCTCCAGTTTCCAGTTAGTTTGCAGCATATTAACGTTTTTTTTTTGTTCATGATAGAAATCCGTAGAGCCATGGAGATTAATCTCGACGAAAGCATAGTGATCCTGGATGAGGCTCACAATATCGAGGACGCGGCAAGAGAAGCAGGAGGCCTAGAAGTTGTGGACAGTGACTTGACGGCAGCCGCAATGCAATTCGGAGATATGGTCAAGCGTAATAACCTTGTCGATTGGTGCTTACCACTCCGGAATGTAAGTGGCATCGGAATCTCTATACTTCATATTTATGTTCTCACCTTAATGATGACAAATGTGCATCTCATTATTTGTTCTTCTGCTGAAATGCCTTAATATCTTTCAATCACGCAGCTCGCGGAAATGTTTTTATCTATGCTGAATGACCAAGTCAAGTTTAGTATTAGAGAGTATGAACAATCCACAGAAATGTAAGTAACTTGGCTTGAAACCTTTTTTTTTTATATTTTTTTATAAAAGAAATATATAAACTCTGATACTGGCAGTTAAATGATTAAAAACTAGTTGGACAGGTCAAGAGATGCTTGCGAATCTCGACAGGCGCGGTGTCAGCAGACATACTATTCATGTTTATGACCGAGCATGCCAAGGGTTGTCCAAAGCTCTTAAAGAGCAGAAGGACCAACTTAAAGAGCTGAATAAGCGAAATAATAATACTTCCAGGGAAATTGAAGGAGGAAAGCCCAAATTTGATCCAGAAGCTTACATTGCTATTTCTCCAAGAACTTTGCGTGTGATGGAAGGGATTATAACGGTACTTATGCGACTAATGGATCCGGATCTGGATTGTGTAGACGACTATAAAGTCGTACTAGTAGAGTCTGTAGCTCGCCGCGATCCAAGCGCAGATAATGGAAGTGCAGATGATGCAGAAAGTTCGGATGAAGCAGAAAGGGGTGGAGGCTCTTCCACCAAAGGAAAGAGGAAACCAGCTCAAAGAAAGACCCAGACCAGTTTACTGAAAGGGAAAATTGCAGCAAAAATAAGAGAGCTCAAATTTTGGTGCATGAATCCTGGCCTCATATTCCAGCCGATCTCCTCGAAAGTACGATCGATTATCCTTACTAGTGGCACGCTTTCACCTATGGACACCTTTGCCTCCGAGCTCCAAACATCTTTCAAGATCCAACTAGAGGCAGGTCACATCATTCAAAAGTCGCAAGTATGGGCAGGAGCACTCCCGCTTGGACCAAATGGTGTCAAGATGGATGGTACCTACCGCTCTGCAAGCAGTTACCCATACCAAGATGAGCTTGGGCGCGTTATAGAGCGAATCATCACCATAACGCCTCACGGAGTCCTTTGCTTCCTATCCTCCTATAGCCTTTTGGATAACCTGATGGCTCGTTGGCGTGCAACCGGACAGTACGACCGCTTATGCGCTATCAAAAAGGTGATACAGGAGCCGAGGAAAGCACCAAACAAAATTTTTGACAAAACACTCAGAGGATTTTATGCACACATTGCGAGTCATGTAGAAAAAGGATCCAATGGGGGCGCCATCATGTTTGCAGTTTTTCGAGGTAAATGCTCCGAAGGGATCGATTTTACAGACTCCAACTGTCGGGCTGTACTAGCAGTGAGCATCCCTTTCCCAGGGCTTCATGACCTCAAGATCAAGTTAAAGAAAGAGTATAACGATAGTCAATCCCGACGGTATCGTGAACACACTCAGTTGATGCATCATCAATCTTTGCAGAGCCTGGATCATTCCAGTGGCAATTCTGCACAGAGCGCTCAGCTTGCAGCAATGATTGCTAAACGCAATCAAGGCCGGCCATTGCTTAATGGCAATCGCTGGTATGAGATCCAGGCTTTTCGAGCATACAATCAGGCTATTGGTCGCTGTATTCGACACCGACGAGACTGGGGTGCCATGGTGTTATTGGACCATCGTTTTAGTCAGCTTTCCAACCAGCAGTGTCTATCTAAATGGGTACGCCCGCTTGTCAGGACTTTTTGGGATTTTGAGCAAGGAGTTAATGATATGATGACATGGATAAAGCCCCTATGTTCTGACGGAGTTGTTATACTAGAAGAGGTTGTTAGAGAAGTAACTACGCTTATTGAACAAGCACCAGGGCAGGATAGACAAGAAGCATGTCATGCTGTCCAAGTCACCGATGATCTTTCGATAGATAGCTCGAGGCAGGAAGGGAACGACAGGAGAGAAGAGGCAATCGTCAATTCGGAAGTTAAATCCATTCAACTGGGCGAACGGGAAGGAAAACCAGAGGGAGATATTTCAACATGTGAAGACACTGTGGGTCATATAACAACGGACCTAGAGGCAAAGTTACATGAACCAAAGAATGAGGATGTTGATTATGGGGGTCCTGCTGGCCAGGACGGATCGGATATTAATGATTGGAATAATGAATGGGCGCTTGATCCAGCCGATGGCCTGTTAGATGGTGCTAACGATAACAGGCGCAGTCAAATGCAGAAGCAACTTTGCAGTGATGATATTTACCACGCGGTGTCTGAGGCACAGCAGCATGGGGCGGATGACGACTGGGGCTCTGATCTTGAAGCAGATGTCACTGCAGAGTTGGATGCTGGTTTCGAGAGCGAAAGCGAAAGCGAAACGCAGCAGAGGTCTAATGAATCTGATGACTTTCAAAACCTCGATGAAGGCGATAACATGCAAGCCCATGAGGCTGTATCAGACATGAGTACTACCGCTAAACGCAATTCTTCTGAGACTCCAGGCATGTCTATCACCGAAGCGACTGCGCTTATGCCAGTGTCTATTTCATCCACGAATATTGATGCCGAGAGTCGTGCCCCTTCGTCACAAAGTGTAGATAGCACACATCCCCATCCTAAAGCGTCGTCTCCTTTGTATTCTGCATTTTCATCAGTACGATCTCTACCTGTTTGGCCATCCGAATTTCCTTATGAGCTAGACGTGTCAAATTCGCTGACTAAGAAGTCCATGGTCCTATCTGGATTAGGATCCGATATTGATCTTCGTGTAGTTTGTAAGGTATGCAGTGGACCTTTGTTGTCTTGCTCTGAGCGTCCCAAGATCAAGATAGTGCATAAATCAATGGCCAATGAGATGGTGATGAACCGTAAGCGAGAAATCCAGGATGGATTGTTATTTGCACAATCTATGAACCAACAGACATCAGTCGTTACAAATGATTATATTCCTAATACCAATGGTACATCAGGAATGAGGTCACTAATTCCTGCGCTCAAGCGGTCTATTAGTAATCAAAGTTTGGAAGGTGTTGTCTCATTGGCTGCGGAGCCTTCTGCAGGGACAATGATCCTAGTGATTTCAAAGTCAAATGTCAAGGAAGATTCTGAGACACAGCTTAGCATGGATGAGTTGGATTGTATATGGCGTCCAGAGGATGGCCTATTTTACCGGCGGATTGTATGCGCTCAATGTAACCGTGGCTGTTCATCTATGTCCATTGGTGAAGCTCACTCTCATCTTACCATTGTAAAAACTGCTTCGGGAAATCGCGTCATTCCAGGATGGAAGGGAGTTATTGTGGTGGGTCGCAGCGATGATAGCATTGCAGAAAAGGGTAGTGCAGATGAGTTAGGCACAGTTTGGTTGACTCCAGGGGAGACAAGAATATTGTAATAAGCAGCTTCTTCTTCAATCGATATTCGGTAATACGTGCTTCCATTTATGCAATAAAGTAGTTCATTGAATGCTGTATAGTACGATACGTCTATTTTAACACAGCACAACATTTCGCAGCGGATTCTTTTCCATATCATTCGTTTGGTTTACTTCTTGTGTTGCGTCAGCTCCACAACGAAAATGCCACTAGCCATGTAGTCGTTTTTTCTGGAGTACGTTTGCATGAAAATGGGCAAAACCCTATATAGGCTTGCAGCCACAGGAGTTAGTGTCAGTATTAGGAGGTTTTTGTTCTCATCTGGCATGGTTTTCAATGGACATGAAACTGGAAATAAAAATTGAGAAATAGGGCTTGCGGCAATTATTACTGGGCAAAGGGATGGATGGATATTCTGAGCAGTCAAGGTTTATTAGCGCATTTGGATTAATGATAACGGTGATAGTGGCAGTAAGTGCAATAAATGAGAATATTAGACGAGTGATTAGAGAATGTAAACCACAGAAGAAACAAATTTAAATGGAGAGGAAGATCTAGTCAAGCGGCGAGCTGGAGAACCGGGAAGAAGAGCTGACCGGAAATTGTACAGCTATTATCGCAAACGAAAAGAAGATCAATAGAAAGACGGAAAAGGAATAATAGAAGAATAAAGTAGAGACAAGACGGATGACCTGGTAAAAAATCTACATAAAGGGTTCAGCGCTCGCAAATGGAGCAAGACACGCCTGCTGAATAAGATGAGAGAGAAGAGAATGTAAATATGTATGGAGTGAGTGTGGATCCCCAGAAAAAAATATCTTTTAGCCATTAACATGTCTCTTTATCCAAGGTAAACCATACCCAAAGTGATATGCAGAACCGCGCATTTTCGTTCACCATATGTTAGCAATGCTTGGTAATGGGCCATCCAAACGTTTACTCGAGCCCTTTTCCCCATTATGTAGCACAGGTCAACTACCGAGAAACTTAATGCAATACCTGGTGCATGTACATTGTTGATTAGCCATCTCTGTCTTAAAAAATTACAATACTGGCTGATAGTTTGAAGGCTATGGTATAACGCAGTTAAGCGTTCCGAATTCATACCATCTTTCCGATCAACTTAAAGCTTGTTGGCACTTCTAGGGTGCACACACTCAAATAGGTTCTACACAAACGTGCGCGGGTGAGGCAGGAGAGGGAAAGAGAATCCCGTATTTAAAGAAGCTAAGGAAGGAGCCAAGCAAAGACGAAAGAGGAAATGGCGATGAAGTGACCCTTCTATTGCAGTGCACAGCCAGTTAGACCTTTTCGATGCCTCCTTGCTCCACTCACCTTTCTCTATAGAAAAGGCTGCAACAAGGTCAAAAAAGAAAAGGAAGAAACGCCATGTCATGAAAATGACAAGCGATAACTTTTGACCTATTAGAAGAAATCCAAGAAAGACGCGTCTTGATTGAGGAAACCAGTCACAAGATCGCTGGACAATGCCCTCTCTTATTCCTTTTTCCTTTGATTAAACTCGTTGGAAACATTGAGCTAGGACAGTAGATCGACGACATTACGCTTTGGAAGATTTACTAATTCAGCATGGATCCCTCTCAAGGCATGTGTGCATGCTCTGATGCATGATTCAACTGCTATCAAACCAGGCCAATCCATAATGCGAAGAACACATAACTATTCGTAGCCTCAATACTGATTGTTATTATTTTTAATTTTCCTCATCATGGTAGTGATCCCAACGTTCTATCTCCATTCTATGCACCGATGGACGACAGATGAAATTACTAGCCTAAGAGATACGGTTCAGTACGAATTAACTAGGGATTGATAAGCTGCATATTTACGCTCTTTTTTTATTCTTTGTCTAAAACTCATTTTCCACAACTATCTTTCCTTGATCCATCACTCCTTTTTTCTTCCAACAAAGTCACATAGCCCAGCAAAACGCGTCAACTATCAAATATGATCACATCAACTTCGTAAGTCTGCCGGGGCAACTTCCTAGAAAGAAAGAAATGAGTCGGTTTTGATCATATTTTACACATTCGGGCTAACAAAATTGCTTGCAAATTTATCTTAAAATGTACCACTAGATGTTCGTGATCAACGGCGCAAACCCAAGCATGCAAAAGCAAGCGTAAGCATAGCTACTTCGCAGCTTTCCCTCTACTTGTTTACTGTGGCTACTAATGTTGTTTTGTTTTATATATAATCGATGTAGGATGGTAGCCTTAAGTGATTTGCTCGCCAGCAAGGTAGACTTGATATAGTGGTCGTGCGGAATGTATAGAATGCGAGATAGTCAGCTCACTCATTACCTTTATTTCTCATGCATCATCTAGTGTCCTGTGCCACCAAACTATCCACTAAAGCCCTTTCGTGATATACCTCAAGATTTATCCACACCCGCAGCTTCATCAACTTCCACAGACGGGTCCTCAGAATTGCTAATTGACCTCGATGCTCTATCTGTGTCTGTGCCATCTATCAAAGCTGATGAAAAACCTAGGCATACTATGGAATTTCGGGTTGATGACAGGGTTGATAATCCTTTTGAAATGTATTACGCGGATAAGAGACAAAAACTTGATCTCCCAACAGTGCTCGCCGAAACCTATTTCTGCACTGCCGAAGTGGTTGCAGATGGGCGCGTAAGTGAAGTTGCGCAACTGGGGCTACGAAAAGTACGTTTGAAAGATTAAGTCTAATCTTGGGTTTTTTCTTGCTTTATGGTACAACCAATTACAATAGATTGTCAAAATTACAGGCGATGCAGTTGCCAATGTCAATATGGTCTACCAACAGCTGCAGCTGGCTCAAGAATATTTTCTCCGTGCCCCATTTCGCCTTGACAAAGCCACGCTTGTTTACGGGAGCAACCGCGATGAGTTTCGTCTTTTCTTTTTTCCAGTTGAGGAGCATACTTACTATTCAAAGATATTAGCTTATTTGCCTTCATCTCTGTCACAGATGAGCCCCAAGCAAATGTGTGTCATTGAAAAGGCTGTTTATGACGCGTCTCGTGCCACTTGGGTTCTAGCCAACAATGTCAGATTACCTTCTCGTGCTCCCAATATGCAACCAAAGCTGCAATCCAACAATGCCACTAGCGGCGGCACCCAGTCTGGAAGGGGGTCACCTCAGCAGCCTTTGAATAGAGGATCACCATCCCGAGACCAGCAAAACCAATCCTCATCGCCCTCACCTTCTCGTAATTCCTATTCTCGTGCATCTGAATCGCAAGAGACGGGAAGCCTGTCAACCGGCTCTAGTGGCTCTGGGGCAATGAAAGGCCGTAACACATTTGAGAAGGAGGTGCCCACACCATGGTCGTCCTGGAAAGAGTCATCGCCAACGGTTGGGGCTCCAGCTCAATCTTCTACCCAAGTGGCTTGGGGTGGATTAAATGCAAGTAGGCCGCCATCAATGCGACCGTCTTCCTCCAGTCAAGGAGTCGTTCGCCCAGCACCGCAGTTGGAATGGGCGGCGACCGCTTTCGAAACTCGAGATGAAGATGATTTCCCTTCATTATCCGGCCCTTCAAAGGCGGCTCCCAAGCCAGCTTCCAAGTCTGGTATGCCCAAATTGCCGCCCGTACGTCAAGTGGGGTCTCCTGGTCTCGGTTTCAACGCACCAAAGCCACAGCCTCAACGAGGTACAACCGAATCAAATGCAAACCAACCAACCAGCAGATCAGTAAATGGTAATCTTGTTTTTGGAGAGCGAGAACTTGAATTCCTCGAGAATCTCCCTGACTCCAGACCAAAAGAAAGCGATAGTAAGGGATTAGAGCAGGCCAGGTTGCGGGACCCATCTAAGGAAAGAAAGGATGCCCAGAGGACTTTACGCGTTTTGCCACAATTGCAAGCATCACCAGTTCAGTCTAATCCAGGTTCACATGCACCTTTAAACACATTCAACTACGAGATCAGGCGATACAATATGCGCCGACTCACAGAGTCCATCTGGAACGGCCTGAAGGAGCTGCGAGGGCAACGCAAGGAAATGCGACTTGTCGGGCGAATTGGATGTGTTATGTATCCCACTAAGTCTGGACCTAATAAGTTCTGGGAATATACACAGCTTGAAAACCTCATTTCTCAACATCGTGAGCTTCGCCCCATATTTTCCCCAATGTAAGTTTAAGCGAGTTAAGGATAACACACTTTATGCCTTAAGGCATAATATAAATAATAGACGTAATAGGGATGCATGGGAAATACGTTATGCTTTACGCCCATAAATTTTATATCCATTAACATCCATCTTGGTTCATCTCATTGACTAAATAGTGTTACAACCATCAATGACAATGTGAATAATCTTTACGGGCTTTTAGGGTCACCTAAGTCAGAATCTGCTTCTTTCGAGATTGAATGTGATACAAGAACCAACCCAACATCAAAGTATACTCGTACGTTGGTGACCATTCCTTCGACTATAGCCACTTTAGAACGCGTGGTGACCCCCTGGGAGACATATGGTGAGGTGACTTGGAACGCAATGGACAAACACATGGACTTTGCGATTGCCCTTGAAGCGCGCGAAGGGGTTAGTTATAACACAAAAACCGCTCTCGGACGAACGGACGTCAAGCCTTTCAGTGTTTTCCGCAAGAAGCTTTCAATTGGGTAGGCGTTTGAAGTTGAGTTAGAATGCTATGCATACACGATTTGTATATTCATTTTCGTGCTATGTAGTATATTAACAATCTGTATGCATTTATGCTTGTATTTAATAGCACTCACAATAGCCACATTACCTGTCACAATGTCAAGGATTTCCTTACGGTCCGTGCTATCAACTTTAGAGACACCCGAACATATGAAAAAATGGGAGATTATGTAACCGTGATCCATCGCATTGAAGAATTGAACTTGATCAGAGCCGAAGGTCTTGACACTGTTACAGGCAGAACGGGAGGATCTGGCAAGAAGTGGTTTGAATTTGAGGTAATAGAGAACATTCCTTGTTGATGCATCATATTGTTGTTATTGTTTATGACTCCTATATCCACAATGATTGGACTAACAGGAAGAGATGTTGGCTTGTATGTTTTAGGTGTACGATGAGACGATTAACCACAAGCTCGTCTCCAATCTGACTATGATCCCAGGAACAGTTGCTGACTGGACTGTTGAAGATATCCTTGGGACAGATCCCAACAACTCTGACAAGCTGGCATATTTGGTCAAGGGTATGATGACTCTGGTTGACCATTGTCATGAAAAATTTGATCATTAAACAAAAAAAAAAAAAACCAATAGCTTGTGGGCTACGAACTAGAAGAAAACTAGCTGTATTTATTATAATGATGTCTATGGTACAATAGTCTATGCATAGCATTTCTTTCAACCTTGACTTGGATCCTGTAAATGAGGCTGAAGTTGTTGTTGCTGTTGCTGTTGTTGCTGTTGCTGCTGTTGCTGCTGCTGGTGAAGCATCTGTTGCTGTTGAAGCAATTGCTGATGCTGCTGCTGCAGTTGAAATCGTTGCTGAAATGTAAGTGGTGATCCGAATGGTGCTCCTGGAAGACCTTGCATCATGTTGGGGGTTCCTGCTGTTTGACCTGGTATTCCCATTGTCTGAATCGGGCTATTGTTGATATTTACTAGCGAGTGTACATATGCAACAAATGGTTATAAAATAAATAACAATTGTCAATGAGAGTGTTGGGTGAGGCATAGTTGATTAGACATTCATATACAAATATATTCTACCTGGTCCAGCTTGCGACGAAGCTTGTTGGTGCTGAAAAGCAAGTTGTTGCTGCTGTTGCTGCTGTTGCTGAGCTTGTTGGGCTTGTTGCTGTAAGATCCTATTCCTTTGCTGCTGTATGAGTTGCGCCTGCATCAAGAACTGCTGCTGCTCTGGACTGATTGCACCGATCGGGTTTGCCGGCGACATGAGGTTAGGGGAGTTCACAACACCTTGTTGTAACTGTTGGAGCTGCTGCTGCTGTTGTTGAAGAGTAGCCGGCATTCCTACTGTCAGGTTCGGGATGGGTACTTTCAAGAAAAGCAGTCCGACTAAGCTGAGTCGCTTTTCGTTGTAGATCAGAACCAACCCAGCATTCGGCCCAATTTGTGGGAACCGGACAGTTGCAACAGCCTTCTTAAGACCCAAGTTCTTGAGCAGTACATCAAAAATAGAACTGTTTTCCATTGAGCTTCCTGCTGCTGGATAAATGTGAATGATCGGTAAGCTGTGCGTCTCCGCTAATTTTTGTAACTCAGAAGTCTTTGCAGGCATCTGACCCGTTATCAAGAGCTTTTTGGGCCACAACGAAAATGAACTACAGGGAAAAAATACAGACGTTATCAATTGCCATTAGCCATTAACCACTAGCCTAGTGGATAATAAACAAATATATTAGTGAGCTTACTATTCTTCCTCAAGTGACTTATCAAGCTTTTTTCCGCCAAAGGTAGAGATCGAACAAACGTATTCACGAGATGGGCTGTTAGGCGGGCTGATAATCCAAGCTAATTCACCGGACCAGATCGGATCACTTCCCAGCCCAAAGTGACGTTGTTGCTGCTGCTGTGCTTGTTGGAGTTGAAGCTGATGCTGATGATGCAAACTTTGAAGCTGTTGCTGCTGAGGCAATATATGAGGTTGAGGTTGTCCAATAGGCGGCTGTACCCCAGGTTGCTGATGTTGCTGCTGAGGTGGCGGTTGTTGCTGCGGTTGTTGTATTTGTTGTCCATCTTGTAGTAAGGTCATGGGTCCTGGTTGGAGTTGTGGGGTGTTTTGCTGTTGCTGCTGCTGCTGCTGCTGCTGCTGCTGTTGTTGTTGTTGTTGCATCTGCTGTGCTCTTTGCTGTAAGAACATGTTTTGTAACTGCTGTTGCTGTTGTTGCTGCTGCTGCTGTTGCTGTTGTTGTTGCTGCTGCTGCTGTTGTTGCTGTTGTTGCTGCTGCTGCTGCTGCTGCTGTTGTTGCTGCTGTTGCTGCTGTTGTTGAGGCACTTGCTGCTGCTGAGGCACTTGCTGCTGTTGGGCCTGAGATGACTGCTGTTGTATCTGCTGAAGAGCCTGTTGTCGCTGCTGTAATTGTATTAACTGCTGCTGTTGTTGAGGTGTCAAAGCAACACCTGCGGCTCTTTGCTGTATAATTCGCAATGCATGTAGTTTTGTGGTTGGAATGTTAGGAGGTAAGCCTGGAGGTGGGCGTTGCTGTGAAGGCTGCTGTTGAGGTTGTTGGGGTTGTTGTTGATTTTGCTGCTGATGTTGTTGTTGGGACTGCTGCGGTTGTTGTTGGACAGCTGGAGCCACTACGGGAGATCCACTAGGGATGCTGGCCACCGGTGATCCTATATTTCGTTGGAGTGGAGACCCAATCACAGCAGATTTAGCGGCCAATGGAGATCCAATTCCAGAAGTCACCCCTGGGATCTGCAATTGCTGGTTTGATTGTTGGGGCTGCTGAAGAGATTGCAATGGCTGCGCTTTCAAGTGCTGCTGCTGTTGCTGATATAAATTGTACTCCTGGCTTGTAGGGACTGCAGCTGGCTTTACTGGACTTGCATTCACGCCAATACCTCCTGACGTTGGAGGTATATGATTTGGAAAATTTACTTGTTGCTGTTGCTGTTGCTGTTGCTGTTGCTGTTGCTGCTGCTGCTGCTGCTGCTGCTGCTGCTGTTGTTGTTGTTGTTGTTGTTGTTGTTGTTGTTGTTGTTGTAGTAACAGCTGGCGCTGAATCTGCTGCTGCTGCTGCTGCTGTGCTTGTCTCTGTGCCTGTGCTAAATGCACTGCTTGTTGAGCTTGCTGCTGCTGAGCTTGCTGGGCAGCCAACTGAGCAGCGTGTTGTACAGCAATTTGCGCAGCTTGCTGCTGAGCTATCTGAGCCTGTTGCTGCTTGATGACGGGTGACATCTGCTGCTTGATGAGTGGTGACATTTGTTGCGACTGCTGTGGTTGTTGGGGCGGTTGTGACTGAGATTGCTGCTGTAGTTGTTGTGCTTGTTGCGCTTGTTGCGCTTGCTGTGCTTGGACCGCTTGGGCTGCAAGTTGCTGGCGTTGAAGTTGTATTGCTTTGATTGCTTGCAGGTGTTGAGGAGTCATCTGAGGAGACATAGTAGGGATTTGTCCGGATGTTGTCTGCGACGAAGCAGGGGGCTGTTGCAGAGGCTGCGAAAGTTGCGTAAGTTGTGGAGGCTGTGGCGATTGCTGTTGCTGTTGCTGTTGTAATACTTGCTGCTGCTGCTGCTGCTGCTGCTGCTGTTGGGGCGCTTGTGGATGAGGGGAGCTCTTTGGCGGTATCGGAACACGCGTCTTTGGTAACGCAGGACTTACTACTGTCGTACTATCATCAGCATTCGTTTCTGGTATTGATATGGCCCCTACGTGAGTGTCCGCACCCGTCTTGGTTCCTTGGTCCTGTGAAGACTTTTTCGGATCATCTAGTGGCGGTACAGTTGCAGTTGGAGTATGACCATCATCCACCTTAGTCCTTTTGGCAGAATTCCCTGAAAGACTTGGGGAGTTCTCTGTAGCGGCTGGCGAGCTCGCAGAGGTCTCTCTTTTAAGATCCATGGACTCTGGAGGCCCGTTTATACTGCCACGTTTCAGCCCTGCATTTGGACCCAAGTGATTGTCTGGCGGAATGGGTGCAGAGGGTAGTTGAAATCCTGCTAATTTGACAACATGGGCTGGAGACGCTTTCGGGATTGCATCATTAATTTCAGTAGACGTGTGAGGGTTAACCTGGTTGGAGGAAGTTAATGATATCAGTGTAGACTGTTAATAAATGAGCAATTTTCCAACTTAGAAATGATAAAGAGTACACAAGTCGCCGGATTTCACCTTTTTAACCAGATCTAGCAACTCGCTGTGTTCTGACGGTGAGATCAGTGATAGTGATATCGAGCGCTATTGATTTTTTTTTTTTTTTTTTTTTTTTTTTTGCAAATTTATCCATGTGTTCCTCAGTTAAATTAGCTTTGTGCTTCATTATTCTTCGCCAGATTTGAAATTGATTACAACTAACCCTGTGTAATTCCTGAGCGGCACTCTCCAGATCAAAGTTGTCATATCGCTCGCTAGAATTGCATCGGCAACCAGTCATATGCGGAGCGCTGTCGGCGACAAGAATGAGGTGACGTTCCGGATCTATACTGTCGGTTGTACGATATTCATCGTGTTGGTCAAACATCTATAACGCCGAAACAGATTCAGAATGGAACAAGGGGACATTAGGGTGTATCGTACGATAGTCATTTCATGAAAGCGATAGCCATTTTTTCTTAAACGTACCTCGAGCGCTGCTACAAGTCCCTCAGTCACAGCATTACGAAAGACTCCACCATATTCAAACTTGATACCTTTTAGTTCACGCAGGAATGACAAGGAATCATTCGTAAAGTAACGAGTATCGACCGTTAATGCAGAACTTGGTTGATAGTCACCATAAACTATCAATCCGCAGCGTACAAGAGGCTATACAAAGGGAGCAGGGTGTACTCTTAGTCAGCCAAGTTTACTGTAGTTACTGCAAAACGAGTAATTGAATATGCTGCTGTTGCTCCAATTGATGCTTTCACTGCTTCCCGTTGGATATCCAATAACTGCGAATATTGTTATGAAGTCTTACTGCATCTTTCGGGCGAGGCTGGTTTGTTTCAGGATCAGTAGGAGGTGTACGGAAGTGTCTATCAATCATACAACAGGAGCATTGAAATACGGTGTTTAATAAAGCCCAGCATGCAAAATTGTGTGATGGGGAAGCTGTTACATTATTTACAATAGATCTGCTTCGACAATGATCTCCTTACCTTAGAATAGGTTCAATGTACGCAATGAGGATCGAGTCAAATTTCAGTCCCATTCTGGCTGAGTTCTCGATGACAAACACGCACAGGATTTCGTGTCTCTGCAATAGAGGTCCTGGTGTCGATACATTATGAAGGGGCATTGGTGATGCACTCGCTCCAGGTGATGCCATGCCAAAGGCAGGCGATGCAGCAGTTGGTCCTGCCGAGGGTGTGTGAGCATTAGCTGCCAACATGACTGGAGGTTTAAAAAAAGGGAGCCAGGTTGTTTATTTGTGCCTCTCTGGTCTTTGTTTTTGCGTACAATAAACTACTAAATGGTGAGCAAATAGGCAAATGGCAATATGTGTTAACAGTCAATAGCCAATCAAGACGTGCAAATGAAGGGAAGAAAGGGACTACACAGGAGAAATGGCGGAAATGGCCACGAGAGATGCGGATGATATGAAGGAAAAAGGAAAAAGCAAAAAAAGAGCACATGTAGTTGGACGATGAGCAACAGGTTTTTATCTGTCTTGAAGTATTGCGCGGCACTTAAATTGAGCTTGCTTATAAGAACGGATTTGCATTGTCTTGACAAGACTCGCTGCCACTGAGTGCAAATGTCTTATTATCCAATGTCATATTGCCCATTAGGTCTTCAAACAGAGGCCGTCGAATGGTTTGTATTTTGAATATTTGTGTCCGCTCAACCTCGGCTAGCACACTTGGCTCCAGCACATCTGTTCCTTGGCCCTGCCGCACTTTAACTCGCGTATAAGCCTCCACTGGCCGCCTACATGACAACCGGATCCTACAGCCGGTGTATTTCATTTCCGGTCGCTGACATGGGTTCATGGGAGGACTGTCTGGTAACTCTACATAGAGCGGGATCACATTTTCATGAACCCATTCTAGCGAATACCCTGAGCGCTCAAAGATTCGGTCAATCCAATGCATGCGCGTTTTAAGTGCCACAGCTTTTGGCCGCTCCTCTCTGTCTTTAGTCACAATAAATATCACCTTCCCTGCAATGTCCGTCGGTACTCCATATATCTCGGACTCAGACTGATCCAATACGCAAATAGGCTCTAAAAGGCCAATGTGTGAAGGATAAGCTGTAGAGATAGAAGCTAAGATACTGTCCAGTCGTCTGAACTCCTCCGCAAATAATTGCACACACTGCTCCTTGAGTTCCTCTGAGCTATGGTAACTCGCCGGGGGAAATCTGGCCTGCAGGAGAGCCCATGAGTCGTCAACAATATACAAACTTTGAAGCTTAGTGGACGCATTCTGAACCTGAATATCTGCCAAATGTTTCCTGTCATAAAGATCCATGTGAAATGGTGCCGCAAGCATCGCTCTGACATGCAGATCAGACTTGAGCGACATGACCACAGCTAAAACATTGGACTGCAACGGATTTATCTTATGAGTATTGCTCATGTCTGTATGTTCAGATGTATCTCGTGGTGATCCCGGAACGTCATTCGCATTGCCAGAGTCAACAATTTCCGGTAGTACGCGCACAATTTCAGACAACAGCTCTGCGTGATATTTGAGTATGGGGCAAAATAGATCTATAATATAGCATTGAAAATCCATCAAAACAACGAAGCAGCTAAGTGAGAACTGCATTGAGTGTAAATGAATGCATTATGATACCTGAGTATAAAATAACAAGGTGTCGCCGCGATCTGTCGACCTCAGATAACTGATCAAGTTTTGAGTAAATCTTTGCCATCAATGTACTGCAATTTTGTGCTGTCAATCCTGCTTTCAAGTCAACCAGGTCTGACTCGAAAGGATGTTTATCTGGCTGCTGTATATCTGAATACTGTAGTATGCCACTGGAGACTATATTCTTCTGTTCTTGTTGGACCAGAAAGGAGCTGAAGTCGGGATTACATTCATTGTAACTCCCACAAGGTTGGGCAGAAGAGAGAATAGGAGGCATGAGTTGAATGTCTTCGGGATTATTCCCCGATTTTCAATGTAAGCTTCAATCCTGTAAGATTTCTTTTTTGTTTACGTGTTAATTAAAATAGAAATGACAAAGATTCGGTGCCACCAAGTTTTTTTTTTTTTTTATGGCTTAAATTTTTTGTGGAGATGTGGAGAACAGAGACAGTTTATTTAGTTCTTTCATGGTTTTTCATTTGTGCCAGAACCCGAACTGCTGGTACATGGTTGTTTAGATTGTTCTGCGTTCGGGGTGTCGTCATCCAGTGCTGTGGTCTCAAACAAAACAGTATCTTGAGTTGGATGCACTTTGAATGTAGTTGATGGCCCTGAGGGTATTGGTGGAAAAGCGATAGGTGTACCTGCTGAAGGCGTCGGACCCAAAAATGTCTTTTGACTTAGTCCGGGGAGGTTAGCACCATTACTTGCTGCTGCATGAAGCCGCATATCCAGCGCTTTCAATGCCAACGCTCTAAAATAGATATTCGGAGGAGCAAAAGGCTTGTTAGGAAAAAAGGAAGGACCATCATCTAGATGATGTAAAAACCGCTTCACTATAAACTTGGTTTCCCTTTCTTTCAGTTCGTACCTCCGACGTTCTGCTTCGACGCGAAGACTGGCAGGCTGTGTCATAGGAAGGATCATACCCGACATTTGCGAGTTTTCAAGATTCTGTTCTAAACTGCCTCCAAACCCTAATGGTGAACATACACGAAACCGTACCAGGATCCCAAATACAAGGCTTGATAGGACTTTGACTGGAGGTCTAAAATGTAAAGATTGCAAAGGCGATTAATCCTTTGAAGAAACACACGAATGAAGAAAAAAGAGTCCATGTCCCATTAACCCTTATGAATAGCTCATTCCTATTAAAACATACTGAGCAGCCTCAGGAAAAAAAGAAGCAAAAGAAAATGTCTCGCTTCGGTCGCCTTGAATACCATCCTGAGTTTTGAAGAATCGTGAGTACACCCAGGAGATATAGAGGCCATAAATAGCCAGTATGAGTTGAATCTGACTGTGAGTAATAAGGCTTTCAAACACCATGAACCCTGCAAAAAGTATAGGCAATGTCTATCATAATGATGACGCACAGCGAGAATAGGTTATCATAAGTTATGTCAAATCCCTTTGTCTTATGCCTTTGAAGACAACAACCTTGTAGAAATCTACCTTGACGCGAACCGAAAAGACGCCCCAAACGGTGACCAGATGCTCAGGAACAAGCTGCTTGAACCCAACCAGGAAGCCTGCCATAACAGCGGTCAGTCCATAGGCTTGGGTTTCGTATCTTTCAATAAAAAAAAAAAAAAAAAAAAAAAAAAAAGGTACCTTAGTATGCAAGCGATACAACTAATCGCTGACAGATAAATGATCATTGATCTCATGCTTACAGAAGATCCTCGTTACCGCGGATAATATACACGAATAGACAGGTGAAGTAGAGGGCAAGCATACTGCCTATACTAGTGACAGCTAAGAACTTGAAGAACTCACGCGAGCCCCATGCTCTTTCTAGATACTTACCACTCCCTAACAGGACTGCAGTATTGATTGCAAACTGAAGCATGCAATGAAAAACAAAAAGGTTTGTGCGTAAGTATATTTTAAACCTGGTCATTTATCCCTCCTTTTCTCTCCAAAAAAAAAAAAAAAAAAAAAAAGAAAAGAAAACGCGCAACATCGTATCACGAAAGGTTTCGATCCTGGACATTCCA
Organism: Lobosporangium transversale; assembly: GCF_002105155.1. Classification (NCBI taxonomy): domain Eukaryota; kingdom Fungi; phylum Mortierellomycota; class Mortierellomycetes; order Mortierellales; family Mortierellaceae; genus Lobosporangium; species Lobosporangium transversale. The sequence continues at coordinate 181,696 of NW_019028997.1, read as the reverse complement.
TTATGATTCTGGACTTAGATATTCTTTCAAAATCTGCTACCCTTGATCATTTTGACTGTTGCCACACTCTCAGTAAAACAACGCGTTCCAAGCGCTTTTATGAACTTCAACTATAGTATCTTGGAGATGTCGTCTGTACTATTCTTATCCTGATAAACATATGCGCTCTACTATGGTCGGCTAATAACATTACCTGAATTATGCTCTTTTCAAAAAATGATGCTGTAGCAAATGTCCAAAATCGATACGGTGCCCTATCATGATAATGACAAATAAAAAATTTGTCATGACACATGTTTGATGCTTTATTCAAAAGCTTGATATAACAATCATGAAAACAATGATAGACAAGCAGACAAACGCATACAAGGCAGGCACCATGGCTATCAATGGGACGAACGATGAATCTGCATATGAGGTAGGTTGGTCTAAAGTGTCTGAGGTGCCTGTACTAGAGTCGATAGACGTGTAGCGAGCGAATAGCATGTCTCTAAAGCGCATGGTGAACCCTAAGGCTGTCAGAACCGTCATGGCTGTAGAGACGCTTTTTGTTAGTGGCGGCACATTAGAGAAGGTTGACCTCCAGCTGGCCGATGCAGCAGTGGAGGACATGGTAATAGAGGTGACAGATGCTGAGAAAGTGAATAACGGTGAATTAAATTGGTGATATCACATGACTGCATTTAGCTCATTGTCTCTCACTCTTGACTCACTCTGTGGCAATCTTGGACACAGTTCAGACAAAAGCAAAAGCCACGAATTTAAAAAATGGAAGCTGCGGTTGGTGCTACAAGGATCTTGACATGACCATTTTCAAATTGGGTCTTTTTTGTTTCTTTTATCCTCTTACTTCTTTTGTTTTTTATTTTCTGATATTGTCTTTTCTTCTTCTTCTTCTTCTTCTTCTTCTTCTTGTCCTATTCTTTTTTCATTCTTCCCATCTGTCCATCATATCTCCCCTTTCCCTCAACTCCTTACTTTTCCACTTATACAACTGTATGTTTGTTATCTGCTATGTATTATTTTTTGTAGTAATAATGGTTTTTTGCTTTTGTTGCTGTTTGTGCTTTGTTTTTGCAGTGCTAGTTTTGGTTTTCTCCATATTTCTTTGTTTCCAGTTCTTTTGACTCTTTCTTTTATTTATCCTATTGATATTATAGACATATAAAAACACACCATGACCTTCCGTCCTGACTACTGGACTGCCAACAAAGTCCGTGAGACCTTCATCTCTTTTTTCCGTGATCAGCACCAACACACATTTGTCCCAAGCTCATCCACCATCCCTCACGATGATCCCACTTTACTCTTTGCCAATGCAGGCATGAACCAGGTACATTTCAAATGGTTTATGTTTTGAATTGATCAGTTTAATGTGAGAAAAATCAGTCACAGTTTAGTAATAGAACCATGTGCTGATTTTTTTTGCTTCGGCAGTACAAACCCATCTTTTTGGGAACTATCGATCCCAACACAGAATTTGGAAAGCTTACACGCGCCGTTAACTCGCAAAAGTGCATTCGTGCTGGTTAGTTGACGATTTTTATATTTTGTTATTATTATGATTGGTTCAGCATTCATTTATTTTATCTTTCATGGCTCTGACTTTTAACATTTATCAATATTATAGGTGGAAAACATAATGATCTCGAAGATGTCGGCAAGGATACTTATCATCACACCTATTTTGAAATGTTGGGCAATTGGTCGTTTGGTGATTATTTTAAGGTAGATTTACTTTATTTTCCTATTGTGATCTTGTGGATCTTGCCGGCATATAAGGTCGCCGAAGAATCTTGCACTTACCAGTCATATCGTATAACTGTACACATATGTCTTATGATAGAAAGAGGCAATTGATATGGCCTGGACACTGTTGACTGAGGTCTATGGCTTACCCAAAGACCGCCTTTATGTTACTTACTTTGGAGGCGATGAAAAACAGGGATTGAGCCCCGATCTCGAAGCCAAGGAGCTTTGGCTTCAGGTCGGTGTTCCCGAAAACCGTATTCTCCCGGGCAGCGCTAAGGATAATTTTTGGGGTAATTATTTCGGCAGAGTGGCGCTGATCTATTGGAATTTAAGGATTGTGATGATTTAGTGCCTCGTTTGTTTTATCCTTTCCAACCTGCTAATCCTTTTTAAAATGTATTCCGCTATTTGACTTTTTATAGAGATGGGTGAGCAGGGTCCATGTGGCCCTTGCTCAGAGATCCACTTTGATCGTATTGGGGGCCGTGATGTGGCCCACTTAGTTAATGAAGATGATCCCAACGTAATTGAAGTTTGGAATCTCGTATTTATGTCTTTCAACCGCGAGTCTGATGGCTCATTACGCCCCCTTCCCAACAAACATATCGATACTGGAATGGGTTTCGAGCGCTTGGTTTCTATTCTTCAGAATAAAAGCTCCAATTATGACACCGACGTCTTCCAACCAATTTTCAGAGCTATCCAGAACGTCACCGGTGCTCGCCCTTACACAGGTTTATTAGGCGCTGAAGACAAGGATGGGATTGACATGGCCTATAGAGTGATTGCAGATCACGTCCGCACTTTGACCTTCTCCATCTCGGACGGCGGTGTGCCCAGTAACGAAGGACGTGGCTATGTTTTGAGACGTATTTTACGTCGTGGTTCTCGCTATGCTCGTAGAAAATTCGGCGTCCAGATTGGCTCCTTCTTTTCTTCGCTTGTGGATACAATCGTTTCTGAGTTTGTATGCCATCTTGATCTTTCACGTTGGCTTTCTATTTGTAAATTTTGGTTTCTCTTTTTCTCATAACCTGAACTTACATTAATATTTGGTTAAAATACTATAGGGTGATTCCTTTCCCGAAATTCGTTCACGCATTGATGATGTCAAGGAAATTTTGAACGAGGAGGAAGAAGCTTTTTCGCGTACTCTGGATCGCGGTGAGAAGCTCTTTGATGGATACCTTCAAAAGGCTATCGACGCTAAGGCTACTTATCTTTCTGGTGCTGACGTCTGGCGTCTCTACGATACATATGGGTTCCCCGTTGATCTGACTCGCTTGATGGCAGAGGAAAACGGTATCTCTGTGAATGAGGAGGAGTTTTCTAAGCAGCAGGAAGCTGCCAAAGCCCTAAGCAGAGCCGGTAAGGGTTCTGGCGCTGGTGCTAAAGAGGTTGTTGCCTTTGATGTCCATGACATTGCTTCTGTTGAAGCCAAGGAAACTGTCCCCAAAACCGATGACTCGTTCAAGTATCAATCTGGCAATGTCAATGCTCACATCAAGCTTATCTATCGCAACCACGAGTTCCCTGAAGATACATCTGCTATTGAGGATCAAAAGTCTTTCGGTATTCTCTTGGATCGTACAAACATGTACGCAGAACAAGGAGGTCAGGAATACGACACCGGTAGTATTACTGTAGATGGTAAAGCTGAGTTTGTTGTTGAGAACGTTCAGGTCTATGGTGGCTATGTTTTGCACACCGGATATCTCAAGTACGGCACTCTTCATGTTGGCGATGAGGTTGTTGTCCAGTTTGACGAGCTTCGCCGCTGGCCAATTCGCAACAATCATACTGGAACACATATCCTCAACTTCGCTCTTCGTGAGATTTTGGGCAATATTGTAGATCAGAAGGGCTCTTTGGTTGCGCCTGAAAAGCTTCGCTTCGATTTCACCTCTAAGAATGGAATGACACCTCAACAGATTCATGAAGCCGATTTGATGGCCAGCGACTTTATCAAGCGTAATCTTGTTGTATATTCTCAGGAAGTGCCTCTGAATATTGCCCGGCAGATCACAGGACTTCGTGCTGTATTCGGTGAAGTTTATCCCGATCCAGTCCGTGTTGTTAGCATTGGTTATGATGTGAACGAGATCTTGAAGGATGTTACAAATGAAAAGTGGGCCAAGACCAGTGTTGAGTTCTGCGGTGGAACGTAAGTTATCTTTTTGAAAATAGATATCATCTGTGGCGGTCACCTGGATTAAACAAAGCTTTCTAATACAATTTTTCTTCTTTTAATCACTATTTTGATGCTGAATAGGCACGTCGCTAAGACTGCTGACATCAAGCATTTTGTCATTATTGAGGAAAGCGGTATTGCAAAGGGTATACGACGGATTGTTGCTGTGACTGGAGAGGAGGCTTACCAGGCCGAGAGGGTCGCCAATGAATTTGAGCAAAAGCTGAATCACGTTGGCTCAGGTGCACTTTCTAGTTCAGCTTTGGAGCAGCAGCTCAAGGTCCTGGCTAAGGAATTGGATGAGATTGTGATTTCAGCCTATAGAAAATCGATTTTTAAGGAACGTTTCGCTGGTATCAAGAAAGCCTTCGATGATGCTGACAAGGCCCGTAAGGCCAAGCAGGTTAAAGATGCTGTAGAGCAGTGCAAGCAGCATTTTGAAACCGATCCCAAATCTAAGGTTTTTGTGGCCCTACTGGACGTTGGCTCGAACGCCAAGGCGACTGCAGCTGTGGTAACACATGTCAAGGCACAGCTCAAGGATAAGGCTGCATATGTGTTCTCAGTAGATGAAACCAACGGCAAGGTGTCTCACGCATGTGTTGTAGGTCAAGATATTCTGAATAGCGGGAACGATCTCAAAGCAACTGAATGGGCAGATGTGGTAGTTAAGATTGTAGGAGGACGTAAGGGTGGGAAAGATGATTCTGCTCAAGGCGCTGGGGAGCATGCAGACAAGGTGCAGGAGGCCATTGACGAGGCCAGAAAATATGCCGAATCGAAATTGAACTAAAATCGGGATGCTGGCTGTCATATTTTCTCATTCTCATTTTTACGCATTTTTCTCCTTTATATTTTATCATTCCAAAACGACATCAGTCTCAGATTCGTTTGTAATAAATCACTTGTAAGATCCATGATTTCCTTGCATGGCATGAATGATTATTTTACGTTTCGGTTAGTCAAAATAATTTCGCTTTTGTGCACTTTTTTTCACTAGACATTTTTTTTCACTGGTGGACTTAACCAGTGCGATACATTGTTAGTCTACAAGTAGCGAAATGGTGAATCCTAATATAAAAATATCCTGGTGTGCCCTTGGTGCACCATACCAACGGTGAGGATTTTCATAGTGGTGCACTGCACTAAAAAACATCTTACACCAGTGAAAAGTACTGATGGTTTATTTATTTCAGATTGGCTTCCGCCACAAAAAAAAATATATATATTAAACTGGTTTAAAAAAATATAAAAATAAAAAATATATTACAGCTTGGCTTGCTTCTGTCCAAAGAAACCAATCTTCTCTTGTGTGTCCTTCATCATGGTGTCAAGCTTGAGAGCAAGCATGATAGCACCTTTGACCTTGATCTTGCCGGTCATAAAAGCCTTTTGACCATTGGTCTTGCCCATAAAGAGATCAACAAAGTCCTTGTCCTTCATTTCAAGCACGATATCAGGCTTGAGACCTTCAATCTTACCCTTTTTCATCTGACCGATACCATTCTTCATATCCATCGTCCAAACAGCCGTGTCACCTTTGCTGTTCTTAACATTAAATAAGAAGACACCCTTGACCCTGGCCACCTCGGCCTTGCGCTCCTCATCCGATAGCACCTGGAGATACTCATATATCTGAAGAATAAGGAAGCTGGATTCAAATCCATCGTAACCAAGATCACCCTCCGCGCCTTTTGGAGGGCCCATGCCGAGGGAACGGAAGATCACATCGAGTTTCATAGCCATCATCATGGGACCTTTCAATCCAATTCTATCGGTGATGAAAGCACGTGCGCCCGAAAGATCTCCGACAGCTAACGCAACCATGTCCTCGTCTGTGAGAAAGAGTGTAATGTCAGGAGTACTAGGAGCAGGGCCTTCGTTGATGACACCTTTGTTCTTGACCTCAGCATGCCAAATCTTGACTTCTGCATTTGGCGACTTGTCCTTCTTGATGTGGAACTCAAAGATACCGTTAACCTGCTTGACTAGATCTTGGCGCTCCGAGGGTGAGAATGCATCCAGAGCTTCGTTAAGGCGAGCAAAAATCTCTGTAGATTGATAGGTGGACATTTTATGTTTGTGGTTGCGTAATTGATTGATTGATTCTTGTATCTGCGTTGTAGCTGTTGGCTGTTGGTGGATGATACGGCTTGGCAAGGGTTGGGTTTCGTGTTTTTGAATGGAGCACAATGAGGAGTGAATGAAAGAGATGAGGTGGAAGAATGGGTCTATTTTATAATGTGCACCCCGACGAAAAAAAAAAAATAAATCCGCGTGTGCCTTTCAATATTCAGGTGTGAAAGTCGTGAATAAGTTGAATGTGGGGCAAATGTCTCCGGCAGAGCAGAGAAATAAGGTTAGTACAGAGTTGTGGGGAAAGGAATTTCGGTTAACAGCGAGTTGTATCTCTTTACCCACCTTCTCTTTTTTTTTACTTCTGTTATTCTTCAAGTTTATGAGAACTTCTACCTTGTGTCTTGGTATCCTAAGCATGTGTACAGTATCCTTTCGGGAGCCAAGAAAAAAAGTATTGGAAATTTAACAAGAAAGCGGTTTTACAAAGACATCCAAACCTGTCATTCGATGCTCATTGGCTGACCGCAGCCGACCGCGGCTCAACTGTGCATGTGTACAAAGATGAGATGTTTCATAAAAATACTATGCTGTTGTCTAGAACTGGGATATCTCTCACAACTTTTCTACTACTACAGCACGTGAAAAGCATGATCAAGCACATGGTTCGTGCCCTTTGAACAGTCCTTCATCTTCAATGCAGGCTAGAAATACAAAACAATTCTTGATCATCAAAGTCTTTTTTTTTTTTTTTTTTTTTTTTTTTTTTGCAGCCAAGCATCACGTTTCATAGAAAACGATATTTTCAGTTAATACCCTTCGCTTTACAAATCAGATCATAACAATTGTACAGATTAGACATAAATGAAATGATACGATACGGTTTTCCACTAGAAGATTCAAGTCTTACACAAGGTTGGAATCTGTTAAAGTGGGACCTCATAATGTTTCTTCGAAAGGATAAAATAGCGTATAAAAACAAATAGAATTCAAGCCATCTTGACCATTAAGTAACCAACAAATATATGCAGCAACCTGCGCCATTATCAACACCGCTTCCCTTGGCACTAAAGCGATATTTCATTCTGACACTTCATCCACTCAGGTTTTTTCGCTTCTAATCTCCTTTAATATTTATCTCTCAATCCAATTTAGAAACTTAGTATCCTCTTAACAAAGTAGAAAAAAGGTAAAAGGACCCGAGGAACACTGACCTAACCTTGATTGCAGGGATATATACATTATTTATTCAGATGGTGATGGTACTCGCCATGCGTGAAAAGCATTGTATCCTAAAGTTTCATTGATGGACAACCATATTAGGACTCACTCGAAAATTACTGAAAGTAAAAAAAAGTGTCCTCTTTGAATATTTACATAAATCCAGGACTTCCACCTGAGCTCGTCGGGGCCATAAACAACCGACTAGGATGAAAGGCTGTTTTGAAGACGCGTTTTTCTATGTTTACAAGCGTTATAATGCTAGCCAATTGGCTCCAAAAGACTCTAATTGGCCAAATTTTAATTCTTACCATGTACTTTCAATTGACTGGCCAACATCTCGGTGCTCATTCTTCCATCAAATACCCAGATTTTGTTCTTGGATTCAATCTGCTGAATCAGTTCGAGTTCGGAGCTCCGCCATAGGCTAGCATATCGCTATCAGCCCGAGATAACGTCATCACCTGACCGAACAGAATACGGAAGCCAAGCTGGTCCTAACGTTGATAAAATGGTGCTACCGGATCCTGAGATTGTCATCAATGCCCTGCTTCTCCTCGAGCTGCCCTCCGAATCTTCCTGAAGTGTTCTTTTTCAGCCGCTTACCCTCCATCAACGTATAGAACAAGGTTGAGCCTAGCTTTAAGGTTCAGCAGGTACTGTTTGAGGATCATATATGCTTGATCTAGTGGGTTGTTGGAGCAGGCATTCTTGAAAGCAGAAAAAACGAGAGACATCAATTCTTCCTATTCGGCTAGCTATGGCTGTCGTTATCGTCGCCGGGTCGAGTCCTGAAGAGTCACGGATAAAAAGGAATCACGCTTTCAGACCCACTGTCGTCGAAGAATGCAGAAGAAAAGTGGAGAAGACAAGAGAATCTTTTTATGCACGATGACATCAATATCCCTGAAATAATTTCAATTGGTTGTTGCCCAGTTTGCTGTCATCCAAAAGAGGTCTAAACCCTGTTAAATAGTGCCTGAACTAGACAACTAAACCACTTTCTTGGTTCTTCTCTGTTTTTACTAGCTTCTTTAGTCATTGCCATTGCCATTGCCATTGCCAGATCTATTTTTTTTTAATTTTTTTTATTATTATATTATATTATATTATATTTTATTTTATTTTATTTTATTTTATTTTATTTTATTTTATTTTATTTTATTTTTTTGCAATGTTTCCAAGAATGAGTACTAATGACCGCACACTGTTTAAAACAATTTGTGCTGACTTTGAAGACATTCATCCAAGTGATCTACATGGCATTTCAAGACTTTTGGGTGCACAGTACTTATGCGAATCTAACGGCCCACACCGTCAGCAATATGTCAAAGGCATCGTCTGGGGTGCTAGTCTTCGTCTATTCGTTTCACTTCATGTCCAACTCACCGAATCCATCCTGACCCTCACTGGTACACGGAGACCGATCCATGTCCATTTTCTCTATCTCGCTGCATCTCCACAGACGTACATCACTGACGATGCATTAAGGACCATGGGTATTGAAGACATGGTTGTAGTAGGTGTGAATCATGGACAATCAAGCACAGGTTCTCTGCGATTGCCTCTCAAGATTAATGGATATCCTCTTCTTGTTGCACGATCTCCCTCTGATGCTCATTTTTCCCATCTCAATATCCTCGGTCAGGACTTCGTCCAGGTCACAGGGGCTGACGTTTTTTTCGGTGGTGACATTCCCCGATTCGAAATATCCTTCTTCTAAATTCCCTTAATTACTTTTGGCATTGCGTTCATCTTCCTCCTATAATTTTACAAAAGAGAGAGTAAAAAAAAAGGTTCAAGTATAAAAAACCTTGTCACAAGTCCTGAATTCATCATTATGATCTGGCTAGTACCTGCAGTTGAAACCGTAGGTCCCAATAACCGTTGATTTCTTTATCACTCTTTTTCATCGCTGCTTGTGATACTGTCCATTTATGGACAACACGCATTCACTCTTGGACGATTGACTACAACGGTGTCTCGCAGTTTAAAAGTAAAAAGAGGTCGTGGAGTTGCAACCATGAATCATAAACGATTCACAAAAATGAATTTTGTTGCAGATACACAAAACAATGACTGATACCTTTTTGTTCATATCTTCAGTTTATTGTGTTCCCATACTCTCCATATGATAAAACAAAAAAACGCGAACCACAGGGAACTACAATAAGCTGAATCTCACCGTACTACGTATCCTGCCTGGACATTTTACTGAACATTTTAGATACGCAGATTGCTGAGGATATTGGCGATATTGCTGGTATTCCAGATGATCAGCTTGCCATCGACACCTGAGGTCGTGTACTGCTCCAGGTTTTCGCGACTTCCAGCATAAAACCGAATAGAGTTGATGGTGTTTTGATGATGACTGTGGATCTCAGTGTCGCTTGAGGTGGTCGATTGAGCTCGGCTGTCCATGCGACGGAACGTGTCTCTGGCCGTGAAACCTACATCTGCCTTCTTGACTGCAGAATCCAACGAGACCGAGAAAGCCCTTTTAATAAGGAACAAAGATACATTTAGCTATATGATAAAGTATGGAATACACAACCATTATATCAAGCTGTACAAAAAAAACACATACCACTGCTGACCCTTGTTCTCAAACAAATGAGGAGCGCAATCGTGTCCTGCAGCAACAATCTGGTTTTCGTTCAACCAAAGAACGGACACATATGGCAGATAAGGGGCGCGGATAGTTTGCACAGAACCAGTAGCAGGGCTAACCACCGTGATACTCGAGTCATGGCCGGTGAATGCGAGGGAATCACCACTGGGTGAGAAGGCTACACCGTGGATCCAACCTCCCGTACCACTTGAAAATTCCCCACAGACAGTATTGAATGGAAGCTTCTCACCCCATGGTGAAGGAGCAGGCCTAAATAATGCAATGTAATAAGAGTGAGTAGATTGATAGTTGATCAACAACGCAATATGACTGGGGAGCATTTGAAAATTGAACATACTTTTTATCAACACCTTTGATGAAAGCAGAGAAAACTCGAGCCTAAAAATAAAGATAGAGCAGTTGTTGTGATCAGTTCCATTCTTGGACTAGACTAGATTTGATTTCTTTCTCGTTCTTCGCTTATAATAGCTAACTATATACATTAGATTTTTACCTTCATGTCAGCACACCCAGCAGCGAGAAGCACATTGTTCGGGTGCCAATCCAGGCTAAGAACTGTGCTACGAATTGGCTTCTTAATGTGCTTGCCAACCCACCAATCATTGTCTTCCTCAAAGTAACAGACACTGATGCAGCGCGAGCCCGAGGCAACTGCAAACTTGTCCTCTTCAGGCGACCAACGAGTAAAAGTTGCAGCGCGATTGATGCGTAAAAGTACTAAAGTGGGTTTCCACTGTTGCGAAGCCTGGTCGAGGGTCCAGACATAGGCATTTCTGTCTTGGGAGCAGGTAACAATTCTGTTAGACTTTGGCGCCCAGTCAACTGACGTTACGGGTTTGTCGTGCTCCTCCAAGGTCCAGGCAAGAGTCCAGCCGGAACCAGACTTGCGGAAAATACTGACCACATTGGTGTTGAAACTTACAGCGAGCTCTATAGCAGAAAAAAAATAAAATCAAATTAAAAAGATTGAGAATGGTTGCCAATTTTTTTAAAAAAGGATGACTAAAAGCTATAGTTACCAGTGCGATCATGATTAAAAGCATGGCAAGAGATGGGGCCGAGATTGAATTCAATGATGACAGGTTGGTCGGTTGACATTTTATGCGTTTCTATATTTCCACTTCAAGGGAAAGGTCCAAGATGCGCGAGATGTGTAGCGAGATAAGGAGAGGCTGCGGGGAGCGATATGGTAAGATAGACGTCGGACGCTAGCAGTCGACGACGCACAGGGCAAGAAGAAAAGGTGAAGAATAAAGAATGATGACAACAAATGGGAATAAGAGAATTTGAAGACGTGTCGCCTTCATCTTTTTACCAAGACCATAAATCATATGATCCATATCACTTCCGCACGTGAGGATGGTTAAGACTTCAAAAAAAAAACAGCCTTCTTTTTCTTTTACCTCTTTCTCTCTCTCCTTTGCACGTTGACATGGATGCTGTTGTTGATTATCATCGCCGACGTATTAAGGCGTTACTACGCACAACACAAGTTCCAAATACGGATGCGGGATCACACGTCGATCATGTAGTGGCAGGCAAGTCCAACATAGCAATGGAACAACTATCATTTTTTAAAAAAAAAAAGCTGGCATTGTCTCACGTTTCTGCACCGTGTAGCTATCAGGACATTCCGAATCCCAGAGCTATGTCGATTAATCCTCGAATGTACTCCGAAGAGATATTGGACAATACTTTGTTTGGTCTCCAAGGATTTTTTGCAAGGAGTTCAACCTCTCATCTGGAAAGCACTTTCCTGCAACAAACGCACAGATGTCGAAAAGATTCACCTTCACGTCTACAAATATGCTGAACTAGTGAAAGTACTCGATCTTTCTGACCTACGGCAACCCGAGCTATCGATGATGCTTCAACCGTTCCTTGAAGTGGCTGTATACCGAGTGTTAGGGATCGTATCATTAAAGTTACATGATACAGAGTTGACCACACCACAGCTTGTGCATATTCTAGTATATCTCCCCAGTTTGCGCACGATTGACATCACTGCTTGTCTATTGGACCAACACCCCTTGAATATTCTTTCAAGAAACATACATCTCGAATCCATTGCTTTCACTCACGACATTATGCAACCTCATGGCAAAGAACTTGAAGCAGACATCTTTCAGACTTGGAAGAATCTTAGGCACTTAAGCATCAAGGGATCTGCCTCAAACGAGACAATGACATCTAATATCTTTTTTCAAGAAAGACTCCATACAGCTAGCCTACATCTAATATCCCTTAAACTTGCTGAAATGAATGGCTGGACGCATTCAATGCTTGCCAGAGTTCTTCAAAATGGCCAAATGCTGACGAGGCTATGTCTAGCAGAATGCGACGTTCAAGGCGGTAGTTTGGTGAGCTTGTCCTCCCACCTTGGGGCTCTACAGACATTAGAGATAAAGAATTGCCCACGGATCTATTCGGCCCACTGCACTTCACTCTTAAAAGCATGCCCTCGTATCCGACATGTTGACTTTTCAATGCAGTCACTTGGTTCCGATATATTTTATCACCTCGCACGTAATGCCCCTGCATTGACATCGCTAATCTTGCGAGGATGCGCGTTCAAGGCTGTAGATCTGAAGCAGGTTATGGATCATTGTGCTCACCTCCAACGGTTGGTCATAGAAGTCTTGCCAGGAGTAGGATTGTTAGGTGATTTATTTGGGGGCCAGTCATGGGGTTGCTTAGACATCCAAGAGATTTTTATCTCAAGTGTAAGATGGCCACCCTTTAGTTTCACAGCTGAACATTCTAAAGCTGTGGCTTTGATGAATATGTGGACCATGATCTCAAAGCTACGACATCTGCGTATTTTAAGTCTGACCGATATAGGTGGCGAACCGCGCTTTTCCATGAACGACGGTCTGTCTCAGTTGGCAAAGCTGGAAAAGTTGGCGCTGACAGACATCGGACCGTGGAAATATACTGACGTCCTCTTGATTGCCGAGGCGTTCCCTTGGCTAGAAGAGTTCAGGTACTCGGCTAGAGATATGAGCACTGATCTCTGGGCATGGTTCAAACGCAACCGTCCTGATGTGAAATTGATTGGGGACCCGCTTCCAAAGCGATGCAGACTGGAAACACCCGTAAACCATCACCATTAGCAATTGATGATGTACTTGTGAGTAAATCCATGAGATTTTATTTTAAGACATGCGTATGAATGTGTCATGCACGCTTTTTTGTCAAAAAGGGATATAAACCTCGAATTCTTCCCCCTCTCTCCACACATTTCCTCAATCGTCAACTACCACAGCATTCCCACACTTAAATTTCCCTGCACCTTACACACTCTCATAGTCATTTGACCTGTCCAACAACATGGAACATCATACTTCTGTAAGTATCTTTTTGTTTATTGCAGCTGCATATTGTTGCTAATAGCAATTATGATTATATTCCCACGCTTTTGCAATTTTACTTTCATCAAAATAACTATCATATTTTTTTTCTGGTAATCTTCCTGACGCTACCCCATTCGATCCAGGAATCCAAAGAATCCCAGGGTCAGGTAAGCGCTGGCACTGCTATCCTCTCATCCAGCGCAAAGCTCCTCCAGAGCTTCAACCCGCTCGGTGGTATCTGTGAATCTCTTTGCGGACTGCATTTGTTTCCGTAAGTTGTGATAAATAACCACGATTTAAGCACCAATATACCTTTTTCTTATTTTTTCTTTTGTATTTGATTGAAATGTTTCTTACATATCTGTCTTTTTTCTTTTCCTCTCCTTCGCTTGATACACGATACGTTTTACCGACTTTTTATGCTTATCACATTTGGCTGTTTTGCCTCGGATAGAAACGACCCTAAGCGTCAATACATCGCATATCACTATTGCCATATGATCGACGAAGATCGTCGGCAGTGCTTGATTTATGATAGTGATTCCGAAACTGCAAAGTTAGTGGGTGTCGAGTATGTCATTTCAGAAAAATTATTCAAGAGTAAGTAAAGCATGCATGCTTCCTGAGCACCTCCATTTTTAATCCAAAGACTTAGCAAAGTTTTGTAATTTTATTCGCTTTTGGAAATTAGCCCTCGATGAGAATGAGAAGAAATTCTGGCACTCGCACAAATTTGAGGTCGAGAGTGGTATGCTCGTTGTGAACGCCAAGGGCATGGTGCCAGCGGTAGTGGCCAAGACGGCCGAGATGCCTGTGATGCAGGGTTTGGTCAATACCTACGGTAAAGCCATTCAGACATGGCCTGTTGATGACAATGGTGAATGCTCCTGTCGAGTCCCTACTGGCCCTCCTCAGATCCTGGCATCATTTACTTCGGATGACCAAATCAGGCAGGATATCCTTGATAAGCGTGACAAAGAACTAGGCATCTCGACCACAGAAAAGCGCAAAGAACGCGAGGGCAAGATCCAGGGAAATCCCGTCGTAGAAGGTGCTGATCAATGGACCAAGGGTAAAGCCTGGCAGATCTACGATGAGGGGGCTCACGGTTCTGTGAGGGTGTAAGGCGCAGATGGAAGTAGAAAGTGTTTCTCTCTCACCATAAACACGACTAAGCTAAGCAACTAGCTGCTTGGAAAATAACCTTAGTCTACAGTCTTTTGCTAGTATAACTTAGTGCACAATCTGAATAAAGAAAACATCTCTTACACAACAACATGGGTTTATTGGTATTTATTCATGCAACACAAGCGCTACTCCATATATTCTATAGGAGAATATGGTATAGAGTGGGTATTAACTGCGCTAAAAGACGTCATCATCGGTATGGTGCTTACAGATAGTTGGCCATAATCTTGTCCAGAAATCGAATGATGAAGTGACTGTTGATGATGAAAAGCTTGGACCTGTTCTTGCTGAGCTTGAGCTTGAGCTTGAGCTTGAGCTTGGGCACGAACGTGCGCTTGAGCTTGGGCTTGGATCTGTGCAGCATGCGCCAAAAATGCGCTTGATGCTGTTAAACCAGGCCCTTTCCCGTTCTCATAGCGTGATCGACGACGAATGACATTGCGCTTCAAAGATATGGGTCGGTGGACATGATGGAGTTTATAGTATAGACCACACGCATTGCAAAGGATTTCGCCCGCGTCATCCTTGCGCCAGAGTGGTGTCAATGTCGTTTTGCAGTTGGTACATATCGGCTGAATACCTGCAGCTGAAGTTGAAGATTCGTGTTGTGTTGAGTCCATAGATCCCTGGCCGTCTGTAGCTGTCGTTGCATGGTGTCCAGGATGCTGACTGGGTACCACTGGCTGGTGATCAGGGCCGCCTGCAGTCCCGAGTCCGTTCAATGTACCTTTGATACCTCCACTGAGTCCTGGTTGCGTCTGTTGAAGATGCTTGGGTCGATGGATGGCATGCAATTTATGGTATAGCCCACATGCATTACAGAGCGGCTCGTTGTCAGCAGATCTACGCCAAAGTGGTGTTACAGTCACTCCGCAGTTCTGGCAACGAACACCCATACCAGCAGCAGCGCGGATAGTTGACTTTGAGGGTTTACGGGGCTTGGCTACCTTAGTCGCCACAAGGAGTGTACCTACTTGTGGTAGAGATTGAGCTTGATGCTGAGACGCTGAATGCGATCCATCTGCTGACGCTATCGGAGACAGCTGTTTGTCACTACCCAAACGCTGAACTGGAGAAGATGGGCCTTCGGACATGGTTGATGTGGCTGGTGAGCGCGCAGACTTTACTGCCGGGCGGCTTAGAAATGCCAGTTCACCCATGGGTGATGTTGGAGTTAATGGTGATAAAGGTCTTGTTTGAAGCTGAGGCTGCAATGGGCGTATCGTCGATGGAGATTGAGCCACGGGGGAGGAAGGCTGTTCATGCCTTGGACCGAAAGAAGAGGGTGTAGAGGAAGGTGTTTCTGGAGGGGAGATCAGGCCTTCTTGCAGTTGTGTCACACTTTTAGGCTTGAGTGGCGATTGCGTACAGATCGGGCGTAAAGGCTGTTGGAGAAAGCCCGGCCGAAGTTGCTGAATCGATTGTGGTTGCTGTTGCTGCTGCTGCTGCTGTTGTACCCGTTGCTGATACAATGTTGCATTGGGAAGGACGATAGTCTGAATCGAGCTCGGATGACCGGTCAGCGCTTGTGTGGCAGCCGTCAGGTAGGAAGTAGGGCTTGAGGGCCATGCAGAGAAGATATTGGAGTCTTGTTCAATCTGGTAATCTTGAAGAGGCGTAATCTCAAACGGATTGCTGTTGAAAGAGGCACGCACACCATTAGCATTCATGTGGATAGAGTCACCCATAGAGATAGGCAACCAACCGTTATTAGATTGGAGAGTATTAATGTTGGTGACAGCGTTCTTGTTGTCCGGCAGCAAAGACGCGTTCATGGGCATAGTATTACATGAGGGTACAGAAATAGGTGAGTCCAGCGACATTGGCGTAGGTGTTGTAATGGGTGAAGACGAAAAGGGTGAAAAAACAGAAAGTGGAGTGTTTAGTGATGCCGAAAACCCCGTAGAGGTAGCAGGTATGGATAGAAGAAACTCCTGTGGTGAAGTGGTAAACAAGGAGTATGGAGCCATGGTTGCTACGGGAGCGGTAGTAGCACCCGAAGCCGAAGAAGTTATACCATAGTCGTCAGGCGTGAAGGGCAGCTCCAGAACACTGGAAGTCATAGTATCCACGGCGTAGTTGATCATGGAGCGGAGTGGCAAAAGTGACAGTTTGAAAGAGTGCGTCTATGTCTGTGACTGTGTCTTTGCGCCGTGGGAGGATTAGGTGTGAGAAGTGTGGTCGTAGAGATGAAAGATATAACTGCGTGGAGAAAAAAGTCGAAGGAGAGAGGGAAAAGCAGGAACAAGAAGGAGACAAAGATGTTAGGGATGGGAAGGAAGAAAAGGAGGAGAGAGGAGAAGGGAAATGGAACAAATGGGATGGAAGTGTGGGAGAGAAGGAAGAGTAAGTGTGGAGATTATATTAAAGAGAAAAAATAAAAAATAAAAAGTTTGGGGGAAAGCGAGGTCTTCACAATCATTATATTTATACGGTAATTACCAGGGACAGTTGAGTAAAATGTATTAAATATGAATGTGTATAAAATTGAACATACATTGTATATTATATAAATATTTATATACATTTTGTTGCTTGCATTGCATCGCAAGGATAGATTTATATAGCAGGGATTTGCATGGGAAACAGCTGCTCACTTTCTCTCTCGGCCCATGAATGGCACCACGGGGGCACAATGCTCTTCCCTCCCTTTGCCTCTGTCTCCGCCCAATCCTCTAGGTCATTCCAAAGGTTAATGAACCTGTCTAACTTAACGATGCTTGCTATTATTTGTTTAATGTTGTTTTATGCTGTTGTTTTGGACCCTTATTTATGAGTATGTCAATAACAAATAATAGTATTTACAGACATTAAATGTATAATTAAGTGCTCTATTGATTGCATGAATGAAAAAGAACGAACGAAAAAGTATCAAAAACAGGATAAAAGGGTTGAGTAATGAACATTCGAAATTCTTGTAACATTTATATATATACCTCCTTAGAATCGTGCTTCTGGACAGTCAGTTAAGCCAAAAACGGATGCATAGAATGCAATGCAAGGTAGGGGTCAGCTTTGCCTTCAGAAGTCGAACCAAGTCTCAAGGTTAAGTCGTTTTTTAAAAAAAAAAAATTCATTTTGTGTTTGTTCCTTCTTTCTTTCTTTTCTTTTCTTGTGTGCATTTTTTACGCCTGTTTCTTTGTCAACAGGTTTTGAATGTTTGTTATTTTGTTTGTTTGTTTGTTTGTTTGTTCGTTTGTTTGTGCCACGCTTCTCAAAACAACCACTTAAGTAACCTTATTATGCCCTGTTTATTGAACATGTGCTGATTGAATTACTTTTACAATACTGATCGAGATAACAAAGTCAATCCATCTTTTGCCTTGTCTGACGAGTAATGAGAATGCAGTATTATTATTTAATGACAATTTGCAATATCACTTATTTTTTATCCTTCATACAAATAAAGGGGTCTAGATACTTACTTTTATTCTTACGCGCCATTGGTACTCCGTATCAGCATGACCATGGAGCGTGGAGAAGCTCATTCCATCATTCCATAGATGTGTACATGAATGAATGTATGATGGAAAAACAAGCTGGCTCCAAACAACTATTTTTTTTTTCATTTTTTGGTACCAGTCACTGTAACACTGCCAATCCTGGAGGCTTTTGACTCTTTCGCCCTTGTTTATACAAAATAGCTTGAGAGGCATGTGTATATGGCTAGAAAATATGTCCAACGTTACAATGAGTAAACCTACTATATATTAAACTATATATTAAAAGACTACTCAGTAGGTACCATCGCCACTACAAATAAAGTAAATTGTGCAGCGTCGAATTACTCAAGACGAATGACAGATATGAATAAATGGACCTTGAAGAGGGACTCCTTGAAGTTTGCCAAAAAAAGAAGTAAAAAAAGGCAGGCGAAGCGCCAGTAGTCGTACCTACATAAGCTATGTTGCACTGAAAGGAAGCCTTGTCAATTTGTAATAAAGGACAATCGCCATCAGTACGGGTCTGTGGACCTATATCAGATCTGCATAGATATCGTATCGGAAGTTTAAATGTCGAAAGTGTATATATCAACTAATAATAGGAAGACATGGAATAAAGACGACTTGATTCCGGACAAAAGACGTTGGAAATCTAGAAATCTGTTCCCATCCATCGTTGACATATTATTAATGTGCTAGGGCTAAGGCCGATTCATTCGAATGAAAAAAAAAAAAAAAAAAAAAAAAAAAAAAAAAAAAACGCACGTACACGATCATTTTTAGGTAGGTCTCTGCAACGCTCTTACTTCTCCATTGATGAATCATAGTTTTTATGTCGGAAGCGAGCACTCCTTTTGCCAACCCTAAGGAGGCGGACTAAAGTTTCCATTTTGATTCAGAGTGTGTCTGCCAAAAATATACAATACTCTCTAATATAAGTCCAACTGAGATGTATATGTATAAAGGCGCGTGCATAGTGTGTGACTGATAAATCTTAATAAAGGCATAGTCCGTGGAGGCGTTACACGAGGGTTTTCTTATCTGTAGCCAATAAGAATCTTCGATCACATAAATCATTCACCATCCCAAATTGGTAGAACAAAAGAAATGGCTAGAAGAGAGATATTCGATATGCACATCAAATGATGATAATATCAAGAAGACAGAGAAAAAAAGGCTAGTTGTTGCTGAAGAACCAATCTGAGAGCAAGGATTTCTTTTTTTTTTTTTTTTTTTTTTTTTTTTTTTTTTTTTTTCAAAAAAAAAAGTTCCTCATTTCCATAAATCATGTATAAATGTTCTAATTATTTTATAAATAAAATAAAATAAAATAAAATAAAATAAAATAAAATAAAATAAAATAAAATAAAATAAAATAAAATAAAATAAAATAAAATAAAATAAAATAAAATAAAATAAAATAAAATAAAATAAAATAAAATAAAATAAAAAACAAAAAAACGGTTATTTCGTAATTTATTTTGTAATTTGTGGGGCGGAGATTGGTATCTATGGATTCCTGCGTCATTCTATGGAGAAGTTTTTTTTTTTTCCTTTTCTTTTCGAGGAACAATGCACGATAAATGAAGCAGGAAATTGTATTGTGAGCCATAATACCCTTTGTTGAAAAGAGCGCGAGATAACGAAGCCCTTGCATATTTTGAATCCCTTCCTCATATTCTGTGCCTTTGAAGTTTTTATTTGTTTTGGTGTACACCAGTAATGAAGATGTCTGGCATGTACTCGAAAATAAGAAATTCGTTGTTTGATATAAGCTTTAAGTTTGCCAAGGTGCTGCCGGTGAGCTGCCAGCCCCTTGCATTTTGATAATCTTCTTCTGCTCTCGCTGCAGCAAAAAAAAAAAAAAAAAAAAAAAAAAAATAACTGTAATGGTTATTTTGTTTGATTTAAAAAGAATAGATTGGTTTGGAAATCTCACGCGCGTTTCTTTGCGTTACTATTAGCACATCGCCTTGTAAAGCTTCGGTAATTCCGAGCTACTTCTCACTAATAATAATAGCAAAAGATTAGCTATAAGTCTAATACATATTGGCTTATGAACCACACTCAAATATACTCTTCAATGCAATATTCGATCAAAATATCATGAAGTCTTAAGCTTGATTCTAATGCACGAATGGAAAGAGCTTGACATCTCCAAAAACTGGGATTCTGACTCCACAAAACTACAAAGCCCATGACTCAGGGGTGAATACTTGTTCTGGACACAGGAAGGAAGGCTACAGTTAGGTCTGGCCTCGCCTTAACTCGCTTCATCAAGCGCGTTTCGGCAGAAGTGGAAGGAATCAATACGAATCAATACGATTTTTTTTTTCTTTTTTTCGTCTCAAAACAAAGTTTTGGTAAACCACCGATGCCCAGACATGTCCTTTAGGTCGCGGTGAAAAACATGGCTTGCTTCTCCGGCCTTTCAAGCTAAACCCCGCTTCACTTCAGGCTGAATCATGCATTCTTTTTTCCTTCTCGAAGCTAGGCTAGTTTTCATTCGCTCATTTGTGCAAGGAAAGCGCGCTTTCTTTTTAGCCCTTTATGCAGCTCATAACTCAGATATATCTACATGGTTTTTGTTGTTACAAGTCCGCATTAATTAAGGCTTCCTCCCTGTAAATCAACTTGTCAACGAAGTATTCGTAATGATTAATTAAAATGTATAGATATATGACCTATTTAACCACTCATTGACAAATAATGAGTACGTGAACACTATTAGGTGGCATTGCAGTTTTGTTTTTGTTTGTGAGTCATTCAATAGTGAATATTACTCAGTAGGTACGGTATAGATTAATATATGATATTCTCATTTCCTAAGGATTATGAAGTGGGCTCAGGCTCAGGCTTAATCATACCCCTTGCATGGTCCCTGAAAGAATGATTTGTTGGCCACGTTACCATCCTGTTGCCCATTGTTTATTTTTCTAGAGTTTAGGGATATATATAATCCTACATGGTTCAGTTTCAAGGATGTAGACTTGGGAATATGGCAGCAATAACTTTATAAATAATAACTTATTCTCTCATTAGTCTGGCTTGATTCATCGGAATTTTTTGTCTAATCAGCCAACCTTCAAGCCCGATGAAATTAGCATATATGTTGACACCCTTTCGCGCTTAAGCGTCTACACTCAGCGATGTCTAATGTAATGCTGTCGTATAAAGCGACACAAAGGCTTCTCTACTTCTTGTAGGAAAAAAGGGAATTGCGCCCTAGAAAATAACATTGAGCAAAGGCTCATTTGTTTGACATTGTTGGATTTGAAGAGCACTTGTTGTGCCAACCTCTATATCTCTAAATTGTGTTTCTCTCATTTCCCTGTCGAAAAAATTAATAACAATAGACAAACCAAACGTGGAGCCTGACCGTAAACAGGAGGAGCAGACAATCAAAGCAAACCCGTATCAATGCTATCGAAACCAGGAGCACCCCAGATTTTGGCTTTCGAAATGAATTGGTAACTTTACATGCACGCCATATAAATGTTAATCAACATGATTGCAGTGAGCATCTTTTTGATGCAAGGGTCATGAGTGATCAGCTCATAAATTAATCTGTGTTCATGTAGCATGTCCATGTGCTTTGTAGCCTTTCCTTGCATACCAGTATCTTTTTTGTGAATGAATAACTGCATATACATGCATAATAACCGTGTGTATGTGATGATGTTCGAATGTAACAACTAAGGTTCCTGGTTTCCATCTTCAAGAGATTAAGCGCCTCAATATGTTTCACGCAATTTTAATAGATGAATATTGATTAGTCTCGTCTTCAAATACTGTTTAGAATAAGTCTAGTTTATTACTTCATGTGGTAGTTGTCCAAGGAGCTTTGTAGATGTTTTAATGTTCAAATATATACGTTCCTGGCTTTCATTTTTCGAGATATGAAGCGCCTCATGTTTATGGCGCAATACTGCGCAGGCTAGTTGTTTACTTACGCTTTTAATAGATAAGCCTTGGTTACTCTCCTCTTTGATGACTACATCAGAGAATCTATACGCCTCACACGAGAGTAATCTTACAGCTCGAGACAGCTCAAGAGAACTACTGCCTTTGACAGAAAGTCCAGAATAACAATTGACGAGTCATAAATGAGACTCTCAGGTAATTAGGTATATATTAGAGCTCACAAAGAAAAGCGTGAGGGCAATGGGGTCACGTTGTCCATGCACACAGGGTCATACAAACTGGCAAAATCAACGAGATGACTGGAGCGAGGAAATTAAAAGTTCTATTCGTTTTGTTAATATGTCTTTGTCCTTGACTTTAAAAATTGGGAACTACACATTTTAATTCCGCTCAAAATCCATTATGTACATGTACATGTATAAATGTACAGAGCTTTTTTATGTATTGATATTAATTATCTTCAATATTATCTAAACGTACATGTAGTTTACTTTAAAACAAAACTTTGAGCCACAGTCAAGGAACCATGTAGACATATTCCTCATCACTCATCATTCAGCCGAAAACTAAACCTACGGAAACGGAGGCAAGCCTGGAGCCTGTGTACAGCAAGAGCCCTTTGTCACACTTGCCCCACGGACTCTGTTTTTATTTTTTGTTCAGTTCAAGTGTATAGACTAATATATAAATATATATATATATATGTATACACATGATGATATATATATATATCGTTGTTGAGGATATACATGCATGTCGTTTCGCCGTCGCGCCTCGAAAATCGAAGAAACCAGTAAAGCCTTTTTTCTTCTCTCGAAACTTTTCCCAGGATGCAAATTCTCAGGAGTTCAATCTGCATTACGCAATTTCGTCACGTCTTTATTGGCTGTCCAAATCTTCCCCACAATTTAAAGTCAGTTTTAGTAAATGAGCGTTCTGCATATCCTGTCAGAACTTTGTCCATTAATCCATTAATAGCGGCATTTCATTAATTAAGTCGCTTATTTTAAAAACAAGTCAACAGCTTGTATGGAACAACAGCTGTACCAGTATCCAAGCTGTTGACCTGTTTTTAAAATAAGAAATTCAATATGAAATGCTGCTAGTAGCGGACAAAGTATATGTTGTATAAATACACTCCACTCTCATTGGAAGCACGCACCAAACTAGACCTGCCTCTACTTGCTGTTTACTGTGTCTAAAAGAATGGAGCTCTCCTCTTTTTCAGTAACGAGTCCAGTTAGCCAATGTTTGCATACTGAATATGCAGAGAAAACAAGCATTGGCCCCACCATGATCCTTACAAACTCTTTGGCGTTGCGCTGATCAGAATTAAAAAATATTTCTCACAATACCATCGCACTTGGGTGTGGAAATAAATTCATTGCAGACAACATTCTCTACTGCTCCTGGCAGGTGCTATTTGACCTCTTGTCTAGCAGAAAGAGGAGGGAATGTCAATCTTCGATCGTGGGAAGTATCTTCAAAATGTCCAAAGACAACGGTTCACTCTCTCTAATGATTAACAGACTTGTGAAAAAATGAGAGCCATGTAGCAAACAGAAGCACTGCCCCGCCCCCCTTACTTCTCCTCATTGCATCCTTCTACATTTCCATCATCAGATCGTCATGTCAGATCAGTCAAACATAAAGGACACTCATTGCAAGAAGAAAGACGAGAACGTCTTTAAGCATGCATGGTACCACGTCGAGGAAGCTCTGCATCTCCGTTCACATCCTCCTGCGGAAGATATCCCACCTCCAGGTGCGTTTTTTATTCTTTTTTTTACATATTACTAGTTAGTGGTGTTTTACCATGATTGATGCTTCATTCTTTTCACACCATAATATATCCATTATGTTGGCTAGTTCCACCAAAAGATGAGAAGTGGCTCGTCATAACTATCGACAAGTCCGTTCCACAAGGCCAGGAGCCCGACCGCAGCTTCTGGGACAAACTTTTCCGGAAACAGCAAAATTCTCAACAAGCCCTGGAAGAAGAGGAGGCAGTATCTATCAGTATACCTGCAGATGCTGCCCTACAACATTTGGGAGTTCAAAGCGATGACAAAGATCTTCAAGAAAAGAAAAACTACTTTGAACGGATGGCAGCCAAAGTTAAAGAGAAGTTTGATGAGGATGACGATAACTCGGACTCAGACTCGGATTCGGATTCGGACAAAGAGGATAAGGGGCGCCCAAAGACTGAGCAAGAAAAACAGGAGCTCAAGCAACGCAGGAAACTTGCACCCAAGGTCGATCCTAAGGAGATGAAGGAGGCTCATCGTGCTATCTATGGTCAGACAAGTGTAGATGAAAAAGCAGAGGAAGAGGCAGAGAAGAGGTTGTTTGGTTCTTGGTGGGGATGCCATCCTCGCCGGTCGTGGGCGGAGAGGAAGCTAGCCAAGCAACAGGAGGCAGAACGCGAGCAGCAACGTGTCCTTGCTGAACTTGCAGCCAAGAGAAAGGCAGAGCAGGATGCAGCGGATGCAGCAGCTAGAGCAGCAGAGGAAGCTGCCAGGGCATCTAGAAGGAGGTGGTGGCAGTTAAAAGCCCCTGAGACGGACGAGCAAAAAGCTCAGAAAGCAAAGGAAAAGGAACGGAAGGAGCGCAAGTCGACCACTCGTAAGCGTCAGGCCATTGCAGCCGCTGGTAAGTGATATTTGGCGGGCTAATTGGTATTAAAATTGGCGTTGTCTTACAACAACAAGCATTGACATTCTTGTCACTCTTCAATACTATGTATCGAACCTATCCAGCTGCGTATGAGGCTATGAAGGAGTATCAAGAGCGCCAGGCAAAGGAGGGCAAGGAAGTGTCCCATGGAGAAATGAAAGCCATTCTTGCAGGCATGGCTATGGCCGAGTGCGTCAAGCTTTTCGAATCACGCCATGATGATGACGATGATGATGATGATAAGGACGATATGGTTGCTGATGCAGGCTCGAAAGTCCTGAAGCTCTTTGAGCTCATGAACTAATGCCCTATATCACGTTAAAAAGTCAGAACACATTTATAAAAAAAAATCTCCCCTTTTATCATGAGCCAGAGCCTGTTATAAATATTGGAGTTAAAAGCAAATAGAACAGAATATTGGATGCAAGAGGGAACGTAATCAATTGAATATGAGGTTTATTTGAATCCGTAAGATGTAACAAGGACCTATTCCTCGGCGAGAGAGAAAAACTCCAGTATCCCCTCATCATATACATATGGTCATGAAAACACTACTTATCCCCGAGGTACACGTTTGCCAGTCCTGTGTGTTTTTTTTTTTTTTTTTTTTTTTTTTTGAACAAGAAACAGAAAAAACTTGTGTGAATGAGAAATAACAGGTAATGTGATCAATGCATTGTTAAAGTGACTGAGTTTACACAGCCAAGGCAGGATCCTTACCGCTTGCCTGCAGCTCCACCATACGACATTCGCTCTATTTCGCCCATAAACTCGGGACTCTGGAAGCCGTGCTGATCTCCCATTTCATAATCCATCATTGCTGTACTAGCCCCAGCTAGCTTACGGTGCTTTCCAGACCCTGATGGTGCATTTTCGTTTTTGATTCTTTCTAGCTCTTTCTCAAACGCTTCTCTGGCTTGTTTCTCTCGCTCATAATTCTGCTGGACTTGGGTCATCTTCGCACTTAATGCCTTTAATAGAGCTTCGGACGTTTTTGTCCTGTTCCATGAAAGTAAATGAAATTGATACTCATCAGTACTTCAGATCTAAACTATGAAACAGGATAACATAATCTCTGCTTTGAGAGCCATACCAATCTTCCAGCACTTTGAGCATAACCTGGGCTTGACCAGGACGCAAATCCCTGCCCATAGCAGAGTGAACCTCAACCAGCTTCAGTTTCTGGTCTAGATTGGCATTAATCACATTCTGATAAATTGCATCCATGATCAAGTCTTCTAACTGGCGGACGTTGTCAATCTCGAGGTACTCCAAGAGATCCTTGTATGGAATAGCCTACACGTATGAAGGCAATTAAGATGAATGAATAAATTCTCGCCATATATCAGTCTCTCAAAGGCATATGTTGTAGTGCATACTCTCGTTCGTTCGGACAATGTAACGATTGATAGCTGTTGTAACTTTGTCCTTTGGGTATCGGAGATCTCTGGCAAGCTATCCTTATTCTCTAATATATGGGTATTAAGTTATGGCAAATACATCCATATATTAGTCAGGTGGATACCAACTTGATTCCTAAGGGTTCGAAAAGCGCAGTCCTGCAAGTAAACCCTTACGCTGATAGTCCTGAAAGGTCCCGAACGAGAAAATCTCAAGTAATCTGTAGTAGCGGGAATGTTCTGGATTCGCTTTTAGCTAGACATCAAAGTCAATAGTCAAAAGATGAGTCGCTGTCTTTTCAGATGCGCCAAGCATACTAGCAAGTTGCGCTGCATGCAAACAAAATTCAGTGTCCATAATCATACATCTACCACGTTTGGCATATCAAGAAGCTCGCCAAAGACCATCACACCTGGCGCAGCCAACGCGTCTTTAATAAGTTGGACACAGCCTACGCCCTTGGCAGACTTTGAAAGAGCTAAATAGGGCTCCAGTCGCTGCCCAAAGAGAGACTTGAATGACTCTCCAGAGGCAGGAGTTTCTGTTGTCGTTGAGGTTGCCATAGTTTGGAAGTGTACAAGTCGTAAAATATGTGAGCGATGCTTTCAATGAGCTAATGGGCTAATGAGCTAGATCTCCCCTATAGTAGTGATTATCTCTTCGTGAGTGGGGGGGGGGGGGGGGAGGGTTTTCCGCTTCCTTGGTTTGTCTTTAATGCACGTTTGGTTTGCAATGTTGGCGCTGCTTGCGTGTTGGATGTGAGGAAATATGGAGGGGGGATGAACAATGAATGAACGCGTTTCATTTGCATGTTTCGGTGACTGCCTAAATAATTTACGGGGTAGCCCACTTTTTTAAAAATTAAAGTTTAAAATAGCAGGTTTCACTTCAGTCCTGGCTTAATACAAAGTTTACATGATCGTTCTTCGGCTCAATTCTTTGTCTTTCGAGCAGACACAACATATTTATGAAGGGGAATCCCAGAACTTTGGAGACGATGGTACGTGCCTGCCACATGACATTCGATGGAGAAATACATTATTTGTCCGGCCCACAATGGCCTTGCATCTAGTTAGTGATCCGGTTGCAAATGTGGATGCAATATCTTTAAACTTTGGTATACAAGCCTTTCACCACTGCACTGACTTGACGATGCTCCACTGCAGCCCTTGTCTTCTTTTTTACACTTTGTCTCCATCTGCTTGGCCGGCGCTATGGGCGTATTAAATTTGACGGTGTCTTGAATAGACAAACCTCTCCATGAAGCGCCTCGCCTCCATAAAAAACGTTCCTGGGCTCCTTGATTTCTTAAAGATAGTCGTTATGCTGCCAAGTTTATTGGCTCCCATACTTTTCCTTGGATTTGTAACAATAATAAGCTTTTGCATGTCCATGCATTGCATAAAATACTCCTTTTGTTCCACAACGAATGACGAACACTATGAATCCGAGCCGAAACTATTGTGATCGTAACAAGAGAATTTGCTCTTTAATCTCCTTTTGATCAGTAATATCAATAAACCCAGTGAAAACAAAACATCAAAACGATCGACGCCCGCTCAAGCGCCTGTGCTTCCCACATGAGAGGACAAGAAAAAAAAATATAAAAAGACTTTGGTTACATTGACTATTCCCTATCATCCCTCTTACCTTTCTATTAATTGAGTTCTCTACACCATGGACAACGTCGTTAAGAACATATTGCGAACATCAGAAGCATCACCTACACTCAAAACCGTTCTGAGGTCTTTGTCACGACGGAATATGTCTCGCTTGCTTGGTGTTTACATCCTTTGGGTCATCTTCAAATACAGAAGCACCGCTATTGGTACGAGGCCCCGCTATGACCTAAAAGGTCCTAGGGGATGGCCGCTGGTTGGAAATATGTTTCTTATGCTTTCTATTCCTCGAAACCAAATATCGCAAAAGAACGAGCAACTGCATGCCAAGTATGGAACAACCTGGGCCTACACCGTCCCCAAGCTAGGACGTATTATTCAGTTCTCTGATCCTGATGTACTGGAACATGTCCTCAAAACCAACTTTTGGGCGTATGAGAAAGGGCCGCTGGTCCAAGAGACATTAAGCGACCTTCTGGGGACAGGCATCTTTGGTGTTGATGGCGAACACTGGAGATGGCAGCGCAAGATGGCAAGCCATATCTTCAATGTAAAGGCCTTTCGAACGGTAAATACAATTAGCTCACATCCCCTTTATATTTGGTTCCTGACATTGCCCATCTATTTCAGCTATTGAGCTCTCAGCACTCTCAACTTTGGAAAATGTCATTCATAGTACACAAGCAGCGTATTTGTAAAAGAAGCCAATATTGCCATTGAGTACTTGGACAAGATTGCGGATGAGGGACGGACTGTCGACATGCACAACCTTTTCCATCTCTTCACCTTGGATTCATTTGGGGAGTGAGTTGCTCTATAAAAGACTACAGCGCCTTCATATTTGCAATAGATGGGTGTTGAATATTGAAAATAACTCTTGATATCATCATCTTTTTAGGATATCATTCAGCCAAACGTTTGGTTGCCTGAACAGGCCCGAACAAGAAGTAGAATTCGCTTCAGCGTTTGATCGCCTAAATACAGTTGTTTTCAACAGGCTGTTCGAAGGTGCTTGGGAGCTCCATGAGTGGGCTACAGGGCTGAATAAACAAGTCGCCAGAGACAAGAAGATTGTGAACGATTTTGCTATGAACATCATCAACCACCGTCGCAAGAATGGTTATAACAAGCCGGACAAAGACCTATTACAGTTATTCATGGACATGGATACTGAGGATGGCAAACCACTATCGGATGAAATGCTCTGTTGCTTGGTCCTTAATTTCATCATGTGAGTTCGTGATGTCCATTTGGATAATTGAACAAACATGAACATATTTGTCTATTTCTTTTATGTATTAACACTTGCTTCTCTGCTTTCGCCAGCGCTGGACGGGACACAACAGCGCAAGCACTCTCATGGATGTTCTATCTTCTTCATCGATCAAATACTGATCCAACAATCCTCTCGAAATTGGTCAAGGAAGTTGACGACAAACTTTCCGGTGGCATACCTACATATGAGGCTTACAAAACGATGAGATACTCTGAAGCATGGTAAGCCCTTTTTTAATTTATACATGTACTTAAAAAAATGTCATCGATTGGATGCAGAGCACAGCGCGACCTTTTTCTTTTATGCATCCTTAAGCTAATGGTTTCAATGGACTGTTTATCTCTATCTTTTCATAGCTTATACGAAGGTAAGCGGATTATCTTTATTATTATTATTGTTTAAGTAAGAAAATTAGTCAGATAAAACTAATTCTGTATGTCTAAACGGATTCATAGCTCTGCGTCTCTATCCAAGCGTACCAAGGAACATTAAAGTTGCCGTGCAGGATGATGTTTGGCCAGGTAAGAGAGGCTTTACATGTTCGTCTAAAATTCATCTTTGTCATCAAGATTGTTTATATTTTATTTATCTAATTAATTTGTCTGTGAGGTAGATGGTACCAAAGTATATAAAGGCGAGTTTGTGTGTTGGTCATCGTGGGCCATGGGCCGATCGACCGCTAGTTGGGGCCATGATGCAAGAGAATATAACCCAGAACGTTGGTTGACTGGAGAGAAACCATCGCCAACAAAATTCCCCAGCTTTCATGCAGGACCTCGCACATGGTAAAAAAGATTGATTTTGCCATAATTCTATGGGTTTCGCAGCATTGATCTATTAATCTTAATATCATCAATTCGGTGTTGATTGTGCTAAATAGCCTTGGACAGCAGTTCGCGACCCTAGAAGCCGTAACCATTATGTCGATGCTCTTCCAAAGATTTAATTTTGAGTTGGTAGACCCCATCACCGAGCCAGAATACGTACCCGGTTTGACATTAGCTATGGCGAAAGGTCTGCCTATGCGCGTTAAACGCCGTGCGGATACAGCTTTTGCCCTTTGAGAAGAGTTTAATATAGAGATATATATCTTTTAGCGAAATTAGCGTACATTAACAATGATTGTTCAATGTCTAGTTGCAATCTTGGAATAAAAAGGATTACGCGTTGATAATGATGTATGCTCCATGCGATCAGATTGACTTGATAAGGAAAGGAATGAACGTACAAGGGTACAGGTGCTGTGTTCTTATGACTAACAGAATGGCCGGAGGACTGTTCTCACAGAATGCCAGTAGAGCACATCCGATCTACATACCATCGGACCTGCTATACATCCAATGCCTATTAAAAGTTAATGTTTAATGTATGCAACGTTGTTGATAGGCTTTGAACTTTGTTTTGTTCAATTCATCCAGTTGCTGTTTTGAGCTCTCATCTTTTCATGGAATTCATGCAATTTAATTCAGCCAATGATGAATTGATTCTCATCCATCATTCTCAACATCTTTTGTTCAACAGGACAACTACAGTACTACGTGTATTTTCTTTTTCGATCGGCCTGTTTACGCTTCAACAGTCTGGGCTAGCGCAGTGCGCAGACATGGCTTTTTTTTTCCCTTTCAACGAAGAAGTACGTCCTAATGTTACTTATTTGTTATTTTACAAGAAAAAAGAAAAAATCCTGAAAATAGTCAAATAGTCTATTAATGCTCATTATTCTATGGTCTTCACGTTATTAATATTTGCAACGGAATTAAAGTTCGATCGAGTATGGTGAAAATGTACATCTGAGTAGTAAAACATGTTAATGAAAATGTAAGGTACGCCTATTAAGTTGGGAGAGCATCTAGAGGTGCACCAATCCCATTAAAAATAACTACTGGGTGTCGAGGATCCCAATTATTCCGGCCTCTTCTTAACTTCTCGACACTGCCCTGTGCTCTCTCACTCTCGGATTGATCTTTCGATAATACGGCCTAATTAGCACGACCTAAAAAAACAGTATTTAAATTCTCTTGTCCCTACCTCTATCTCTTTTATTTCTTCCTTTTTCTCATTCTTGTCTTGTATTTGCAAACATCATCTCTTACTCTCTCACCTTTACACATACTCTCACGCTTTTACTACTGCTAAAAATTTGTTTTGTACCAAAGACAACATCTTTTTGATCACGCATGGATTCCGCTGTTAACTTCGTCACCGAGGCTGCAAAATCATCGGGCTTTCTCCGCCTTGTTCTTAAAGCCTTTGAGCGATCTAATGCACCAAAGACTGCTCTTGGTCTCTTTGTTTTCTACTACATTGTTAAGTATAGAGACAATGCCATTGGCACCCGACGCATTAACCTTCCTGGACCCAAGGGTCTACCTCTCATTGGCAATCTCTTTCTCTTTTTAAGAACACCTGGAAGCGAAATTTCAACGCTGCATGATCGTATGCATGAAAAGTATGGCTCAACATGGACCTACAGCTTGACTGGAATGGGCCGCACCATTATGGTGAACGACCCTGCGGTTCTCGAACACGTTCTCAAGACGAACTTTTGGGCATACGAGAAAGGCCCCATCTTGCGCGAGTCCATGGAAGATCTCTTAGGACATGGCATCTTTGGTGCTGATGGCCAGGTAAGAATGGATTCCACAACTCACAATGCTGTGGTTCCGACCTTAGTTGTTGCTACTGTTGTTACCAACAAACTGTGACCTAATTTTTTTTTGTTACTGAATTTCTACAGCACTGGAAATGGCAGCGCAAAATGGCTAGCCATATCTTTAACGTGAAGGCATTCAGAGGTAAACAGATACTATGATAAGAAAGGGAAAGGGAAAGGCTCTTGAGAAAGGAAGATGAGAAAATGGAGTGCCCCATTACTAACCGTCATTGCCACCAATTCTCCAACTTCTAAAAAAAAAAAAAAAAAAAGATTACACAAACAATGTGTTTGTACAAG
Source organism: Lobosporangium transversale (assembly GCF_002105155.1). NCBI lineage: Eukaryota > Fungi > Mortierellomycota > Mortierellomycetes > Mortierellales > Mortierellaceae > Lobosporangium > Lobosporangium transversale. The sequence continues at coordinate 149,991 of NW_019028997.1, read as the reverse complement.
AGTCTCATATTGTTGCCAACTACCTTGATACGATCGCAAGAAAAGGGACTGTCGTCGATATCCATGAACTCTTGCTCAAATTCACACTTGATAGCTTTGGCGAGTAGGTTTACTTGAATTTTCATGTGTCTGTCCACAAACGATGTGGTACAAAAAAAAAAAAAAGAACGGATACTTTGTGAGCAAAAAAAATTTACACAAAAATTCTTCATTGTTTCATAGAGTCTCTTTTGGACAGTCCTTCGGATGCCTAACTGACCCTGATCAGGAGGTTGTGTTTGCTGCTGCCTTCGACCGTCTGAATGCACAAGTGAGCGAACGTCTTTTCAAAGGGCCTTGGAAAGTGGTTGAGTGGTGGACGGGTGCCAACAAACAGGTTGAAAAGGATAAGAAGATTGTCACCGACTTTGCACTAGACATTATCCGCAAGCGTCGTGCAAGCACTTATGATAAGCCGCAAAAGGATCTCTTGCAGCTGTTCATCGATCTTAAGGACGATGATGGCCAGTCTCTATCGGATGAAACACTCAAGGACAGTATCCTCAACTTTATTATTGCAGGACGTGACACGACAGCACAAGCCCTGTCCTGGATGTTTTACCTAATGTTCCGAAACTCTACTGATAAGGACGTCGCATTCAAGTTACGGAAGGAGATCGAAGAGGTTCTTGGCGACCAAGAACCCACATATGAGACCTACAAACAGATGAAATATGCGGAAGCATGGTAAGTTACCTGGTTTGATTTCGGGTTCCTTTTTTTTTATAAAAAAAAAAAAGATACGTGCTCTTTCTAATGATGTTCGGCAAATGACCCTCCTATACTCTGCGATTTTTCCATTTGGCAAATTACATAGCCTCTATGAAGGTAAGCAGTAGATGACTATGGACGAATGAGTATAATGGACAGCCCGTTGTCGACCAATGAATCTTGCTCATCTAATGAATATTACGGCATCATATTTTTCTTCATAGCGTTACGACTATATCCTAGTGTTCCCCGCAACCTAAAAGTCTGTGTTGAAGACGATGTCCTACCAAGTAAGCATTGTTTTTTTTTTTTCTTTTGATGTGTACTGAGGACTTCGCACTTACTATACAATATTAATGTTAATGTTTTTTTTTTTTTTTTTTTTTTTTTTGTAAAAAAAAAGATGGTGTTGAGATTAAGAAGGGTGAATTCTTCCAATGGTCACCATGGACCATGGGGTAAGTGTTTTTCTTTTATCTAAACTTTAAAAAAAGTGGAGAGTATTAAATTTTATTAATTTTCTTTCCAATTTCTAGTCGTGACACTGCCATCTGGGGTCCTGATGCTAAAGAGTACCGACCTGAACGCTGGCTTCAGGGAGAGAAGTTTTCGCCCACAAAGTTCCCAGCCTTCCACGCTGGTCCTCGCACTTGTAGGTCACTCAATCTCTTCAGTTTCGGATTCTAGTACTTATAATCAACATATGTTAACTTCATTTATTTTTTTACTAGGCCTTGGCCAACAATTCGCAACAATTGAGGCCGTCACCCTCATGTCGATTATCTTTAGGCGATTCGATTTTGAACTTGTTGATCCAGTGAACGAGCCTGCCTATGGTGCAGGCCTTACATTGCCTGTGCTCAAGGGATTGCCAATCCGTGTGAGACATCGCAATGCTGCACAGACTCTCTAAACTATACGATAATACGTTTTATAATGATAATTGGAGGAGAAAGGTGTAATAAAGGCACATACTTAATTTAGTTTGCGGTGATCTTCATATTGTTATTTGATTAAAATAAAACATATTTGTTAGTATGAAACATTGACGCAAGAGAGGTGTGTAGTACAGAAATGAAATGGTTCTTTCGTCATTTGACAAAAGGAGAGAAAATGGAGCATGGAAGTGCAACTACAGTCTTCATCCAACAAGCCGTAAATTTTTTACGGATTTGTGGATTTTCACTTCTATTCATTTCAATTCAATAAATATATCAAACTTTATTTCTTCTCATTCATTCATTTTCACTCATTCTGATTCACTTCCTTCATGTCATTCAGTAAATCGCGATATTCGTTAAATAGCTCCAATTGCCTTTGAGCTGCAACCCAGCGTTTCAATAGCAGAGGGTCATCGATTTTGCCCCAAGCATCCATAAATCGCTGAAAGTTTTCTTGTAGCTCCATTTATCGTCGGACTGGATGGAGGTGACTCGAGCTCGTCTGATAGCCCTTGGGGATCTGAGTCAAGAACACTGGATTCGTAGTCAACACCATCTTCGTCATCGTCTAGATTATCGTCCTCGTAGACAATATCATCTTCATTGTATGGACGAAGCGATGCTTGTGCTTTTCAGATGTCGTTATCATCTTAACAGCGTCGAGGATCGACTCTGTAGGCCCTTCACAGTAGTTCATAGTGAGGTAGTTGAGGACCCCGATATCCTTTTGCTTGGTGATTTCTGCCGTTCCTCGCAAGCGGTTATCAGTCACATTGAGATCTATTAAAACACACAAGGTAAAATGGTTTTTTTCTTTTTCCTTTTCCTTTTTTTCTCTCTAGAATGATAGAGATGCCGCCTTACCGAGGTCTCTTTCAGCAGCGAACCACTCCAGCAAAGCATCTTCCGCGGGTTCCATGTTTCGATCGAGCTTGCGTTTGACTGCATGACTAGCTAGGAGGGGTAGCGAATTCACGTCTTGAATATACTCATTTTTTCGGCGATAAATGTCTATTGCCGTGGAAGGGCTCATGCCAAACCTGCTCCAATGGAAGAAGCAGAGACTTTGAACCCTTTTGCTCGTAGTTCATCGACGGCTTCAATGAATTTCACTTTGTCGGCTAAGGAATAAGACTTGTGCAGCCTGTGCTTCTTGAGTGCATGTCTCGATCGAGAAGACTGGTTTCTAGGCTTTGTTGGGTTCATTTTTCGAAGCATAAGGATGGATGTGGGAAGTGAATGTGAAAAAAAAAAGTGGTTACGCAAGAACATCGTATAAAAAAAAATAAAAAAAAATAAAGTTTGATATATTTATTGAATTGAAATGAATAGAAGTGAAAATCCACAAATCCGTAAAAAATTACGGCTTGTTGGATGAAGACTGTACACACTAGTGCTTGAAAAAGCTCTTCAAGTGCAAATGTTACTCTGTTGCAATGTCCATTGCAATGTTTTCATTACGGCCAAGGACGAATGCGATACCGCGGCATTGTGATGTAATCTATTATTCAACAAATCATATTATATATTTTATTTTACAGACATGTATTACATGATGGAGATAAAAAGATATCTTGCAAAGCCATGAGCCTGAAAGCTTCAAAAGACTGCCAGAGCCAAGAGAAGATCACGCTTCTGTTTCATATGATGATGAGTTATTGCGAGGCTTAGGGAGTGCAAACGCCATTTTGATAGCATTGAGTGCCTCAAGCTTGGCAGGATTTGATGTTGCTCCCAATGGAGTCGAGCTACTACCTTTGGAACGAACCTTAGCCTTATCAAAGACAAGTCCTGATGATGGTGTAGATGATAAACTAGACCCAGGGCCGTTCAAGATATCTCCCAATTCTTCAACACCTTTACCGGTCAGCAATTTTCGCCTCTTTTTAACTTTGTTTATATTCGACTCAACTGCATCCGTCACGTTGACTGGCGTATTCACTGCAATAGGTCTTGTAGGGTTTGAAGTCGATGCTCCTGAAGAAGGTGCCACAGACACTGTTGCTGAAGCTGCAGATATCTCTTTTGATATTGTTGCTGTTGTCTCTGGTGCTGATAGTATTGTTTTTTTTGTTGTACTAGATTGCGGAATGGTAGCCTCACCTTCCAGTGCCAGAACCTTATTTGATAACACTGTCTTTGTCTTCCTGTGAGCTGGTTCGAAAGTTATGCCAGATGTCTTCTTTGTACCCCCTCGATTCCTGGGTGCAGCAACAGTCTTTTTTTGTGGCGGTTCGAAATCACTGTCGGAATTGTTGTCATTTGCCTTACGGAATTTATCTGGTGCTCCTCTTTTTGACCGCGCTAAAGGCGCAAATCCTTTTTCTTTGGCATCTTCTTGTTCCTGATCTTCTATAACATTGCTCGCTTCCTTAGGTTCCCCACGTTGAGACGACGGTCCAGCGTCTGCCTCAGGTTCTTGCATCTCTATATCCTCATCTGCGCTCTGGCCTTCATTATGTTCGTGGTCAGCAGCATTATGACCGTCATCATCGCCGTTCTGATTTTCCTCTTGATCTTCGTCCTCGTCCTCACTGCTATCCTTACTTTTATCAGACGAACTGGATCCGAATGTGTAGGTTACATTCTCAGCCGCATTCCTTCTGGCTCGAGTTCTTGAAATAGGTTGTTTGCTCTCCTTCAACGTCGTCTCTTCAGGCACATCGTCATTACCTTCAGCATCACCATCGTCCGATCCTGATTCTCGGTCTGCTGACCGAGTAGATTTTCGTGCTGGAGCACGAGGACGCTGTGATGTCCCGGGTTGCTAGTTATTTATAAAAGTTATCCGTCAGTTTAGAGTACATGGCTATACAGGCAAATTATTCGATTTCTGCTCACCTTCTTGCTCACGACATCCTGTCTTGTTTTCCTCTGATCCACCTGAGCCTGGGTTTTTAGTGCATGCTCCATCACTTCGAAAAGCTTTTCTTTCAGCTGCCCAACTTTTTTCTCCAATTTCTGTTTCTCGCTTTCTAATTTCTTGATATTAGTGCTCTCATGGGCATTTGCACTGGCTCGGTCGCTCTCCACTGACGTTGCTCGGTCACTCTCTAAAGACGCTACTCGACTCTGCAAGGTTGCACATTGTTCAAGTAGCCGATGTTTCTCTAAAATCCACTCAGGTGGCGCTGTTTTTTTGACACTTAAAGCAGATACTTTGACTTTGAGTGATGCAATCTGATCCAAAAAGCCTTTCTTTTCCTTATCCCAGGTATCTCTTCCGTGTTTCAGACTATTTCGGACTCGTGCTTGATCCTGTTCCCAGTCAAGGACCTGTTTGTCGCCATCCGTGCTCGCCTGTGCAAGTTTTTGCTGATATCAGTATAAACAAAAGGATAAATTAATGTAAATATCCTTAGCATTCAGGAGATTCAAGCGCATTCATAACCAAGTCATCTATTGTCGAGGAATAGATAAATAAAAAGGCGCCATACTTTTAGAGAGTTATTTCCCGCCAAAAGTTCCTGCTTTTCATATTCCCAGCGCTGTTTCTCGTCCATATGCAAGTTCTTGGCAGAGTTGGACAGATCAACCACTTTAGCCATTTCCGCCTGAAGCTTCAGATTGGCTTCCTCTGCTTTGAACAATTTCTGTACGTACTCCTCCTGAGAAGCTTTCATGGCCGCTATCCGGATCCAGGCATCTTGGAGTTGTGTTGATATCTGTCTCGCTTGATCCTGTAACATAGAAGAGAAGAGAGAGGAAGGAGCTTATTAATGCCTGCCAAAGGCTGTCAGGCAGCCTCTTTTTTTTTTTTTTTTTTTTTTTGCAATTATGTTCAGGACCATACTCTGACTTCGGTATCTGAGACCTGAGCCTTGAGCTGCTCATTTTCTTGTTCCAGGAAGTCTCGTTCATCAATGACAGTTGCTATCAGTCAGAAACGAATGAGATGGGTGAGTCTCAAATCAAATGTGTTATTATTTCAAGAAAAAAAAAGGCTTGACCGTTCTTGGTCCTTTGAAACTGACTTACAGAGGTCGATTTCAAGCTTGCGAGCCTTTTCTTTGAGATCCATGATTTCAGCTGCCTGCTTACTAGCGTCCAAGCGGGAACTGGCTTCCAAGAACTGAATACGCTCCTCTAATTGAATGACTTTGTCCTCGAGTCGGTCTTTTGTGTCTGTCAACTCTTCGAGCTCGTCACGAAGTGACTGAATGGTGGCTACGTCACTTTCATCTCTATGGTTCTCGTCATCAGTGTCAATTTCGCTTGCAGTAGCGTTCTTTGAGATGGATTTTGATGCCGCTCTATGTAATGCTGCTGCCTTTGTTTTATCCGATGATGATCCCTGTCGTGTTTTTCTAAGTGATGTTGGAGTAGCTGTGTTGTGACGTGTGCTGCGAGAGGCGCGTGTTGTTGTCGCGGAACTCATGATACTATGCGCCTTAATTCTTAAAACGAATTATGCTCTTAAGGCTCAGTTGTTTTCGCAGGAACCGCAGCGACAAAAGATGCACTTTATTTTTCTAATTCAGGTCCCCGATCTACTGGTAGGAAGGGCTTATGATGAGGGAGATGAATCAGTGAATTGTTTGGTTTAAAAATATGTATGACGATTGGTAGTGATTGGTTCAAAGACTCTTTTGTTCTCATCTCATGGCAAAGATATAGCACGTGATAAAAGGTGTGTAGAGTGACAGCATCAGGAACAAGGGGCTTTATTTTTTGGTTTAATTGACAAATGATTTTTGAGTAACATGGACATGGCAGAAACATTATCATAAACGTTCATGAAAAAGATCGATAAAACGTTTGAAGAGAGATATCAAAAGATTTTGATTTGTCCATGCTGACTGATTAATATGTGCTACGTGGCGCCTTCCTCTTAATGATAGCACGAAGAAGACTTCGGTCTCCCTCTGTAACCCCTCTCCACAAGTTGTCATCACCATAAGCTTTATTTTATTTTTCTAAATCTTGTTTGATCCGACCAATGGCTGTACGCCAGCGCTTTTTTGATGAGGTCCCATCCACATCGTAGATCCATCTTCTTCTGTTTCACACAAAAGACAAAGACAAATACAAATACAAATACAAATCCCCTTTGCCCTGTTTGCCCTTTTCTACTTTCTTTCCTCTCCACATTCTTCCACATACACTTTTCTCACTCACCCTCTCTCTCTTTTTATCACTTTAATCCATTCACTTCTCTTGTTCTTTACCCTTGCCTGCTTATTGTCCCGTTCCTTTCTTCTTTTCACTCCTGTACATATTCTGTTAGTCCATTTACTAAATCCATCACCATGAAGAAAGCCTTTGTCTTCCTTGGTCTTCTTGCTGCTATCACGCTAGTCGCAGCTGAAGCTCCTGGTGCCCAGGCCGCTTTTAAGAAGTCCGGAGAGAATGTTGCTATCCCTGAGAACTTTGCGTTCGATTCCAAGCCTATTCTTCAGGGCGAAAAGCACCAATTTCAGGTACTGCTTATAGAAGTTAATTGATCAATAATGATACTATTTTATCAGTCTTTAGAAAGCCGTTTTTGAATATTTATCTTTATTCGTTTTTTTGACAAAAAATAAATAAATAAATAGACGGAGGTCTCACGTTTGATGAAAATTGTCATCAACTCACTTTACAAGACACCAGAGATTTTCTTGCGAGAGCTCATCTCCAACGGATCTGATGCCTTGGACAAGATTCGTTTCAAATCTCTCACCGACCCAACGGCGTTGGAGTCTAATCCTAATCTCAATGTGACTATTGGCCTGGACAAACAAAGACGGATCATCACTATTACTGACACTGGTATTGGTATGACCAAGGAAGACTTACAGAAAAACCTCGGAACTATTGCAAAGGTAACGTGAACCTGTATTCTATTGTTCCCAAATGCAAAAAAAAAAAAAAAAAAAAAAAAAAAGAAGATCTATTAAAACTGGATGATATTGATGACATTTTTGTACCTTCAGTCTGGAACATCCGAGTTTTTAGAAACTATGTCCGGTGACAAAGCAGATATGGATCTCATTGGAAAGTTTGGTGTCGGCTTCTACTCAGTCTTCTTGGTTGCTGACAAGGTCCGTGTCACCAGCAAAAATAATAATGATGATCAGTATATTTGGGAATCGACTGCTGTCGATGATTTTACTATTGCCAAGGACCCTGCTGGTAACACTCTCGGCCGTGGTACACAGATTGCCATTCATCTCAAAGAAGATCAGGATCAGTACCTGGAAGATAAACGCATCAAGGATCTTGTTACAAAGTACTCTGAATTTATCAATTTCCCTATCTATCTCCGTCGAACAGTATCCAAGGCCGTCGAGCCAGAAAAACCCGCTGAAGCCAAGGAGACTGAGAATAAAAAAGTCGATATTGATGACGAAGAGGCTCAAGTCGAGGATGTCAAAGATGAAGAGACAAAGGACAAGCCCGCTCCTGTTACTGTCACATATGATGAGGATGAGCTCATGAACACCAATAAGCCTATCTGGGTTCGTGATCCCAAGACAGTCACGACGAAAGAGTATGAGGACTTTTATCCTGTCCTGACGCGTGAACATGGTTCCAAGGCCATGGCTTACACTCACTTTAAAGCCGAGGGCGATGTTGAGTTCAAAGCCATTATGTACGTTCCTGATAAGGCACCTAAAGATCTCTTCCACATGGACTCTCGTCATAATAATGTCAAGCTCTATGTCAAGCGGGTCTTTATCACAGATGAGTCAAAGGAATTCTTACCCCAATGGTTGTCGTTCTTGAAGGTGCTTGTCGACGCCGAAGATGCACCTTTAAACGTCTCACGTGAAACCGTACAATCCAATAAAAGTATCCAGTCGATCAGGAAGCATCTAGTCAAGAAGTTCTTTGATATGCTCAAGAGCTTATCACAGGATGAGGAAAAGTACACTAAATTCATCCAGGAATTTGGCACCAGCCTTAAACTCGGTACTATGGAGGACAGAGACAACGTAAAAAAGATTGCTCGATTCTTGAGATACCGTTCCTCGAATTCTGACAAATACACGTCATTCGAGTCGTATGTTTCTCGCATGAAGAAGGGCCAGAAATCGATTTATTACGTGATCGGCGGCAGCGTGGATGAGATTAAACAATCTCCTTTTGTGGAAGCTCTTCTTGCTCGTGGGTATGAAGTTTTGTACATGGTGGAGCCTGTAGATGAAGTCGTACTCACACAGTTGGGTAACTTTGAGGGAAAGACTTTCCAAAATGTGGCCAAATCAGAGTTGAACCTCAATGATGAGGATGATGCGGAGGCACTAAAGGAGCTTGAAACAAAATTCTTGCCATTGCTGGACTGGATGCAGGCCGCATTGATCAATGAAATCGAGAAGGTACGCGTCTCCAAGCGTTTGACGACTTCACCAGCTGCCTTGGTTGCAAACGACTTTGGCTGGACTGCCAACATGGAACGCCTGATGGAAAGCCAGGCAAAGCATACCGACAACCCTATGCATATGTTCGCTAAAAACCAGAAGAAGATTCTGGAAATCAACCCCGGTCATCCACTCATTCAGAGCATGCTCGAGCGAGCTAGCAAGGATCCTAAGGGCTTTGAGAATGATAAACAATTCCAAGATATTACAAAAATCCTTTACGAGATGACATTGGTCCGCAGTGGATACGCTCTGAAGGAGGGTGTCAAAAACTTTGCTGGTCGTGTCGAAAACATGTTGCGTATTAGCTTGAATGTTGATTTGAACGCTGAGGCCACGTTTGAAGCGCCTCAAGCTGAAGACAGGGACGAAGAAGAGATTAAGGCAGAGATTGAACAGCGTGAGGACATCCTGAAGGCTGATGAACTTAAACCAGGAACGATGTCAGCAGAAGAGCTTAACAAGATGCTTAAAGAATTCACTGACAGCACAAATCCACCCAGGGCCGGTTATGATGCAAATAAGGATGGAGAGATAGTCGAGGAAATTATCGCCAAAAATGAGGAAGAGCTGGACTCTGAGGACTCTGAGGGGATCAAAGCGGTGCATGATGAACTTTAAACCCCTACGAAGCCATAATGCCAATAGTAATAAGAAATAAAAGTATATAAATATAAAGTACAGTTTTCCGGACGATACACAGTGGAAATCGTCTGGATAATTTTAAAGTTTTACTGAATTGACCAGTATTTTAATTTTATAAAGTATACATATTCAGGTGACATTGCACTTATTTCTTCCCACGTATGCACGAAAATGGTCCGACCAAATGTGCAGTTAAAGAAAAAATAAGTGCAATGTCATCTGAGCAAATATATTTTATAAATTTTAGAATACTGTTCAATTCAGTAGAATCTAATTTTTTCCGATAGCAAATCGTTCGGATAATCAAAATTTGACTATAACATGGATCTAAAAGAAAACTTGTTTATTGTATGGGTGATGTTTATTCTACAGGGTGGAAATCTAAACAGCTGGGGCAGCATCGGCATCTCCGTTAACTTTCTCCTTAGTGTCAGCGCTATTCGTTAACTTGGTATCAGTATTGGGGGTTGTCTTTGTGGCCTTCATCCACTCCTCTTCGATCTCAGAATCAGAGTCGGAGAATGAATCAGATGCATCGTCACCGCTAGCATCTGAATCGCTATCACTACTACTCTCTACGGTCTCACCTGCTGCAATACGTGCAGCCTTCTCTTCCTTGGCCTTCTTTTCCCGAGCCTGCTTCTTGGCCTTCTTCATTGTACGGCGTTGGCGCCGCTTCTCCTTCTTTTCGGTGAGCATTTCGCGTTCATGTGCTAGCTCAGTTAAAAATCCTGGAACCTTGTCAAGAATGGTCTCGGGCTCATCTCGATGGAGCATAAAGAAACCCTGGAGTTGAGCTGTTGTCACCGAGTCCTCAAATGTGATCTTCTCGCAGATTTGGTCTGCAATTTCATAAATCTTGGCGTCATATGCGTCCTTGCGGGCCTGTTCCTTTGGATCAGAATCTGCTGCTGCTGCTGCTGCCGATTTTTCTGTAGCCTTCTTATTCCTGAAGCGGACTGGAGTGGTAGGCTCATTAGTTGCTTGGCCTTCGGAAGATCTGCTTAAAAAGAATTTTAGGAACATTCCTCGAATCTGATGCTTATCAGCATAGTCAAAGACAAGCTTGCGATCACAACGTCCAGGACGAATCAAAGCGGGTGCGAGCTTTCGGATGTGATTGGTGGTCATAAATACGACACTTCCTTCCTGAGCAGTTATTCCATCAAGGGCATTCAAGATTCCTGAAAGTGTGACATTGTTGGATCCTGACTGAGCCTTTCCTGCCTTACGCCTCACTAACGCCGCATCCACATCCTCCATGAGCAAAATACTGTTACGGGGGGCATTATTCAATAATTGATCCAGCTGTTGATCATTGAGGCCTGAGATACCCAGGTTAACAATGCAAACAGACATGCGCAAATGACCAGCCAATGCCACAATAAAGGACGTCTTTCCTGTTCCTGGAGGTCCATGGAGGAGATAGCCACGGCGGTATGGCACACCACGGTCATGGTACCAATGAGCCGAATTGCGAAATGTGCTAATATCTATTATTACAGTTGGTAAAATATTGTGAATATTGTGTTCAAAATCTCATCATGTGAATAAATGGCCTTAGTTTATTGCGCTATTAATCAACCTTACCTTCCAAGAGTTCCTCTTTGAGACCCTCTGCAAGAATCACAGAATGAAAAGCGCGAGGGGAGCGGGTTGATGAATTCGACCAGTAACTGTCATATGGCTGCGAGGTGTAGATGGTAGTTTTGCCCTCCTTTTTCTTGTATGACTCTTCCATCGCATCCTGTGGTAACAATAGGTTAAGTTTGATGTCTTAGAACAAATAATTAAAAAAAGGCCCAATAACCGAGATTCAGATGTGGCTAAAAAAAAAAAAAAAAAAAAAAAAAAAAGGAATATTTTTGCTTACTTGGACAATCATTTTAAGCCGAGAGATGTCCCAACCAAAGGTTGAGATGGTTAGAGACTGTTTCTTTTGAATTGAGGCCAAGATACGAGATTGCTCGTTATCTGCACCAGCAGCCTGTTCTGGCCGTTCCTGCGACACATTCACCTTGAAGCCCTTGTGATAAAGGACATGCGATCCCATGCCTGGCAGGAACAAGAGTCGGGGGCGTTCATTTTGACGAGAGTCATTATTGCTGCGATAGTATCCTTGCTCCTCTTCATCATCATCCCAGACGGCCTTGACAGTTAAGTGACGGACTGATTTTGTGAGAGGTCGCTCAGCAACCCATTCTTTTAAAATTGAAAAGTGAAGCGGTCAGCTAGAGAAATTATCATCGCCAAGCTTTTTTATTTCTTTTTTCTTTTTTTCTTTTTTTTTTTTTGCCTTGTGTTACCTGATAGCCATTTATAGCAGTCGTCACCTTCCTGCACTTGAACAGACACATAAAACCATGATTGAACCTCGTAGTAGTACCGGGTGATTAAGTCCTTGAAAAATGTGTAAAAACTTCCAACAATCATGAGGAAGAATCCGGCCGAGAGAACATCGTTGCCAAGCACTACATACACAATGAAACAGATAAAAGGAGTTAAAGTGAATATGAAATTCAGATACAGTCGGTTTCATTGACAAATATCATAACGTCACAGTATCGTATCCCAGGAACAAAGGAATGTATGGTATGGATGATATACCTGCTTTTACGACTCGCATGGCAGGAGGTGATAGCGTAGCCTCGAAGCGAGCCCCAGATTGGACAACATGATCGAGGACCGCGGCAGAGGAATTGAGAAATGTGCCAGCTTTAATGACAAGCCAATCCATAACGAGCTTTTTGTCAATGGAGTAAGTATGAGACGAGGAAAGAAAGACAACGGTAATGAAGGAGAATGATGGAGGGGTACAAGCTTAATGAAGGTGATGGAGAAATGAGTGGATAGAAAAATAAGAAGCAGAAGAAAGAAAGGAAGAAAACTCTTTATTGCTTTTATTTATATTCTTCATTTTTCTTTTCCTTGACTTTCATTGCCACGACATGGGCTCTCTGCATGTGCTGCGGTGCACTAGTTTGTCTCTGCGCCACCAGTCTTGCTGAGCTGATTCAAAAAACTCACATGGGTTCATGGAGTATAAGACCTCTCTAAAAGATATTACAGTCTAACCGACGACTAGCCTTTTAAGGGGCTCTCTATTATAGAGGGCAAGGTCAAGCAAATATGCATAAGGCTGCTGCATGCGGTAAGAATCTATAGATGCAGAAATGTCTGTACTATAGACGGGATAAAAAAGAGTATACGTAGATGATCTAGTTTGGAAGAATGAGGCACGGTACATTAATTCCATGAAGCAGCGTGTGATATACAAACCATGGTATAAGTATTGAACAAAAAAAACAGCACCAGTAGATCTTGGATACAATATTGAAGTTAAGCTGCTACCATTGTTCTTTGACAAATATAATGAATATCGCAGACAAAATTCCCCTTCCCACCTCATAATCATATTCCTGTTGCCCTGCTTCCAAGTACAAGCACGTGGATCCTCATACGCGTGGAATAGATGCATATTTGCATCACAATCAAGAATAAAGGTTTACAGTGTGCTATTTAGTGTTCTGGTATGAAACACTGGAATGTATTCATGCAAAAACAATGAACTTCCCGCGAGAGTTCGGCAATTCAAGCAATTCAAGCGCTATGCGACAGTGTTGCTCGTACCTGAGAATTACTTCCCATCTTTTCATGTTCTTCCTATGGCCATTTATTTTTTTCTTGGTTGATCAAGACTTTGTCCTATTCTTCTTTCATTCAAATCTTCATTCTTCTCCATCAACTTTCGCATTCCTAACGCTTTTTTTCGTTTATCGGTTTGGAGCCCAGCTTACTATTTAATAATATTATGCCAATAGTCAACTTTTACGGATAAAAGAAAAAAAAAAAGAGCAATGACTTCTCACATTATTCCAATGAATCCTCTCCAGGAGAAAGATCATTTGCACCATTTCCGGGACAGCTCAACGTCAGCACAGCTGACAAGGGCATCCATGATACCACGTGTCAAATTTCAGGACGAGAATAGCAACAATGTTTCAATTGTCTCAAATCGCCTCCAAAAGTCACGGCTACCACTTCAGAAACGTGTTTCGGTGCCCAGTGCGGGCATGGATGCAAGAGCCTATGGTATACAGTCATCCAAGGACTCTTCCATGATCCAGACGGACCTTGTCCTAAGAGAGGTCACCAACACCAACACCAACACTAACACCAAAAAGGTAATGAGACAAAACCTCTGCATAATCTGCATATCCTTTATTTCTTTCACAATTCTGGTGAATGCTTTGTGTGGTGTTTTGTTCCTCTGTGCTTACAATGATTGTCTTGTAACTTGAAAATGTTTCGAAAATAGCAGCAACCGAATCATGAATTTACAGAGTTGAGTGGAAAGTTAAAAGCTATGGCTGTGTGTGTGGATCCTTCAGAGACAGCAACTCTGAGACCTCATGCAGCACATACACGTCTTCAGTCAATGCTACCAGCTCTATCCGTACCTAGAGTCGTGCCAGCCCTAACAAGAGTTCCGTCCGCCTCAACTACCGAGCAGATGAAGAGACAAGCCAATTCATTGTTTTCATCGGGATCTCAAGGAGCTTCACGATTCGGCTTCATAAAAACAAATATTACCAACCTCAAGAAGTCTTCCATCACTACTAGCGTATTCGACAAGCGTTCCACAAAGTCTGCCGTACCTGAACCTACCATTTCAATGCATTCAGGTGTCCAGACCATCAAGCGCAATTCAAGCTTCAAAACCATTGCACCAGCCGCTCCCAAAATGAGTGCCACTCAGCGACGCCGCACGCAAATCCCCACTTTAAATCGAGCTAATTCACAGACTACTCGCCGGCTTGTGCCTACCACGAGTATGGTCAAGATGCACCAAGGTCCAACTATTCCTGTTGGCTCAATGTTTGACTCGCAGCCTTTCCACGATGCGAATATGCATATTGATTCTAAAAGCGACCACGAGTGCCTCACGTCGCTGATGGACACTGACGCTGATATTTGGTCCAGCCAAGATGACTTTGATACGGATCCAACTCTAGTTACAGAATACCAGGCCGAGATATTTGCTTACAAGAAGGAATTAGAGGTATGGGCTAATAACAAACACATGCTGTACATGCTTGGTTTATCTTTTACGAGCTAGAAAGTGCCATTTAACTAAGTATTGCCACTAAAAAAATGGACATAGATAATCCATCTTCCTGATCCGAATTACATGAGTAGACAACATGATCTAAGCTGGAATTATAGAGTTCAGCTGATTGATTGGATTATTCAAGTTCATGATCGTTTCGATCTGCTACAGGAAACCATGCATCTCTGTGTGAACTACCTGGATCGCTTTTTATCCCGAGTTGTCATTCCTGTCGACCAACTTCAGCTGGCTGGTACAGTTGCCTTACTGCTGGCCTCCAAATATGAGGAGATTCAATCACCTGCCATTGAGGTATTGTCCCACTTGGGTGGAGATGTCCACGCGCCAGCGAGGATACGTGAAGCAGAAATTGGGATGCTCAAGGCGCTCAACTATGACATGGGAGCTCCCGGGCCAATGAGCTTCTTGCGGAGAATCTCTCGTGCGGACAATTACGATGTTGACATTCGTACACTTGCTAAATACCTTATCGATGTAACTTTGTGCGATCATCGTTTTATTGGATTCCCATCGAGTATGATTGCTGCTGTAGGCTATTGCGCTTCCATGCGACTATTATTCCGTGGAGAATGGACAGCACAGCATGTTCACTATTCCGGATATACTGAGCCCATGCTAGCTACTGGTATCAATATGCTACTCGTCATGCTGGAGCAGCCTACTCAGACACATCAAGCCCTGTTCAAGAAGTACAACGATGAGCGATACATGCATTCGAGTCAATATGTTCATGGTCTTGGCCACAGTATCCTTAGATCACTACACAGCAAAATCCTCGCTCACTAGCATCACCGAGACAGCATTACGTCGGACAGGTCTTTCTCTCTTTATTTTGGATACCCGGAGATACCATATAATGTAATTCTTAATTTATAGTAATATCTAGACATAATTATGTACCGCTAATATATAAAATGTATTTCTTAAGTATTGTATTCTCTGCGTTTTATGACTGAAGATCCATATGGTAGAAAGAAGAGTGTTTTTTTTTTTTCATCCAGGAAATGAAGTAGAGTTTGGAGGGCCGCTAATCAGATCCAAAACAAAAGCATTTATTTTTATTCATCAACGTGGTCTAGTGTACAAGGTGTGAACATGTCGTGAAGGAAAAATGTGAAAGAGCGTTTTGGACAAAACGTAGTTTGTTTCTCTTTCTCCTAAATTATTGAAATGTTTAATAATCCACTGCTTCAATCTAGATACACCATGAAGTACCACAACCACCTCTATGAGAACGAATCGGAGGGCAACTATGAATATTCCATTTAACGTCAAGTGGTATTTGGCCCATACGACACGGTTTTCAATAGACAAAACAGAAGTGAATTTTAGAATATTTGACATGCGAATGGCATTTCATGGTATAGAAACACAGGCAGGCTATAAAAACAGGTAAAATAATAATAGTAATAATAATAAAAAACAACCAATTTGGAAAGGGAAAAAAAAAAATACAAACAACCAGAAAGAAAAGAGTCCTTAGACTGAAAGTATTAAAAAATGAAGTGAAAGAGAGTATGTACAGTCGTTGTTCCACGAACAAATGTAGGCTGAAATGATAGATGAACAGAACTTGCGATGCTGCTGTCAATCCAAGTTGATCCTCTCCACAGCTGAAAAGAAATGTCATCCACGAATAAATTTCAGTCATCGAGGTAATTAGTACCTATGAAATCATGCAAAAAATAAAAATAAAAATAAAAAAAAAGGTAAGCATCAAGAGATGAACAGAACATTTTTTTTTTTTTTTTTTTTTTTTTTTTAAAAAAAAAAAAAAAAAAAAAAAAAAAAAGGTGAAGCATCGCTGCTTACGTCAATGACTCATTAGGGCACTCATCCGTATAATGCTGTCCATATTCTTCACAGTTGTCGCAGTACTACAATGATATAATAGGGTATATCGTCAATACATCTGAAAACGCCTATCAATTCAAATTTCATAATTACAAAATAGATTCGGTATAACACTATGTCCCACTTACAGGTCTATCGTCTTCCAAATCTGCATTGGAGAATAGTGTCGATGGCGCTTTGGGCTTGCCTCCTCCAAACACTGCTGTACAGCTGATCAAGTCATGTCCCTCAACTTCACAAATTTCACAGAACAGTATCTTATCTGTGCTTTCAGCGGCTGTCCTTGCCTTATCATTTGAGAATGACGATTTCGTTGCGCCATTCAATCCTGAATGGGCGCTATAAGAGGATGTGAGACCGTTTGTAGGCAAGATAGGCGCTGACCCATGAGTTCCATTTGTAAGTTTGGCCAACTGAGATTTCAAATCTGCAACTTCCTTCTGGAGACGATCAATTTGCTTCTGTTTGTTCTCCACCTCCTCCTCAAGATCTGCTTGGTGGAAGATCTTACTCTCGACCAGTGATTCTAGATCAGTTAATTCCTTATTCAGCTGGCTGATCTCATATGATTTTGTACGGTCCAACTCAACATATCGCTGTCGCATATCTCTCATCTCTAAAGCATGGGCTTGTGTCAATCTATCCAGCATCGCTTGTTTGTCCTTAAGCAAATTCTCCAGTCGAATTACAGATGCGGACTGGTTCTGTACCGATTGCTTCTCTGACGGTGTGGTTGTCGTGTCTTTGCTGAGGATTGCGGCATTGCTCAAAGCTGCCTTGAGTTCTTCTTGACCAATCAATGGTAGATTTACTTGTGTTTGTTGCATCAAATCCAATCCTGTCTTGTCAATTCCTTCTGCCTCCCCGATAGATGTCATTGCCAAACTTTCAGAGTGAAGACGTTCGACTTCATCCATGAGCTTCAAACACTCTGTTTCGACATGCTTATGAGCTTCCATGAGGATGTCATGTTCCTGCATTAGTTTCTTATTATCACTTGCCACAGCCGCATTCTCAGCAGTTAGTTCATGGACCATTTGCTTCAATGCAGCTATTTCTTCCTCTAGCTCAGCCCTGTTTAGGACAACTTCCGAATCTGGAACGCTTGAAGAAGCTACTCTCGGAGCAGACGCTGACAGGGCTAAAGCTGCTTCAAGCTCAGAGACTTTGTTCAGGAGTTGTTCGCGCTCCTCTTCTAGAGCAGAGATTTCTGCTCTTGAGCTCTCCATAGCACTGATTCGGTCAGCAGATGCCTTACTTTCGTATTCCTTCTTAAAATCTTCAATCTGCTTCCTCAGTGTCTCTCGATCTGCTTGTGAATCAGCCAGCTTCAAACTAAGATCTTCGATCATAGCAGCCTTCTGGATCATCTCCAATTGCATAGCTTCACATCGTTCCCTCCATTCCTCCACGGTCAGAGCAATGGCCTCTAATTCCTCCATTTTCTCCTTCGTCTCCGACAGACGGATTTCCAACATGGCCGCAGATTCAGCAACCTTAGCCTCCAAGGTCGATCGTTCCTGAACAAATGCATTTTCTGCATCCTTGAGGCGCTGCTGAAGCTTTTCAGTTTCAGATTCTGCAATTGCCTTGAGCGCCTTCAACGCTGTCTCGTTAGCCTCTAATGCTTTGATCTTGGTAAGATACTCTTCCTCCTTTGTCTCCAGAGTTTGAATGTCATCTCTCAATGATGTCAGCAGAGTGATGTTGTCAGCAACAGTCTCTTCTAGACGCTTCTTTTCAAGTTCCCAAACTTTGCGCATACGGTCAACTTCTTCACTCTGTATCATATCTCCAATATTCTGCAATTCCAACTTGAGGTCGGCAATATCTTGGTCACGTTTCATAATCGAGGCCTCATGTGCTTTTATCTTCTCTTCAAGTGCCCGGGTAAGTTTCTCGCTCTTGATAAGCGACTCTTGCGACTCTTGTAGCTCCACCTGTATTGACTTGAGCTTGATTTCAGCTTCGGCTTCAGCTTGACGATGAACCTCAGCCTCTTTCTCCTGTTTAGATTGTGTCTCGATCAATTGAGCTCTGGTTGCATCGGCCTCATCCTGCACTGTAATGAGCTTGGACTTGGTCTCTTCCAATACGGTCTGTGACGCTCTCTCTAGTTCAAGCACCTTAGCCTGAAGACTGTCCCGCTCGTGCTCAAGTTCCAGGTATTTAGCTGCGCTAGCGGCCATGTTCTCTTCATTGGCCTGGTTGAGCCTCTGCTCTTCTTCGGCACTTCTCGTCATAATATCGGCCAGTTTAGCTTCGAGTGTAGCTGCTTTCTCGTCTGCTTCTTGTAGACTCTTTTGGAGCGATTCAATCAGAATTTGCTGTTCTTGATTGATCGAGACATTCTCGGTGGTAGTGCCATCAGTACCATTCTCTTCCATTTGCTTGATCTTCTCCATAAGCTCCGTCTTTTCTTGGATGAGAGCTGTCCTCTCCTTTTGAGAGCGAGCAGCTTCCAACCATGCCTGTGTCATCTTGTCAGTGACGACTTTAAGCTCTTGATCTTTAGCAGTCTTCTCCTTATCCCATGTGGACTTCATGGCATGGAGATCCTCTAGTTCTTTAGCAAGATGCTCTTCGATCCCCTCGCGGCCCAGAGTCTTGCTCAAAAACACACGTTCCTCGTATGAGAGATCCTTCTTCTCTAACAGTTTAGTGGTCTCTAGACGTAACTTGGCTTCATTCATTTCTGACTTTAACTGGTTATTCTCAGCCATGGCGGTTTTAAAATCAAGCTGGAGCTGCTGCAGCTGGAGAGAAACGTCGTCCGCAGGTGAATCTATGGTCTGAATAGCTGTTGCTTGGTCCAAAAGGCTGGATCGGCTTTCGCTTGGAGACAAAAAGACACCTGGATCTGGCGTCCCCGAACGTGAAGAGAGACCTCTAGACGTTGAAACAGTTCGTGGAGTGGGCGACGCTCTGGCTTTTGCACCGTTGGTGCTCGACTGTGATGTGACAGAGGATGCTGAAGAGGGCGAGCGGGAATGTGTAGTAGTAGATTTAGCATTGAGTGCGGCCAAGGTTGGCTTTCCTGACGGCTGCGACAGACGTGAGCCAGCAGCGGCGACGCGGGCTGTAGGCGACGATGATCGAAGCTTTGGAACAGGCGAGGGGGAGTTGGCTCGTGCGTTAGCCGCGCTTTGCGAAATTGTTCTGGAGGACGTGGGAGATCCAGCCATACCGCTTAGAGCACGTATAGTTGGACTAGATGCTCCAAAAGATGGCCCAGAGGCTTGTGCTTGTGCTTGTGTTTGTATTTGTGCCTGTGTTGGTCCTGAGTAGGAGAGACGTGAGGCATTTGGTTGAGGTACATCATTGCGCTGTTTCAGCTGGCTGGCGGTCATACCGATATATTTTGATGCCCTAGAGCCAGCAGAGATCTTGGATACTGCCTGTGCGGCATGATTGACAGATGATGTTGGTGGTAATGAAGCCTCCTCTTCCTGGCCAGATACAGGATGAATTGGAGTTGTGGTATCAAGCGAAGGAGGAAATATTAGCTCTGATTTCGCGATCTTGGCTGCCAGTACAAAAATCCCGCATTTTGGACGGCAGTGGAAATAAACAACACTGAAGGTGCGTTTCATCCAGTATAATCAGAATATAAAAGAAAAGAGAAAGAAAAAAAGTATATCATAGTCTGTAAGATGATGATGAACGAAGCGTATAGACACACAATCTCACCTTTCAGCATTGATTGCGGCATGTAAGTCTTTCAAGTTGTTGGTGAATAAGGAAACAGCAAACATTTAACTCACCCTTCGACACTTCCATCGTTTTTGCCTGTGGGTGTATCGAGCTCAATTCCTGCCCAAGTACCCGACTTGAAACTGGTTGGACCCAAGAAGCGCAAGTATCCTGAGAGTCCCATGCTTTCTACAATAACACGGTCACCAATCTCATAGTCATCGAGCGATGGAGGCACGATTGCAGATGATTCTGGGATGGTTGCGACTGGATTGTTTCCCGGCGTCACTCCAGTAGACGCTGCAGTAGAGGCTCCTGGTGGTCGATGGGGTAGAGATTTCATCATGGAGGTTCGCGTACCTGCTGCAGCCTGACTAAAGGCTGGTGGAGTAATCCCCGGCCCAGCAGAAAGACGTGAGGCCTGCAATGTTGAACGTGACCCTGCGGGTGATCCTGAGCCCGGGCGTGTTATTCCGACAGGAGTGGTGGGAGAAGGCGTAGATGATATGGTGGAAAGATTAGGATGCGAAATGGACAACGGGGGCATTCCAGAATAGGAGACAGGACGACTTGTGTTGGAAGTACTCTGCGAACCATGATGGATGTTGCTATTATTTGCTTCTGACTGCATGCTAAGGCGCGTAGAGCTGCCAAGCCGACTGATCTGTGATGAAGGCAACCTTTGCGTCGTGGATGAAGGTTGGGCTGTGGGAGACGCTCTATCAGAACTACTTGCGGGACTGTTGGGTCGTTGGCTGTGATGAGTAGTAAAGCCAAATCCTGTGATGTGAGACGTAGTTGAGTAATCTGCTCCTCCTGGATGGGCTCCTGATCCTGATAGACTTGATCCAATTGATGTTCTGGTGGTATTGGCAGGCGCAACTGCTGGCGAAGTAGTTGGAGTAGTTTTGCGGACAGGATCAATCAATCCAGGACTATGAAACGTGATAGCTTCTGCAAGAAGGGCCTGCTGCTCTGGAGACATGTCCTTGAGAGTCTTGGACACTGAAGCTCCATTAGGGCTAGGCATGAAGGAGCGGCGCTGTAAGACACTGCCAGGGGCAGGGATGCCGGTTAATGATGCATGTCCACCTGCCGAGGGCGGTTTTGGCAGCTTAGAGTTGGCCTGTGGGGTCTTTGGGGCCATGGCTGACGATGCAACTCAGCAAGTGAGAGAGAGAGAGAGTAGGAATGAATACGAGAGAAGGAGAATCGGATTGTAGAACTAGGATGTGAAGAAAGGAAAGAAAGAAAAGGAGAGTGATGGAATAAAAGAAAAAAAATAAAAAAAATAAAAAAAATAAAAAAATAAAAAAAAGAGTAGGAAATGGTGGCCAAAAAAAAAAAAAAAAAAAAAAAAACATCCACAACACAAAATGAACAAAATGGAGACAGATGGATGTATTCTCAAGAAACATGCTACAACTTAATGTCTCCTGATCTTCCTCATGTATGCCACGCGGACAAACCCGCATTAAGATTACCAATTTGATCAAAACAAATAAAACTAGATCTCGCTTCCTTTCTCTCCCTGCCCTTCTATCCTTTTTAAAATATAAATACACACAAAGACATTTATATTACATTTGCAACTACATTCCCATGAGGAATAGGAGAGTGGTTATTGATGGCATTGTCGACGCAAAAAAGGATATACCCCTTTCTCCGGAATGGTCCTTCAATGTTTTTTTTAAACTCATTGCCCCTTTTTCTTAGCATTATTGTTTTTTTTTTTTTTTTTTTTTTTTTTTTTTTTTTTTTTTTTTTTTCCCACTTTTACGCCTTTCAGGTAATGCATGGAATAGCATGAGATGCACGAGTATAGCATCGCAGTTTAACCTACAACAGGAGAGATTTAAAGGAATGGTCTAGTGAACGGAACTCTTTTTTTTTTGCTCTAAACATGAAAAGAGCTTAAAATAAACCTCAAAGCATTTAGGCTCCCTGTTTTACAATTCTGCGTGTCGCTTTCAGTAAAGGACAACTGATCCGCGCCTCCTCTTAAAAAGAAAGGCTTTTAGACATTCGCTTTTCATTCATCTTTCACCTTTCACCGCTGCCCTTTTTTATTTCCCTACCTCGACAATCAACTCAATTTTCAATTTAATATCAAGTAATTATGGCTAACAACCACGAGGAAGACACGGAATGGAACGATATCTTGCGCGCCAAGGGTATCATTCCTCAAAAGGAGAATCAAATAACAGAGGCTGACATCATTGACATGATGGACGAGGCTATCGCTAAGCGTAATGCCAGGAATTATGAAGAAAAAACTGTAGATGAGCTTGATGAGCTCTTAGATGAAAACAATGAGGAAGAGGAGCGCATGCTAATGGAGTACAGGTAAAGTCTATGGTCAAACTGACCAAATTGACATTGATTTCTCTTTTTTGTCTTTTTCCAGCCCGAGATATGACCTTGACTTATTTTTACTTCTAAACAACTTTCAATGGGTAGACAACAACGATTGAATGCAATCAAACAAGAATTGTCAGAAGATAAGTTTGGTGAGATCCAGCATATTTATAAGACAGATTTTGTCCGTGAAGTTTCTGAAGCAAGCAAAGATGTGTGGGTTGTAGCCTATCTCTACAAAGATTCGTAAGTTATTCGTGTGTTGGGTAAAGAAAAAATCGCAGTGAGCTTGATGAATATTAAACTAAATGGCCTTTAAAATTGATGAACAATTAGTTTGCCAATCTGCAAGTTAATGAGTGCACACCTGGCGACAGTAGCAGCAAGGAATAAGTCAACCAAGTTTGTCAAAATCATTGGTGATCAATGTATCCCCAACTACCCTGACCGTAATCTTCCAACGCTATTAATCTATGGAGAGGGAGATGTCAAGGCACAGCTTGTTGGAGCCTCACAACTTGGAGGTTTGAACATGAAGCCTTCAGGTATGTCTTTGTTAGTATCAGTTGTTTTATCAAAGGAAACAGCAATAACGTTGGATCGCTACTTATTCTTCTACATGTTGTAATTTGATCAATAGATATTGAGGCATATCTCCGTCGTGTTGGCGCTATCAAAAAGCCAGAATCACAATCGAAAGCATCAGAAGAGGTATTAAAAAGCTATCCCATGCATCTTTTTTTTCTTTTTTTAGAGAACATACAAAAGATTAATATAATGAAATGTTACTTCTGTTATGAAATTGTTAGACCAAACAATCATCAATCCGAAGCTCAGCAACAGCGGCTCTTAGTGATGATGACGAGTATGAAAGTGATGATTATTAGGAACTTTACAAGACAAATAAATAAACCTTCACATAGATTATGTAGACTACATATATACAGCACATGAAAATCAATTTGAAGTCTAAAATCATGGGTGTGTCCAGGGAATGTCTCAGCAGTCACAAGAGCTTGTTTTTTACATTTTAATCGCCCTTTCAAATACACAACCACAATTCACTTGTCACCGTTAACTTTTTTGCCTGCTCCAACACAAGCGTGCAGATATTAACCATACTCTACAGAGGCCTGGGAACATCGAAAAGTGTCCATTCGGCGCCAGATTCAATCGGCCTTACGCAAAAATAGCGAGCATAAAGCCGAGTTTGACCTCAAATCTTCTCGCACAAGATCAAATACTAGCTTACAAACCATTCCATATGACTTGAACAGGCGGGATATACAACAGCCTCAACAGACACTTGAAAGAAGTTACAGTACTGCCACTGCAACTAATCTCATCCTACAGCAAAATGATTACAACAAAGAAAGCTCAGTCGTGCACATTCCTGCGAGTAAAATCAACTGGGAGCTAACTCAAGATGAATCTCAATCAGTTGCAGATCGTAAACTTTACGTATATCAGCAGGGTGGAAGTAGATCACATATCCCAAGTTTAGCTCGATATCAGGACGTTGAAAGTAAAGAAAAGACTACTGGATTTTCGAGTATAGACTTACGGCAAAATCATCCTATTACTTGCCTTATTAAACATAAAAACTCCAGCTCGAATACAAGACGATATGAGTCCCTCTATGAGTTACAGTCCACTACAGACCAACAGCATAACCGCATACATGAGATGAGGGATTCCAGCGATTCGGGACAGTATACCTTTGATTATAGTTCTACACACTCTTCCATCAACAAGAAACTCCATCTTAAAGGAGCAGACCATAATCAAAACACCAAGCATACTACTACCGGAGAGGGAGAAAGAAGACTATCGGAGCTCGAACGAGCAGCATCTGGAGATGAAGACGATAACAGTAGAAGATCACAGAAAAATGCTCAGTTTGCCAGGCGAGACTCCACACTTCTAAGCACTGACACGACTACATCTCCAGTCATTACACAACTTCAGCGTTCAAAACTAGTGTCTTCTAAAATCCTAGCGGAAGATCAAGTAGAGATGAATCAGATAAAAAAGCCTATTGCTGCGGAGAGACTCGAGCGAAGAATACGGACCCTCAGAGTCCCCAATCCAAAGCAAAACCCGTTAAAGCGACAAGGATCTACAGGAGTGAGCAATCTCCCAACGGCTATCGAAAGTGGCCCTCAAGATGACCCTGCGGAAGAAATTACTACATGTAAAGAGCGGATGAATGTACATGATCCAGGAGCGAATGAGAGCGAACTCGAAGACTCCTTGGGAACACAAGGTACTTCGCCATGGGAGACACAAAGCACTGAAGAGAGATCAGCCGAATCGTCCACAGGGTATAGCAGCAGCAACTCTGCGCTGCCTAGACAAAAGAGCACACAGCAGCCTGAGATGCAACGGCTGGACTGTAGGAAATCATATTCAAGCCTTTCGAGCTCGGAAAACATGACTACAGGAAGAGAAGTCGAATCAACTCAGCCACTAAAGCTCCAAGACATTAGCCAAGAGGTCAAGTCTATACGAAAAGAGCTCGAACAGTCCAAAGTAATAACTGTCATAACCTCATATTTATATTCGTCTACAAATCTCTGAAGAGAATGTCACTGGAGTCATCTTACTAATACTTTCATCTGAACATTATTTAGTTTGAATCACAGCAGCTCCGGCATTGGATAATGGAGAGATCGGATTCACATCACCATCAGGAACAGGAGAATACGCTCTATCCACATCGTGCTCATCGTAACTATGCTCGCAGATCACGGCATACATATCAATCTCCATCATGGAGACACAATACACGACGTCTATCGAAAAGCAAAGAGAGCTCCGAAAGCGAAGAGTCCCATCGTAATGGTGACGTGATGCGCTTACCTGGTGGAAAGGCTGTTGAAGCTTTTAGGGGCACCCAACGCGCTAATAGCACGTCCCCCACAGCAGAGAGTCGATCCAGTGTGGAATCTGAATACCGAGGCCCTAATATGCGGAGTTCGCTTGCGTTTCCATTAAATCATCCTCATCCTGTGGATACGAGAGAAAGATATGCGACGCAAGCTGCAAGCTGCACTAAGTCCATATGTGCTAAAATGCCGGGCTGGACAGCGCGATTTCTTTTCTGGATGGTAGTGTCAGTGGTGATGCAACTCGTTATTATGGGTTTTTTATTTAGGTAAAACAATGGACAATGACCAATAATTCAGATGTAACCCTTGTGTTTTCCTAATTTGTGCTCGTACTCAAACGACATACTATCCTCCTATAGGCCTCAATTAACACAAACCCATCAGGCTGATATGAGAGAGCATGCTTCGAAGATTGTCAGGTATAATAGGAGGGACTATGTCCCTAGTCAGGTTGGGTTCTACACATTATTAGATGATGGATTTGGGATGGAGACATTAGCTTACTGCCATGACCTTTGGGAATTCCCCAATGATGCGCAAACTCTCGATCACTATCATCAAAGCAATGTTCGTTTTGCATTAAATCGAGCAGCTGAATGGTTGGCATACACCAATTCAATCTGCAGTAATGCAATGCATTGGACAAGAGATACGTGGCATCGTATTTGGAACTGGATCTGGGGCCATCGTCCAAACAAAAGTAATGATGCACTAGACTGGCTCTACAAATAATTTGTCCGACATATTGGGGCTGTTTCCTTCGTAGCGCCACCAATCCATGCTCTCTTTGACTTTTTACACCAATGAATTAATAAAATAATTTTGAGTTAAGCCTGACCTAATCTGAAGCAGTGTCTGGCACTCACCATTATGCCCTCAACCAATTTTCTATCGAAAAAACAGTTGAGAGCATTGGGCAACCATCAACAGTCTCACTGGCACCGTTGTTGCCCATTTCTGCAATTTTATTTCTCTTTTCTTCTTTTCTTCTTTTCTTCTTTTCTATTTGCCTTTCCTTGCCCCTGCACTCTCTTCACACACCTTTGTGGTCTGTCGCTTATAAACGTTCTCATCTTCTGCTACAACTATATCACCTTCTCCATTAAAAATCATCTATCTTCCCGCTCTTTTCGCACAGCTTCCGTCGACGCTATCATAAATAAACTTCATATTGCCTAAACTCACCAATGGCACTCCCAAAACCTCTCAAATACCTCCGTGTGATTCTACACACGTTTGTGGGCCTCATTCTCTTTATTTTGCTTATCGTACCCACACTCATCTATTCGCTCTACCTACGCTTTACTGGACCAAAACATGTTCCTTTTCACTCACACTGTTTTATCCGAATTGTATATTTGGCGGCAGCCATGTTCCCATACCAATGGTACCATCCAGCATTGGCAATCCGTACAGTCCTGGTTCCTGGCGAGAGGAGCATGGTAGTGAAGCGTGACACTTGGAGGGCCTATTGGGTAGGTACACTTGAGACTAAGAAGATCCCAGCTGAGACCCGAGGAGGCGATCCTACCTGGAGAGTGTCACTCAAAGGCGTAGACATGATTATGCTATATGCTCATGGTGGAGGATTTGTCTTTGGCGACGCTGAGATGTACAATAATATCTTTTGCTCTTGGGTACAACATTTCAAAACTGTCCATAATAAGACCCTGCGCATCCTGTCCGTTGATTATGGTAAGAAAAATCTCTCTTCCTCTCTCTCCCCCTTTGTTCCGCCATATGCATTATCATTATGTGATGCATACGAGTGTTCTATTGTCTCTTCTTTTGATCCTTTAATTGCTCTATTGCTCTCCCTTCCTCTTCACATGTGTTTGCTCTTTTTTTGTTCCGATAATCTGGCATAAAAGAATGTGTTCAGTATATTCAATCAGCGACAGGGGATATTACACAGTCTTTTTTGTTGTCTGACCATGTGGAGGCGAAGTTGAACTACTTTTGTTCATTGGTTATTGAGCTCCCGAAGGATGTTGTGGATTGGACATAGAAAGCAAGATCAAAACGGCTCCAATTTCTCCTCTCTCCAAATTTCACTCTCCACTTTTTTCAAAACACGGCTCACTGGCATTCCTGTGGGAGAAAAGAAAAAAAGAGAGCCTGATCATGTCATCAGAGGAACAAGAAAAACAACAGAAAGAGCACTTGATGTTAAAGAGACTTTTAAAGTGAACAGTTGGAGGGACAATGCGTAAATATGCCCAAATTCTGATTCTGTTCACAAAATTTTGTCAACAATAACAATAACAAAAATAATAGACCTTGCACCTCAGAAAAAGTTCCCTTTCCAAAGAGACCAATACTTGTCTGCATATCGTTTCCTGGTTCATGAAATTCGCTGGAATCCTCGCAAGATCATCTTTGGTAAGAAAAGTTTAAAAAACATAAATTGCTGTTTAAGATTGCCTTTTTTTTTTTTTTTTTTTTTTAATAATGTTATACTTGTCTGTTTCTAGGTGGAGACAGCGCTGGAGCAAATATCCTGTTGAATGCTTGTTATGTTCTACGTGAGGATCGACTTCCACCTCCTCGCGCTTTGCTATGCATTTCTCCGTGGCTTCGGTTGGATGCTGATGAGATGACTTCACCTTCTATGGCTCACAATCGCAGGACCGACTTTATGCCTCCACAGGTGTTCAAAAAGATTGCACGTTGTTATGCAGGACCCAAGGAGATCCATGACCCCCATGTTTCGCCCTTCTACGTCAAAGATCATTCAAAGTTCCCAGAATTAGCCATTATTTATTCTGGAGGAGAAGTTTTGAGAGACGATTGTGCACGCTTTGTGGATCATTTTCAGGCAACAGGGGGTCGTGTTACATATCACTACATGGCTGAGGGCATGCCTCATGTATATCCTTTACTTCGAGAACTGTCTGGCAAAACACTAGTCAAGGATGCAGAACGTCGACTGATGGAGTGGATCAACATCTTGGTGGAGGAGAACAAACTCTTGTTCGAACAGAGGAAGCGTACCAATGCAGCTAAAGCAGCAGTATCTGCTAACCCCTCTGTCACCAATCTCAATCCGACTGTCGACTCTAAAGAGGCTATTCTTGATTCACTATCGCCTAAAAGCCTAGCAATACCTCCAGTAGACCTTGAATATGCTCAAACACCTCAGATATCTCACGCGACTCGTATTGTGGCAGCTCAACCAGTGATCACAGCACGGACAGAAAGTGGAACTGCTTATCCCATAGAACTACAGGGAGTTACAATCGTTTCTGAAAAGAGGTCAGACGGCTCATATGCCCCATCTGATTCAAATTCATATTCAACTTGTGGCACTCCACCAGTGTACCAGGGTGGAGACAAAGAAGAGTACTTTGACCCAGAGCGTCAAGATAGCTCCGATGATGAGGGAGATAACGACGATGTCTCCGTTGAGATGCTTGTTGTTGATAATAACTAATGAAAAGACGAAGGACTGTCCTTATTTTGCACACTCATAACACAAATATACAACTAATGACAATTGCACGCTTAGTGATACCATCCAATATCCCCCAACACGAACATCTACATACATCCTTAATAAAGCGCTTTTTCATTTTTTTCATTTTTTTTTTTTTTTTTATCCCATTAGTAAAAGATAGCAAAGTAAATAAGGAGTTAGAAAAGGCACACTTCTTTAATAAGGAAAACGAGCTTATGTATTATGAGTGTCCTAAATAATGAGTAGTCGGACAGGCAAGGAACCATCTTTAGGTTTGATCAACGCAAGCCAAATATCGGTTCAAATCGAAGCTGGGATATGGCTCGCCTGGTGGACGGGGTCCTGTAATAATTACTGGCACTATTGTTTTGAATGAAGAAACGAGTTAAGAGATTTTTCTTTATCATGATCAAAAAGAATAGTGTTTTTTTTTTTTTTTTTTTTTTTTTTTTTTGACACTTACTCTCGACTCTCAATTCATGCTTCTCCCCACGAGCGCCCATCCTGACTTGCATGATAAGTTTGAGCATATGAGTTTTGGTGATCATATCTGATCCAAATGTGGGCGTCACTTGAGGTACTCCTGGCAAAGAGACCACAATGGTTCTCTGCCAACCCTTCCTTGCCTCTGGGACAGGCCACTCGTCCGTCACTGGGAATGACATCAACTCCTTTGAATCTGATTTTGTCCCGCCACTGACCTGTAATCGAGTATATTGTTTCAATTTAATGACTGCACTCACGACACTGACTGGGTGCTCTGTAGGCATAATTTTGATCGTGACAGGGACTAGTTGTTGTAGATACAGGACATTTGAAGGGACCACGCAGACATAGGGGACAACGTCCTTGAGTGTTCCATTAAACCGTGTCATTGTTACTGGAGTATTTGAAAGTGAAGTTGAGGCCGAGGAAGAATAGTGTTTAAAACCCAAATGGTCTGATCTCGAACAACGTTCGAGGAAGGGAATTTGCGAACAAGCGTTGCTCGAATTCGATAAGTCATCCATGCATACATTCCTGTGAAGGACGAAGGGCTCGCCTTGGGATCGATTGTGATATCAATTGGACAAGAGTATTGACCAGCTTGGACAGCGCCTGGTTTTGGGTGTGGAAGTGCTAATTGAAAGACCTGCTCAGCATACATTTTACGACCTCTATAATGATATGTTCTCTTGCCTCTCTTCACTAATTTTTTTAGAGAAAAAGGAAAGGTCTTAATGTTTGAACAAAGTTTAAAGCGCTTAACCTTTTTATAGTGTCATCTCTAGTCTACCGCCAATATTTACCTGCCCAACGAGCCTCTGCTAGAGCTGTATAATGAATAATGATATCTTCACCTTTACAGTCGTAGTTGGATTGGAAGGCGACTGTGCCAACGATCCTACCTGGCGCATCGTGCGTACCAATGATGAGTGGGACGCCGTTTGGGCCACTACCCGAGGTAGGGATAGAGATAGTGAGTGACTTCTGTTTTTTCTCTGGGGCTGATGACATTTTTATTATATGAGAAAGTGGTTGAAAGCGAGAGAACGAAGCAAGTGCTTGAAAGCGGATATGGTACAAAAAAAAAAAAAAAAAAAAAAAAAAAAGATAAATGGAAGAAGTCTGTAAGTATATTTTTTATCTTGGATCGAAGTAGCCTATTTGTCTTCCTTTTAAATGAAATCTAAACATCCAGGAGCCCCTCTTCTATTAAAGTTGTCTGTTGATGCCGGAGTCAGTGCATCAACTGCCAAAAAAAAAAAAAAAAAAAAAAAAAGTCGATTCTACTCTTTGATAAAAAAAAAAAGCTCTTTTTCATCTCTCAGCTTCAGGTTGCATGCCTGGAAACAAACCACCACCTTTTTTTAAAGTATTGGACATGAGAGCTCACCACAACATTGGAAAGAGCCAATCTTACGTTGAGAAAAATATTAAAGGAGCAAATGTCATCATCTGCTACAAATATATTTAGGGAGCAAAGGTTGATTGTTAACGTTCCAGACTGTAGTAGATTTTAGCGAAATGGCAGTGTCCCATTTGCCCTGCCTCACCTCCTCTTTTTCAAGGTGTTGTGTGTTTGTAAAATGACATTTAATCTGAGTCATCTTTATGATTATCTAATACATTTAGAAACAACAACCGTTGTGCGTACCATATTCATTACTAGTGTGATCGCTCCATAGGCTTGGGCCAGATGCACTGTTCAGGATGTTGTAAATACCACATTGGTTGTAAAGACTTAGCACTAATGCTCTTAGAGAGCTTGAAGAGGCGCGATCACTGTCGATTCCCTCAAGGATTTCGGTGCTCCAAAGCATTTGATTAGGAACATTCCACACCACTGTTGAGTTGTTGTTAGACTTTCTACTCTCAAGCATCTTTAAAAAAAGAACAAACAAGCAAACATTGAAAAAAAAAAAAAAAAAAAAAAAAAAAAAAAAAAAAAAAAAACGACGTAAAAGACTCAAGGTTAGAGTGCATAAACTTTTAAAACAAATATGTTAATTAGAAACTAAAATAAACGATATCGCCTTTTTGGGTTTCTTCTTTTTACCTTTGCCGCAGTAGCTGTGCATGGCCACAAGTTTGATTCAAAATTAGCATTTTCCGACACTAACGCCTCATTCCCGATGACCTGCTGCGCCTTGTTCAGACTGAGTCCCAAAACTAAATTGTACCAATCGTTCCTTTGCCAGATATCATATGAATCAGGTATTGAGTTGCTGGGCCAAACTCCAACTTCACAACGACCAACTACATTAGCAATCCTGATATCATGTGAGCTTGTTAAGACTTCAGCCACTATATCCTTTTTCTCTGGGCGATGAACTTTATCGCAATTCATCAGAGGCTCCTCTTCCCAGTTAAGGAATGTCTTTTGACCTTGCTTTGAGACAAGTTGGTCCAAGGTACCTTCATACCTTTCCTTGGATTTGGGGATGTTGCGCTTTATATATTTGATCATGGGATCAACACTACCCCGGCAATTGATACTGACTTTATCAAGTTTAAAATAAAGATGCTGTTCGTTGAAAAGATGTAGCGCCTGGCCATGGTTCCTTTGAATAACTTCATAGGTCAATAGAAGGCTCCGACTCAATTGCTCGCTTCGAGATTTTGAGTAATAGCAACTGTAGTCAGGATAGCTATCAGAACATGCAATAACTTTTGGGAAGGTGCTAGGCCATGACCGTGCATGATCTGGCATATTGATTTCCAAATCGAAACAACTCCCATGATTGGCATTGTATTGGATCAGTTCTGGATAGTCGTCATTAGTGTAGATCAAGCTACTGACACAAAGATCCTCCTGAGCAGTGTGGCTGAGTGGTAAATCCGATATCCAATAACCTTCTTTTTGTTGCAATTGGATGTGCGAGGGAGTAGGAAAGGAGTGGGGATCAGCATCCCAGCAGGAGAGGCTTGGTTTGTTCATGACCATGGTATCAATGCGGTAGAGAGCTGTCACTGAAAGAGGATTCCTAATAGAATAGGCCAACACCCTTCGGCGTGGGAAATGCGATTGACCATGAATATGGGTAATCTCCTTTTTTCCTCCATGCGTGTTGTTCGTCACGAGGTACGCTAAGGCCCCTATGCTTCCATAATGGAATGTCGTACCGCAAAAAAAAAAAAAAAAAAAAAAAAAGATTTATTACATTTGACTTTTCTATTGTAGTCTTCAAAATAAAAAAAAATAAAAAAATAAAAAAAAAAGAGAGAGAGTAGATTTGACCAGCATTTTCTCGATCGTATAATGTGGTTTTAAAGCAGGTTGATTGCTGCTATGGTTTGCATATTTTTTTTTTTTTAGAAAAGTATGTAGAGTCATTAGCTTTACCAAGATTGCCAAAGAATATCCTTGGAGCTATCCTGTATAAAAGCATACGTGGGGAAATACTCGCATTGTGCCGTATCCCGTTTGAAAGAGGTACTAGGGACTTTATTGATTTCAAAAATGAATAAATGTCTATTAGTTCAGCATATAGATAGCTCATATTTGATGGCCTTTCTTTAATAAGTAATTAATTTTGCACTCACCACCAGTGTGCAATCTTAGAGTGTATGCTGATGCGCCCGCTTCAACCTCGGATGAGGTGAGTTCCAGCTTAATATCTTGAATTCGGAGCCTTTCTCCTTCCTTGACCAGCAATCTAGGGTCAATAGAGTTTTGAAACCGACTATTCAAAATCCTATTTCGAAACCGGGCCGCGAGTTGAGATAATTGTGGATTAATGTCATTTGGAAGCTGAAATCTGGAGCGATTGGGGGGTGGGATGATGTGCTGTCTGTGATATTTAGTCACTGGCTTGGGCCAGAGATAGGCGGTATCAACGGTCGATGGTTGATCAGGAAAGAGAAGTAAGGATACTAGAAATGCATTGGAGGCAAATGTGATAGCTGCTGAGATGGAATATAGTCCTGCCCGAATCATTTGTTGGTTTTTTGTCTTTTCTATCGGGATAAAAGGATAATGGGGGTTTTTTTTCCAAAAAGAAAGACCTGAGAGGTTTTGAGAGCAAAACCGAAGACAGTCGAAGAATGGCAATGTATAATACTGAGAATATACTTTAGATACTAGAGAAAGAAATGTGTGTGAAAGACAGTGGTTGTCGAGTAAAAGGAAAGAGGAAGGAGAAAATATATAAACGCGTCTATAATGCCCGCCTTTTTATTTTTATTTTATGCATCGAAAGGCCATCTGAGGAGCCAAAGGGAGAAACACATTTAGGCGAAGCAAGATGGGGAGGTCAGAGCGAACGATGGTGTGATACGATAATAAAAAAAGAAGAGGATCGGGCACAGGTTTTTTTTTTTTTCTTTTTTTTTGTTTCGTCAGGTTGCATGAATGTAGAATAGATGATT
The DNA here is from genome assembly GCF_002105155.1 of Lobosporangium transversale. Lineage (NCBI taxonomy): Eukaryota > Fungi > Mortierellomycota > Mortierellomycetes > Mortierellales > Mortierellaceae > Lobosporangium > Lobosporangium transversale. The sequence continues at coordinate 116,077 of NW_019028997.1, read as the reverse complement.
GAGGTATCCTTAAGAGATTCCCTCTGTTACTATAGGTTGCCGCCAAGCGCGAAACACACACGTCTCTTCTCGGTCCATTGAACGCGCCTTATTTGGACGTCACATGGACGGTATTGAGCTCAAATTTTGTCCCCTTTCATCAACTCCATCTGTACACATTCCCTTTCTCATTACCACACTCTCACACTCACCCTCACCCTTACTCTTATTTACACGAGAACTGTCTATTATTGCTTAGTCACTCGTCTGTCCAGTAGTCAAGGAGAGTTTCTTTCTTTTTTGAGATCCTGGTAACAATGGAACCCAAGCGTGTCATTGTCACCTGTAGGTAGACATGGAACACCATCTTGCAAAAGAAAAATAAAATAAAATAAAAAAATTCAGCAACATATCTTTAGCTTAGATCTTAGTCTTTACTTTTTATTCTGTCTTTCCGCCATTTGCTCATTATTACTTTTTCTTGTTCGTTTTGTTTTTGAACCACAGATTGCGATGAGAGCGGTAATTGGGCTGGTATCGAAAAGGACCTTGCAGCAAGGCTGCCGTTGCGCAACTTGGTTTGGAAGCCAAGTAACAATAGGACCAAACGGAATATCGCCATGCTGGACGTGGAATTCAAACGTTTCACACCTGAATCCTCTAAGAACCTACCGCCAGTGACTCTGCTGCAGAACCCATACCTCAATCTATATTTTGTCAATTGCGAGGTATTTTCTTAACCACATCTCTTTTCTCGACAATTCATCAATTAGATGTTAGAGCTATCTAATTAGTTCAGTGTTGGCTTTTTTTTTTTTTTTTTTTTTTTTTTAACTTTGAAATGTTAGGATAATGAAACATACAGGACCACAGTTAAGCAGCAGATTCGGGATTGGATCAATCTTATCACATCAAAGAAAAATCAGGAATGGCTCATTGTGCACATTAGCAGTCAGGAGAGCGCAAGGGCTGCAAAGTTCTTGAGGGCCTCTGTCCTAGATAGAATTAAAGCCGACTTCAACACTGGCAAACGAGACAGGTAATTAGCGACAATATATTGCACTCAGGCACAGAGCATTGATCCTTAAAGAATCTAAATGCCAGATTTCTTTCTTTTTTTTGTCTCAATGGATTCACATCGTTATAGGGTTGCACAAGTCAGGATGGCAGATACAGAGATGTCTGAAATGGAATTATGGGCAGAATTTACAGAAAAGATGAAAGAAGGAATACTGACAAGCTTTGATCAACATGTTCTGACCTTTGAAGAAGATATTCGTCGCTTGGACTCACAGCGACAAATGCCCGGATGGAATTATTGTACATTTTTTATTTTGAAAGAAGGCCTCACCAATGCGTACGAGATGATGAACTTGCATGAGGAAGCTCTACGACAGTATGATGAACTGGAAGCTTCATTTTTCCAAATCCTTCGAGGTAGGCACTTGCCAGCTTTGGAGTCTTTCAACAATACTTGTAGTAGTATATTTAGTCAAAATGGCAATTCTTGTTGATGTTTTTTTTTTTTTTTTTTTTTTTAAAAAAAAAAAAAAAAAAAATTAGATAATGCGCTTACTTGGTATGGGAAGTTTGGCGGGATGCAGGAAGGAGACAATGACGCTAATTTACTGGACCTCAACAGGAAGCCCTATAGGGATTTAATAATGCAGAACACTATCTCAGTATTTGATTTCAGGACATATCTGTTTGGGCGACAATGTAACTTGCTATTCCGACTGAGGCGGCCAGTAGAGATTTGCCATAGAGCATTAATCTTTATCCCATCATTTGCCCGTACTGTTCGAGAGCATGTGGTATGTGCATAATGACCTCTATACTTTATAACTAAATCATTAAAGGACTAGCTTGGATGATTAATAGAGCATTATACCTGTCCCTTCGTAGCTAAACCTCACAGAGAATTTTCTGGAATCATGGATTTACACAGCATGTATGTCTATAGTAAACGAATGTGACGAGACTATCCCATTATCCACAGATGATCCTCACACGATGGTCTCGCTGGACGGCGCGAAGGCTGAGCTTCTGCAACTGGCGCGTCAACAGGTAGCTGTCTTGGATCACGCTGAGTCTAGTTATCATTTCAATCTTGGGTGAACTAGACATTCAAAGAACGGCTCTAACCTATTTCAATCGCATTTTAGCTGGACAAGCTTGGCATTCAACATGGACGACTCCCGAAGGAGTTACCTTTCACAATGTCTTTGGGCTACGATAATACTGACTCACCAACGCCAGAGGAAGTGGAAAAGAGACCAATGCCTAATGAGCTTCAGGAAGCCGTTTCATCTGATGAGACATTTGACGCCGTATACATGGTATGGGTGACTGACTGGTCTTTATAACGAAATTTATTAGTATTTATGCTGCCTAATTGTCGTATTACTTAATTTAAATATAATCCAGAGCGTTTCTGCAAGAGCAATTAGGGGTTATGATGGGAGTGGACGCCGCCGTTCATCATTACTTTTACATGGTGATGTGGCTGCTCTTCAATAGTAAGTTTGCCTGCTAATGAAGGAGATACAGAGCATAACGACTTATAAACAGTCCCTAATGCTGTTTTGGATATAGCTATAGGAAAAAATATGCGGAAGCTGCACGGATTTTGGAATCCATTACATGGCGATATGGACATAATCACTGGACAGTACTTGAGAATGAATTGGTGATCAAGCATGCCAAGTGTCTGAAAGAGTTGGGCGAGACAGTCAAATATGCTGAGGCATGTCTAACACTGTTGAGAAACATGGATGACCTCAAGGACGAAGACAAATTGTATTATTCGAACGAATTGTTCAGCACAGTGACATCCAAGGAACTGAAGCAGGAAATACACCATGAATTTGCGCCAATGTTCACAGTTAAGGTTGTATCTGTAGTAGACATTCTTCAAGATGACGATGGCTCATATGTTGATGTCATGATTGAGAATAAGTTACCCAAAGTAAATCCATGCTCCGTGTATCAGCGTATCAGCAAATCTTTTAGTGGATCATTTGTCCTTTTTAAAAGGCATTAATGGCACTTTAATACATATTAGGACATTGAATTCAACAAATTATCAGTAAGGATGGTGAGCGGTGAAGTCGATGAGCTGTGGTTTACTCTCCGCCATGGGATCATGCATCCTGGGAAAAACACATTCCGCGTAACATGCGAGGTAAGGCAACGATTTCAGCAGAGTATGCATGAGGCTGCCTTGATCTAGAGTTGAGAGTGAAATAGCTGATAATACTCTTGTAATGGCCTTCTCATCAATGTAGACATCAGCATCTGGGACCTATGTTCTAGAGAAAGTACATCTGAAAACCGGGAAGTTGGTGTTCTGGTATGACTTTTTGCAGGAGAGCAGAAAACGCAATTTCCGAGTTGACTCGCATCCAAAGGCATTGAGGGCTACTATTACACGACCTCAGGAAATGGAGCTGGGCCAGACAAGCACATTTGTGGTTCATGTGTCAAGCGGGCGTAATCAAGTTGCAGAGGCTAGCCTTAGTTTGTTCTCTGTTTCTGATGGTATCTCGCTACTCAAGGCTCCTGTACTGAAGTATACTAAGGTGACGGCTGTTGAAAATGGAGATTCCTCAAAGGGTGAAATCACTTTTGAAAGCTACGAAGTCATTCCGTTGCCCGTATTTGGCCCCAACGAGACCCTGGCCATTACTGTTCCATATGAGACGCACCAGACAGCGACAGAGCATCCGATAAAAATGGCAATCCATTACCTCACACCTAACTCAAAACGGCATTCTTTCAGACTTACAACCAGTATTGACACAGTGCTTCCATTGCAAGTCTCTCATTCAATCATCTGGAGGGACGATTGGTAAGGATTTCAGTTTATTTTCTCTTCAGGCAGTCTAGATTATTGTAATATTAAAGATATTAACCATGATATTCATCTTTTCTTAATCCTTGATATTACCTCAGCCTCAATTTGAAACTTGACTTGACATGTACAAGCTTTGTCCCAATTCGCATATTAAACGTTGACCTTCACCATCCTTCTCGGATTAAAGAAATCAAGCAGGCGCCATTTGCAGGGGAAATGGTATTAAAAATTTCGCATTAACTCCATGCATTTTCAACGAGAGGTTGATTTAACATAAAACACTATCCAGACCTTGTTCCCTAGACAACATGCTACCTTCGTCTTCAAGATATCTCGCTCAATAGATGCAAAAGGTACGCCATTACTGATTGACTTTAATCAGCCAAAGTCCATACCTTAGGCCTAACATACTCCTTTGATTTTCCTTGAACACAAAACTAGATGCAGATTTGCCGGCTCAGTTCATTGTTACTTATCACAGCTTACGAGATGGTACAGTTTACAGTTTACATTTTACGGAGAATGTGCTTAGTCAACAGAGTTGTTTATTTCTATCTTTAACCCACCCTTTTTCTTCCTTTTTCAAACTACTCCTGATCTTAGAAGTGGAAAAGGCTCTAACTTCAATTGTCGAGACAGACTTGGCTAAAATGCAACTTGAGCAACACGCGCTTTTCCTTACATCACATCTTAAGAGACACTTACTCAAAGGAATTGATTATATGGCATATGGTATATCGGACCAGCTGGAATTGCCACCATTAGATGTTGGTAGCTGTGAGACTATCTTGGCATATCATGATCCTAAGATCCGAGAAACCCTGATTAGCATCTTAAAAGACCTCTTCTCAGTAATTTTTTTTTTTTTTTTTATTTTTTTATTTTATTTTATTTTATTTTATTTTTTTTAAAAGGACTGATTGGAGATGGTGTTTGTATACCGACCTTTTTTTTATTTTATTTTATTTTATTTTATGTAGGATAATAAGCGATTTGATTATGATCAAATCATGACATTGACTTCGTCCAACCGACCACTACAGATTTCATTCCCTGTACCGCTTCCTACTTCACAATTGCTGACAACAGTGGAGACAGTGGTAGATGATTCACAGGAGTTGACTGTAGGTTCACCAGCAACATTCAAGCTGGTAATCAAGAACTCTGCGTACTGGAATCCAAACAAAGACAAGGATCAGGTCAATGATTTCTATTATGAAATCTTGGTAGACTATGAGAACTGGTTGTTATGTGGCCATAGGAAACGACTGTTCAGTGCAAAGGTGAATAGAATTGGCATGGCATATCATGACTAGAGTATAGAGTATTTATCTACCTTTTACATATTTTCATTAACCTTTTTTTTTTTTTTTTTTTTTTGTTTGTTTTTTGTTTTTGCAGCCTGGGATGACTACGACGCACGCAGTGTCACTGGTGCCATTGAAGACAGGTCCGTTGCATGTACCCAAAATCCAGGTGACGAGTGCGACGAGCAGTGTGTATAACCAGATGGCGTATGTAAATGAGGCGGAGCAAGTGCTGATTAAACCAAGGACTACGACGTCCACCTTCTTTATTGATCAACAACGGGGCGTACATATTTCAGGCAACATGGTAGACCGGTGAAGTAAGGGATTGCTCATTATCTCATTATCTGAAAAGAAGGAATAAAACGTGAACCATCCAATGTAACACTGTTGCCACCATATCAAATCATATCACGAGGGCATGAGGCTCGATCAATAAATAGATCTGTACAACCTCCTCTCTCCAACAATTGATGCGTGTTTCTCCAGGGCTTATTACGCTCTTGCCTTCGCCTCAATTCTTCCTCATTCTCAATTCTCATTCTCTCTTTCTATTTTCTCATTCTCTCGCTTTCTCTCCCTCTCTCTTTCTCCCTCTTTCTCCCTCTTTCTCCCTCTTTCTCCTCTTTCAACTCTCTCTCTCTCCATTAGCTCATTATTTCCTCTTCAACGCATTCCGCAGCTTAGTATTAATTGACTCACCTGTCATACGCAGTACAAACTTCAACCCCATACTAAATTGCTTCTATGGACCAGGATGACTTTGACAATTTTGAATTCATCGACTATACAACCTCTGGCCCATGGGAAAGATTTATCGTCCAAATTGAGGACTGCCTAAAGCAATGGGGTCTAATCCACAATAGTTATGGTGTTTTCAACCCCACTCTCATGCCAACCACACCTACAAACGATGTTCTTAACCTAAACAAAGAACTCGCGCTGGCCATTGATGGGGATCAAAAGGATATACTACAGCACAATCCCAATCTCAATACGACTACTACTCCTCTTACTGCCACAATCCTTAATCCCGATATTAGTAGTAATAACGGTAGCAGCGGTACTAGTGGTAATAGTGTATACCAGCACAACGCCATCGTGACATTGGATAGGGACTCTTACGTGTTGTCGTACAGCTATCACCCTGCTAAAGCTAGAATGGCTGTTGGTGTAGAACAGATCGATCTCGATTTCCTACCAACCAAATTGGAAGGCCATGAACACCATATATTGCATCGATGGACAGCCTTGACCCATATTCTTATTCTTGCGCCTGCACCTACCGATACTGCGGACGGAGACTCGAGCTCATCAGTTATTGTTGATTTGGGAAGTGCCAAACTTCTTCTATCATCATTTGCGATCGCATTTCAAAATACGGGTTGCAACATCCCTGTCTTTGTACCGACTGGCCACCCGAAAAACAAGACCTACACAGGCCTGTCCATTCAGCCGCTGCAATTGAGTACACAGCAACAACATACTTTTGGCAATGCTATCGAGCTTGGATTAGAAGATACTCCAGAAGATCAGGCGATTGAAGTCAGGTTCAACACCGTGGTGGTATCATACCCCCCAGCACAGTACACCAACCTGTCAGGCATTCTGGATCTTTTTATTGAGCGCATGGGTATTGAGGATGAGTATGCATCCCATGACAGTTTTAACGCAGGGAGAGACGGAACAAATGATGATTCCAATAATGGCTACAGTCGGGAAGTCAAAGAACAGATTTATGTGTCTGGATTGTTCAGCTATCAACTCGAGAATTGGTATGATGATGACTGGCGGCAATGGACCGATGCAAGTATTAAGAACGATGAAGACAGTGACAATGCTAGTGGTGACGGTGACGGTGATGATGACGATGGCGATGGCGATGGCGATGATGATGATGATAACGAAAACGACGAACTGAAGCAATTGAGTAAAGACATGAAGCGCTCACCATTATCAACAGTAGCAGTATCGCCAATATCAAAGGTCCCAGTTCTCCCGCTTGGACCTATTCATGATCCTCTCAAGACATTCCATCTAGTGGCAAGGTTTGGTGAGTTATTCAATCCTTGGGCTCTCAATTGGTGTACATCGCAAGTTCCAACTATACCACAATTTGACTAATTTTTTTTATTTTTATTTTTATTTTTTTATTTGTTGTACTTCTTTAACAGCATCAGCACCTAGTACAGTCTATTTGGACAGTAAAAACTTTACAGACATGGAAGCAAGTCAGGCCAATATCTGGACTCTGAGAGTACAGCTCAAACGTGAAGACTATGGGCTGCTGAGTGGAGTCCTTGAGGAAGCAATATCATCGTGGCAGAGAGATGTCTCTAATAGTGGTACGGGCTCTTCGGAAAGAAAAGAGCAAGAGTCGGAAAAGGAAAGACACTCTTATACTTCTTTATTAAGGAAGGGTGCACAGTTTATTCAAGGAAACATCGCAATGGTAGACGTTACGGATGTTGAGACAATAGTCCAGACACTTTGCTCAAAGACGTCAGCATCATCATCAATGGTAAATCGGCCTTCAATTAAGAACCCAAAACACCAAAGGCGGAAATATAGAGACGTTATAGAAGGACAGACGGTACGAATGGTTTCTGCAGCAGAGTTGGGGCTCCATTTTCGACACGCTACTACAGTACCATTTGGATCGCTTCTATGGAAAATGTTGCTGTATCTTCTAGACGTGATTTCACCCAATTCAGAGATAACTTATCCAACTTCTTTCATGGGTTTTTTGAAGGCTGTTTGGACAGAGCTTTTGGTTGAATTCACAAACCATTGGGAGGCTCGAGAGATGATACCATTGGTCCAGGTTTATGGCGAGAATACATATACCTCAAGTAGATCCGATTATAAACCCAACAACGAAGGCGAGACAGCAATCGATGACAAACCCCTTGAGTACAATGGTGATAATGATGATAATGCAGCCAACAACAGAACACCTACAATAGATTTACGATTTAACCTGATACATCAAAAATTGTCAATGATCAATTGCTGTATCGCTCGTGAAAATGCAGAGCGTCAGCAAGAGTCCACGACGGAAATCGACACTAATATTCTCGTAGATGATATGTCTTCGTTGTTCTCGAAAGCCTCTTCGACACCGGTATCAGCAAAGTCCACACCAGATCCAGTTGTTTTTGAACTTTTGGATACTACAAATGAAGCATCCCCAGAAGATCAAGAGTCAAGGACTAACGTTGAGGAGATCAAGGATAACGATCAGTCTGTTTTAGACAGGCAAACGTCGCCAGAAGAAGACAATGATACGAGTGATATAAGTAAGGCGGAAGATCCATTGATTGAGGGCCCGGATGCACTGACATCAGAACCGACTAGAAGCACGGTGGATGTACCAGCAGCAATAGCGCCGACAGGTTCTTTAACTGCTTCACAACTATATGAGAATGAAGTTAAGAGAGAAGGTGTCATGAGCGCATTCAATGACCTGACTCTTTTAGAAACGGGGGCACAGCTCTTTGTTCCAAAACTTCAGGTAAACTTACTATTTCCATTGCCAATGCAATTCCTTATTTTTGTGTTCTTTGACTGACTAACTTTTTTTTTTTTTTTTTTTTTTTTTTTTTTTTCGTGCCATTCGTTGCTTTTAACAGGAACCTGGTTATATGACAGAAGACATGATCAAGCAGCAAGAAGACATCTTTGAAGGTCTTGGATCTTCATCTGATGCAGCAAAGATACGAGCCCAGATGCAGTCTGCCCAACTCATCTCTGGTAAAACGAAGCTACAGTTTATCCATGTTGATTATAAAAAAAGTATGTTGGACGCACAAAATTGACCATGCATCTTGAAAAAAAAAAAAAAAAAAAAAAAATCAAATCAAATGTTAAAATAGATATGAGTGCATTTAAAGCAGCAAATCCTGGATGTGTGCTAGGAGATTTCATACGGTGGCATTCACCCAAAGACTGGAACGAAGGAAAACGACAAATGAGTGCCCGTATGGCGGATTCTGATAACATTTGGCAAGAGTTTTGGAAGGTTCGTTTACTAACAATGATCTTTTTTTTTTTTTTTTTTTTTTATTTGAAAATATGATCTTATGCAACACGCTTTTAACTCTCTTTTTTTTTTTTTTTTTTTTTTTTTTTTAAAAAAAAAAAAAAAAAAAAAAAATTGATGTGAAAATTCTCCAGAAATCGGAACCTATCCCTGCAAGCAAACAGAAGCCTTTATTCGATCATCGCCAAGAAGCAGAAAATGCATTGTCGTACTTGAGCTCACTCTCTGGTACTGAGATCTTTTCCCAGTAAGTCACCAGTCAGATGTATTGCTTGCTCTCTCTTTTAATGGATATAGTAACTGACCAATTTACCAACTTTTTTTTTTTTTTTTTTTTGAATCTGTTATCCTAGGCTTCTTCCGACAATTTTTTTGATCGCCTATGATACTCTTGTTTCACACCCAGCATCAAGTGTCAGCCCCAAAGTTGCAAATGTGATCCAAGAATTGGCGCAGGAACTGACTGATCTCGATTGGTGCAGCCTCAAATCATCGGACAAAGACCTTGATCTCAAACCAATCCTTGCCAAATTTAAAGAAGTGGAATTGGTTATTGGCCAGTACCTTGCTATGGTGAGGAAGGTAAGAAGAACTAGCTAGTTTTTTTTTTTTTTTTTTTTTTTTTTTTTTTTAATAATCAAAAAGAAATATTTGCTGCTAAAAGTTCAATTTGATTAAACGTGTGTTTTTTATTATTATTATCTATTACCGATTTAGTTCCCAAGACAACACAGCTTAGTTGAGCGACTATTAGAAGGAAATGAGACAGTGGTTGAAGATGGATCAGAGCGTGATTGTGTCTTTAAAGCATTCAGATTCAAAGGCAATAATAGCCCTGGGCCATTTCCCGACCCTTTGTGTCGTGAATTTGTGATTGAGACGTTCGATCCTACATCTTTCCATATTGCATCAACATCGATGGAGTATGTTACGGGAGAAGAACAGCAAGAGCAGCAGTCGGGAGCCAGCTCTGTTGGTCCAATCTCTGGTGGCGATCTACCGGGTTGGCATGCACGACCTCTCCAGCGTCGAATGTATGCTTGCTTCAAGAACTTAAAAGTCCGGATCGTGGAAGCTATCGCAAAGGATGGGATGTTTATGTAGTCAGAGCTCATTTTGTATATATATTTGAGTTTATAAATCTTACAAACTAATAATGACACTGATTTACAAAAGCTGGGGTAGCATTACTACTTTTTTTTCTTCTTCTTTAATAGATAGTCATTTGAGGTTACTATCGCTAAACTTTTTTTTTTTTTTTTTTTTTTTGTGATAAATGATTGTGCTTATGTTTATGTTTGTGCACCAAAGAAAACAAAGAATGAAGAAAAAAAAAGCAAATGCAATGGTACAAGTTGGTATACTTTGGGTTGAGAGAAAGGAAAATAGGATAAAAGAGATACTACAGAGATAAAAATACAAACTTTTTCGCAAATCGTTTGATTGCGGCACAAAAAAAAAAAAAAAGACCTTTTTTTTTTTTTTTTTTTTTTTTTTTTTTAGTTATTCTTTTTAGTGTCGCCCAGCTCGAGGACTAACAAGACCGCTTGGAATCCTAGTTGGCAAAGAGGATGTTGGGGTATGAGGACGAGAATAGATTGAAATTTGGCTACCACTATAATTGGAGCCAGCACTCAGGGGCGAAGGAGACATGCGTCCTGCTGTCTTTACAGTTGAAACCGAAGGGGCTACCAACCGTGATGGTGCTGCAATACCCGAGCGAGGGATTCCGGTCTTTGTTCCGGCTTTGGCCGAGGATGGTGACTGAGGAGGAGTCAAAGTTGAATAATTGGTCTCATATTCCTCGTGATGTTGAAGACCGTTCGACCCATGCATAGACAAAGTCCTTCCACCTAGTGTCGCTGACCTTGGACGGGCCAAATGGCTGGTTCCAGCAGCACTGGAAAGTCGCCGGCTAGCAGGTGTGGTGGGTGAGATCAAGTAAGAAGAGCTAGAGCTACGATCAGAAGGTGCGCGAGTCGGACTAGTAAGATGATTGGGCGAAGTGAGCACACGCTTGGGACTCGTGGAGGAGCTTGCGCGTCCTGTGCCTACGGATCCGCTCTTTGGAATCGATGATGGAGCTGGAAGAAGTGATTGGCGATTAGCAGTGGTAGTGGGTTTTTTGAGACCACTGGGCGACGTAATCTGGCTCTTTGCGGTTGCTGTTCCGGTCTTGACAATACCAGAGGCGGAAGATGGAGGACGAGAGGTTGATACAGCCACCTTTGTCGTAGTCTTGGCGTTCGCGGTTGTACGACCGGGTGGCGTTATTCCGCTGGTTCCTGGCTTGGGAATCGAGGCTCTGGCAGTCAGGGCAGAGGATGATCCAGCTCTGGGCGCTTGCAGTCCAGTTTTGGGTGTCTGAAGGCCACTCTTGGGCACCTGTGATCCAGCTCTGGGAGCCGGCAATCCGCCACCAGGACGGACAATTCCAGTTCTAGGAGCAGCAGCGCCTGATGATGGTCCTGTCTTTGGTTGAGCAAGCATGGATCGCGTTGCAGGTTGAGCGAGTCTGGTAGAAGGCGCCTTGAGTCCTGATGTGCCTGGCGCTCCTGGGAGACGAGAGGCGCCAGGGGAGGGCAGCCTACTAGAACCACCTCTATGGCTGCTGGAGTTGCTGTAGTTACTGGCATTGCTGCTGCGGTCCGGCGACCGAAGGCCAGAGGGCGAATCCATGAAATCAACCTCTAGATCGAATGGGTTCCTGCCATCTGGGAACTTGGAAGATATACTTCCATTTCGCGATCTCATGTCGCCGCTCAATGAAAGACCAGAGATCTGCTGAATGGATGTTTCGACAGCAAGGCGGGAGAAATCTTTAAGTGTCTCATCATGTTCCTCGTCCTCTATTGAAGAAGCCTATGATCAAAAATGATAAAGAGAGAGAGAAAAAAAAAAAAAAAAAAAAAAAAAGAGGATCAGCAATGATTGAATGATTTTTCGCTCCATGCAGCCAATTTTGGCTTTTGCTTTGACTTTGCGCGAGTTAAAATTACCTCTGGATCCTCCCAGAACTCCTCAACGTTTTGATCACCATAATGATTCATGTCCAGCTCAGATTCTGTGGTCATCTGCATGCTTCCACCAGAGCTTTCGCTTAATCCATATTGCTATTGTTGTGATATGTTTATATTACCAAAATGTCTCCAGGTGAGTAAAGTGCTTTTTTTTTTTTTTTTTTTTTTTTTTTCATTTTAAAAAATAAAAAATGAAAAATAAAAAAACCTCTTACATTTCGTGTGGCTCGCTGCTCCCTGGACCATTCGACTTCATCGCCCTCCTCCAACTCGAGTGGGCATTCTTCATTGATGTCAGATCCCTCTGCAATAAGGGCATCAAGGTTGACGGAATCATTACTAGTATGAGAGCTAACGGAGGAAGAGCGTTCACGAGGTGCCCAGGCACTGATAGAAGAAGATGAGGATTGTGTAGACAGACGAGAATCGAAGGTGGTGGTGCTAACACTGTTATAGCTGTGAGATGAATATGGTTCCACAACGTTAAAAGTGTAATTGAAATCATTGTGTTGATGATTGTCGTTATCGTTGTAGTTGTAATCGTAGGTGTGAATGGTTGTAGTCGTCAAGTCCATTGATAGATCCGCAGGGGTATGTATAGAGCATTCAAAAGCGAAGCAAAAAAAAGAAAGAAAAGGTTAGTTAGTGATTTTAGTGTCTTTTTAATATGGAGTGCAACGCTTCCTTTTCTTCCTTTACTGATATGTAAAATTGCTTTGCCAAAGAAAAGAAGGGTGGTAAAAAGGGGGAGGGTGATTGATCCAACACGTTGTTCAACATCAATACTAGAACAACCACATTATGCTTTTTTTTTTTTTTTTTTTTTTTTTGATGACTCCCCCCTCTTTTCCTTTAAGGACCTTTGGCTTTTGTATTTTTGTAGAGGGGGGAAACAAAGAGGCATTAATGCATCATGTGTTTATCGTCACAAATGCAGCATATGCACATGCATATGAAAACACAAATCTAAGGACCATATAGTGTTGTGTTGTCATTAAGCAAAAGCAACATTTTGCCCAATCCAATGAATCAAGGCTCCCAACCGTAAAATGATTTTAACAAAAGGATTATAAAAACATTAAAGCAACATGCCTTTGATTCGATTGCATTGACAGTCGCAAGTCTAGCATGTCTATTGGCATGGATTCTGACCGCTTCTTCTGCAATCTCGCAGAGCTGCGTTTTGCTCTGGCCATCAACGATGCCCGTAACTCGGATGGTCGAAGGTTCATGTTCAGCTCTGGCTCCTGCTCATCTTCTTCATGATCATGGTCATGATCATGGTCTAAAGGGATGATAGTGCTCTGATGATAGGGATCCTTCACATTCTGTATCCCGTCCTGGATCTGTTCACTTTCCCCAAATTCAAGTGGAACAGGTGACTGTGACTTTGATTGTGGTGAGACTAAATGAGACATGGACGAGGAGGTGGTGGAGGAGAATGAGGCTGAAGAGAGATGACGGCGTTGCTCAGCAGCGTGGGCTAACCAAGCCTCGGGAGAGGTCTGAATAGTAGCCAGAGGAGAAGGCGAAGCTGAAACGCTGTTCAAATGTGGATGGCTGATATCGTTAATGGAGTGAGAGGAGTTGTTGGAGGAAGGATGGAATGGAGGAAGAGAAGAAGAGGAAGAAGAAGAAAAGGAAGGGAACCCATGTTGGGCCTGAGTGGCTATAAAGTCTGCCATGGATGACCCAGAGGATGAGGGCGAGACTGAGAGTGGAGGAGAGAGAGGAGAGGGTAGCGAGGAATGCTCAGGGATGATGAGGTTTTTAAATGTTGTGTTGGTACGAGGTAGGCTGTGGAGGGACTGAATACCAGGGTCGTTCAGGATTCTATTGTCTCTGCTATTGTTAATGTTCTTGTTCTCGTTAATTGTACTGTTGTGGTCGAGGCGAGGAGTGCTCAGAGTGCTCATTGTGCTTTTTTTTTTTGTTGTTGTTGTTGTTGTTAATGGCTATTAAAGTATTGGGGAAATCCGAAGCATTATTATTCTTATTATTGCAAAGGATACAACAATTATTGGTGTGCTGCTTGTGGAGGAAGTCTGTAAATTGTCCTGACGCGTATTTGTAGATAGGGACCTGCATTCAGAGAATTCAATTGTACATTTAGAGATAAAAAAAAAAAAGAGCTTCAGCTTGTTAGACTAGGATCCATTACTGTTAGGCTGTAAGAAAGAAAGAAGAAAAAAAAAAAAAAAAAAAAAAAGAGCAGATAAATTATACGGATAAAAGTAATAAAAATATATATTGAATGAAAAGTTGTATGAACAAAATGGAAACAAAGCAGAGCCGTACAAAAGCGAGGGTCAGGAGTATGGAGGAGAAAAAAAAAGGGTTATATTTGGAATATAAAATATAAAATAAACAAAGAGAGATACAAACCTAGACAAAAGTAAGGGATAAAGGCATTTGTCTTTAATGTGAATGAACAAGAGACGGAGAGGGAAAGAAAGAGGGAAAAAAAAAAAAAAAAAAAAAAAGAGATTCTTATTTATACGAGAAAGAATAGGATTGGAACCAAAAAGTAACACACACAAAATGGTTATCTAAAGAGGAAAAGATGAACCGTGCCCCAGCGGCCCATACACAGAATGATCAAGTGATTTACAACAATGGATAGTTTGCAGAGACTGTGGAGAGAATGAGGATCACATCCAAGGTGGATCGTACCCAGACAATAAACAGGTGGAATCTTTATTGTAAGGGACGAACAAAAGATACATATATAAATATATAAAAAAAAGAGCCAAGACCAGACCATGCATGCACCACCACCGTTTGGGAGGATGATTTTTCATTTTTAGAAATGAATAAAACGTAAAGGCAAAGGCAAAGGTAAAGGTAAAGGTAAGGGTAAACGGAAGAGAGAAAGAGAGAGTGTGGTAAAGAAAGAAAAAGCAAAAGCTCTTGTGTGTGTGTTCATTTGGTCATTCAACGTTTCAAAGTGTGTGGGGATCTGAAAAGAAGAATCGAGAATGCAAAACTCAGGGGGGGAAGTAGAACAAACTGTTTGAATTGTTCTTGTTGCTGATGATAATGATCATTAGAATGATCAGAGCTTAGCAAAAGAAAAGAAAAGAAAAAAAACTCACCTAAGGCTTTTGATCAGGTTATCTATCGTTCTATGGTTGTTTATCTATTTATTCTAAAGGCTCTTTTTCTTTCTTTCTTTCTTTCTTTCTCTTTCTTTTTCTCTTTCTCTTTCTCTACTGTGTAGAAATAGCCTCGAAAACAGGTAAAAGGAAAAGGCAAGCAAGATCAGTAAAAGGGCTGATGGGAAGATGAGAGAGAGAAGAAGAAGAATGAATAAGAATGAGAATGAGAAGAGGAATGAGAAAATAAGAATGTAAGGAATGAGAAAGGGATGAATGAAAAAGAAAATAGAAAGAAAGTTCACCTACCATGGGCACATGGTATGGGTGGGTATGGATGTGAAATATGAATGACTACATCCTTATTCTTTATTCTACAAGTTAAAAGTTAAAAAAAATTATGTCCATCAAGTCTGCGCCCTTTTTTTTTTTTTTTCCCTTCTTTTTTATTGTCTTCACACGCATGCCCATGCAATGCCAACACATTGGTCTATGTACAGACTGTACATGTAAATAGTTTGTGCTTGCACTCCGCTAAATTTTTTTTTTTTTTTTTTTTTTTTTCTTACTGCATGGAGGATCTTTCGTCAGCAGAGCAAGGTTGCCCTGACCATGTCCATGTGTGTGCTAACGCCTGTGATTCCACTCCCTTTTGTTTCCCCCAATTTTTTTGCAGTTGCACAAAATAACATGGACATGTACAATAATACATATTTAATCTACACACACAAAACAAAAAAAAATGGACCCGGAAATATATTTAATATCGAATGGACAGGATTGCAACAAAAAAGATTATTAAACTGAAAATATAGTTGATCGGTTAATTGTCCTACTTCAGATGTGTATGCTATTTGTCCACTCTTGAACTAATCGTCACTCAATAAATCACTTGTCCCAATAGACCAATGGGATTGACATTCTTCTATCATTCATCCTACCCTAGTCTTGACATCCTCTGGAACATGTTGAACCAAATCACCGTCTTTCAGACAAATAAACGTATAAAAATATAACGCGTCTCCGTCCTACTTTTTTAAATAGGGCTCAGTTGATAGTCTGATGGTCCTTGTCGTCATTGTCGAAAGCGTGGTTGGATTTGCTCACTTTCATTTCCTTTTGTGTACCTACATACTACTTTTTTCTTTGTCCTGGTCTAATCAAGTCAAGCACATGTCACTCTGTGTTTGCACATCTTCAATTGTTATCCACAACAACAACAACAACAACGGTCGAAAAAAAAAAAAAAAAAAAAAAAAAAAGAGGGAGAGTGAAAGAGATAGAATCATGTTTTGATCCTTCTTTCTTTCTCCCCCTTTATTTATTTTTTTATTTTTTTCTTGTCCTTCTTTGACCCCCCCTCTTTCTTCACGCGCAGGTTAACAAAGACTACAGTGGTTCTGCATGCACCTCATGTCAGTGCGGAAAAAAGAAAACTAGATGGGCTGTGTTCCACTGCCAAAGCGCAGTAGACCACCCTCCTTCGCAACTGCAATCACTGCAGGGCCTCCTCCAACGAGCCTTGCATGAGCTGGTCCATCCAGATCATAGCCAACATATTCCCGTTCAACCTGAACAATTGATTCTCTCACCGATCGAATCTCATACAGAGCGCTATCATCTATTACATTGCAAGTTACATGTATATATATTAGTTAGCTCTCGTTAGACAAATAAAGCTGCATAAATTAATAAATATAAATATTAGAAATGAGCATTCAAAATGACTGAAACTTCTTCCTCTTCTTTACACTTCTAATTAACATACCAGAGCCAACAATCAAACGTGGACCGCCATGTTCTAAAGAGTCAATTGATGGGCCAAAAATGAGGCTTGAGATCCCTGCAGAGCTATGCTGAAACCTATTCAGCATCTCACTAATAATAATTTCCATAAAATAATTAGTCTATCAAAAATAATAATAATAATAATAATAATAATAATAGTAGTAGTAGTAGTAGTAGTAGTAGTAGTAGTAGTAATAGTAGTAGCAGTAGTAGTAGTAATAATAATAAAATAACAATAAATAAAAAAAAGCTCTCTTGGACTACGGAAACAGAAAAATAAAATAAAATAAAATAAAATAAAATAAAAATAACTCGTAATTCAAACTATACTTACTTTGACTTGCGAATATCAAATAGCTCGACAACGCCATCTGATGTTCCCGTTGCAATCAAGGAATGCTGAGCAGAAAACGCGCAAGCGCGAACTGGTGTTTTGTTGTATGATTTTCGATTAAATGCCTATTCAAGTATGAACATAAAAGTTACAAAGCATAGGTGTTAATTCTCAGTAAAGAAGTTTCGCTAAAAAGCCATGATACAGGGCCGCGATCATGTTCTTACCTCCTCTGAGGCCCGTACATCAAGACCATATAAAAATCCAGACTCCGAAGCCGCAATGACCAGCTTCCCTTCAGTACCTACTTCTCTTGGATCTAGATCATAACAACTCAAACATACTATCAGCACAACAGAAACATTTCAAGCACAAAATAGCTTTATAGGGGTCAACATAGAATCTTACATACCCAACAATAACTTTGAGTCCAGTGGTGTTCTCCAAGTGTCTACAGCTATAGCATTAATCTTTTCTTTATGCTGTGCAAGCGTTCGAATAGTTGATCCAGATGCTATCCAAAGAGCTCATGTCAGGTCTCGCGATATTTCATTTTGTTTAATCTTATTTTGAAATCAACATTGCTTTGTTTATAGAATCAAACTTACCAACCTCCCAAAGCTTGACAGTTCCATCATTCGAAGATGCTATAGGGGATCGGCATATACACCGAGCGTTGGGAAGTTTAGCTTTTTGTTCACTTGTATTCACTACAACGTGTCAACGTTCCAAACTTTATCTTACACAGGATATTGCGTCCTCTATCGACAATGGCGGTGTCCGTGACGGCTATTTTTGGAGAAACGAAGAAGCCAAGAGTCAATTTTGTATTTTTCATTTTTATATTCATGAACAACAACAGTCTTTCATATCTCAGCAGCTCTCGCTTACGTTTAACATGACCCCTCATAGTAACAGGGCAGCTTCCATCCAATACGGACCAAATCTTTAGCAAGAAATCGCCACCTCCACTGAGGACAACTGTTGATTGATTATATGAAAGGACACAAACAAATTGTAAGAGCTTTATCACTGCTGTTGCTGCATGTATCCATCTCCATTGACCAGTGCTTTTCCAGAAAACTATAATATAAATGTATATATTTCCTTCATACCTTGTCCAGAAGGAAAGAATCGACATGTGTTGACGTATTGAATATGACCCTTGAGCTCTTGCTAGTTGATAGTCATGTATAACGGCGTGTAAGTTGGAGAAATAATAACAAAAATAAAAAAAGATAAAAAATAAAATAAAAAAAAAAAAAAAAAAAAAACTTTTGTCTGCGAATACAGTTCTTCATATGCATAGCACCCATAGCACCCTTACAGTGATACGTCCTGTCTCTGATTCTCCGATTCTGATAGTTCCATCCTCTGTTCCAATGACAAATAATGCTCCTTCTGGCGACACATCCAGTGAGGAAATCTGTTCTCGTTCAGAAAGAGTTGTGCAAGAGTTTGGTAGGAGTTAATATACCTCTGAGTACAATACATTCAAGGAAATTAAATATAAAACAGCGAGACAGACTAGTTACCTTTGCAAAGTTGGTTCTTCTGCCAGTCCCATATACTTCTATCTCTATGTTTTCGTATTCAGGGATTTTGACCTTGAAGGAATACTAAAATGAGATAGCAGTGATGTTCTTTTCATAAATATAAGCTACGATGATTTACTAGTTGTTCGCCACCTTGCGATATCCTTTGGATTGTCAAATCAACTGTCAAAAAATCTGAATTGTGTACGTTTGTAATCCTTTCAAGTTCGATACCGTCATGCCCAGTAAAATGCACTTTGTGGTCTTCAACAACAGACACTTTTGCAGATCCATGGATGGAAGGAGATCCTATGGAATATGGCAGGATCAAAATAAATAAAAAAAATTATCATCCTTGATTCAACGTTTTTTCAATGGTGTTATTGTAAGGCATGATCTAACCTCTTCTATAACAAGAGATCCAAAAGGTTCCTGTGCTGTTATGTCGGAGTACTTCAGCAATCAAGTCAGTCCAGTCTGCCTGAACGGTCACTTGCACCAAGGGTGTAGGCGGGTTTGCGTCGATTCCCATGTCTCGAGTTGTTGATCAATGTTGAATGCCGTGAATTAGCAATGACAAAAAAAAAAGACTTGAGTTTATCGAATATTATTCCCCCATCCCCTCGAACATTTAACGTGCGCTTGCGTGGCTCACACAGCGCATCACTCAATGTATAAATGAAAAATGGTGACTGCTTGGTTTGAGTGTTCAAAAATGTGAAAGACAAGACAAGGGCGAAGCATTTTTTCACACACGTGCGTGAAGGATTCTTATCATTTGGATTGGGCAAGAAGCTTTTAGCATTCCGCAAGAATGTCCGTGAAACTCCTTCTGAATGCCACATCATATCCTTTTTACTTTAGATCTAATACGGGCGCTATTTGTATAAAACATGTATTATAGTATTATATATATATATATCTGTACTTGACTAGACCCTTCCTTTGTCTTTGTCTTTTTTTTTTTTTTTTTTTTTTTTTCATCGGTGCATGTTTAGTGATATTCATCTGTTTTGACGAGTAACTTTAATTACTCCGGATTCAGTAGAAAGGACATGGCTGTGTACCGTACTGATGACATGTCAATAAATAAACAAACCCCATCTACTCCGCTCTCAAAAAAAAAAAAAAAAAAAAAAAAAAATGATGCGGAGATATTATAACAAAAGAGCATAATAATAAAAAGTTGTCACCAAGGAAGGGCAGAATCAGATGGAATGAATGTATAAAAGGAAGATTGATTCCACATCTTGGATCAGCGGGCCGCTTTCCGTCTTTTCACCCCTTCCATACCTAAAAGACGATTCATACATTCTTCCCTTATAAAAAAAAATATACAACGCAGAACAAAACAAATCAGAAGAATTATTGACTACAGACATGGCTGACAATTACAACCAAAACAGCAACAACAACAACCTGGCATTATCAGAAGATAAAGCAGAGCTCGATCAGTACCAAGTAGATGACGAGTCCACATATGCTCAGCCGTCACCAGTAGCGACTCCTGCTACATGGAGGGAGCGTTTGGCCACCTTGTTCACTCGTCGTGTCCTGACAATCGTACTCTTGGGTCAATTCTTGGCCTTGTGTATCACTGCAACGACGATCCTGACCACTGAACTGGCGCAGACCAACAATATCTCCATCCCCACTACGCAGTCCTTCCTAAACTACCTTGTCCTTGGTGTCGTGTATACCACCATCACCCTCTTCAAGGTGGGATTTTCGGGATGGTGGGAAATTATCCGACGCAGGTCGCTCTATTGTAAGTAATACCCATTCTTTTTATTTTTTCTTTTTTCTTTTTTTTTTTCTTTTTCCCTAACTGTTTCTACTCTTAATACAATTAGATATCTTGTTTGCACTGATTGATGTCGAAGGCAACTACTTCATTGTCAAGGCGTACAGTTATACCTCGCTTCTCTCAGCCATGCTCCTCGACGCATGGACAATTCCTTGTGTCGTGTTATTGTCCGTCTTTTTCCTAAAGATGCGTTTTGTCCGCTGGCATTATTTGGGTGTCTTCGTCTGTTTGGTCGGCATGGCTTTCCTCATCTGGTCTGACATGAGGGCAGGCAAGGATTATCCTGGCACTGATTATATCAAAGGAGATCTTTTCTGCCTCGTTGGAGCCACCTTTTATGCTTTCTCCAACGTTGGGCAGGAGTACTTGGTTCGTCAGCGACCCATGTATGAGGTCGTTGGTCAACTCGGATTCTGGGCTACGATCATCAATGGTATTCAGTTGGCGATTCTCGAGAGGCATGAACTGAAAAGCATTACTTGGACAGGTCCGATCATCGGCTACATCATTGGTTTTGACATTGCCATGTTTCTCCTCTATTCGGTCTCACCCATTCTGCTCCGTCTCAGCTCCGCTACGTTCTTCAACCTGAGCTTGTTGACAAGCGATTTCTATGGCCTTCTCTTTGGTCTCTTCCTCTTCTCAGCAAAGATCAATGAGCTCTACCCTATCGCCTATGTCCTGATTTGTCTCGGAATCATCATTTATAATATCTACCCTGCTCCTGCACCCAAGTTCAAGCCACGACTGGCAACACAGCATGAGGAGTCTGAGGCGCACTCACACGTTTAATGATGCTTTGCTTTGGTTGCTATTGGATGTTCATGTAAAACGTTAATACAGATCTCCAGGATTCTTCCGTTAATTTCACCCTCCCCCCGTTCAGAGCCCCTTCATGAACAAATAGAGTTACTCGGATGTTTGTCTGCGTTTATACATATTACTACGAATAATAATAAATATATAATAACAATAATAAAAAAAAGAGCACCATATTCTATCGGAAGCAAATACTTTCGCCAAGGACAAGTTACTTTATGCTGAGAGTCATTGGTGCATGAGAAAGTAAAAACACCCATAGCTCCACATGCCAAGTGGAGTTTATAACCTTCAAGTATCATGAATAGTCAAAGTAGATCACAGTAAAAAGTTTCCACGTTCGCTCTCGGAGAGCAGCAACCTGGGATTATAATCATTAGCGAACTACTGCTGACGCGACGAGCTTGAATATTCTATAGGGAGAGAGAGCTTTGTTGTAATGGGAATTAGTGAAGAAAATCATTATTCCAGCTCTGGAAACCAACAATAAGACTCTACAGTTAATACAGTCAATGACCTGTTTAATACGAAGCTACGAAGCTGCATGTGCTTCCTGTCATGATGACAGTGTGTGCACTGGGCTTCTCGGATCGGCGCCCCTCCCCCTCCCACACTGATGTTTGCTTAGATCTGTGGAGCGTTATTTCCTTTACAAGCACATGCACAAGATTGTCGCTCGAGCCAAGACCTAATTTTCAAAGAGTCTTGGCATAATTTAATACCTTATTTGCTCACTTAGTTTCTTCTTCCTACATTCTATTCTTCCATTCTTCCATTCTTCCATTCTTCCATCCTTTTTTCTACATGCATCTCTAAACAACAATAATAATAAAGCATTCCTTTTCTTTCGCATTCATCCGTTCATTCAAATTACGATCAAACGTCTTACTCCGAAACAACTTCTTAAAAATAAGGCACACACAAATACACAACCAAAAGACTATGGACGAACCAGATAGTAAATTCTTCTCCCGTACACTTGTCATTGCTGCCTTCGCCCTCTTTCTCTATTTTGCTCGTGACTACCCGCAATGGAAGGCTCGTAGACAGCTTCCTCACACCAAGCTTGAAGATCCAAAGCCTGAAATTGCAGCGGAAGCAAACACAGAGCAAACCAGCAGCAAATCATCCTCCATTTCAGATCCTACGATAAAACCAGCTGAAAACGACTCACCTCTTCCATCAGAACATCTTGTAAAATCATTATCAGACAAATTCTCTGTGAGGTGGATCCCCTATCTACCCTTTGCCGTCATCTACTTGGTTCTCAAGGCTATTTGGGATGGCCTCCGGTGGTTCGTTCTACACTCGATCTTTGCTGTAGAACAGTCAGGTGTCCACTTAATGGTCGCCATTGAGCATGCAGCACATTGGTCCGTGAACTCTGGACCAGAGTTTTTCAAGACAAAGGTACTCGCTCCCATTCAGATCGCAGTGGTAATCATCCAGAAGTCCCCAGTCGTCGCAGCAATTGGGATCGCGTTGGAGAAAACTATTTTTCCAGGACTTGTGCGAATGACTGCCTCGTGTCTAGAAGTAGCTGGAGTAGCTGCAGTCAAAGCCTTTGGATGGGTACAAACTATTCTAGAGCCCACTCGGTCTGCACTCGAGTGGTTCGCCATTGAGTGTGTCTATAATCCATTGCAGGCGCTCTGGTCCCGTCTATCAATCCTTTGGGTGACTTTTTTACAGACTGCAAAGATATATCTCCACGAACTGGCTAAAGATGCACAGGACCTCGGCTGGGCATTGGTCAAAATTGGGACCTGGTTGTGGGAACGGACACTCAAGCCTCTGGGTACAAAGTTTTATACAATGGGAGAATTGGTCGTTCAAGGTTTGGCACAATTCTTGCCATGGCTTGCATTCCACATCTACAGTCGCTTTCTTTTGCCAATAGGCCAGGTCGCACAAGATGGATTCCGAATTCTTCGATCCCATCCAACACTTTTGGCGGGAATCCACGCATTGCTCTTGACAGTCAAAACAAAGCTTGGGGACGCCCTGGAAAGGCTGGAAAGTGTTAACTGGCTGATTCTTTTAGAAACCGTCTTGACACAGGTAGTGAAGACTACCTACAACTATACGACTCTTGCCCTTCAGATGATCTGGCATGGTATTAGTGTTTTTGCGGTAGATATAGTGCCCAATGCTTACAATGATTTGATGACAGCACTCGAAGTGGCCCGTCCTATAGTTGCATGGGTGGTAGACAAGTTTGTTGTGGTGATCGCAACTCTATGGCGTACTGTATACTGGATTTCCATGACATTGACTACTTATACACAACCTGTCATGGCGTGGCTTCACGAGAGGATTGGCGCACCAACTGTGAAGATATGGGTGACAACTATCCAGCCAGTGTTGGTTCATGCAGCCATGGCAACTATTACTCATACCAAGGCATTGACGGATGCGATCTTGAAGGCTATGCCCATAGTGGCAGCAACAATGGGACCCGTATGGGATGGTTTTATTAGGGCCGCTGAAGTTTTACAGATTATGCTCAGCCAGGTCGGCGCTAGAGTTGTTGTTCTATCTGGAAGCTTAGGCGAGCGTCTTCAGGAGCGCGTTAAGGCGATGGGTCCACAATTTGAAGAATTCAAGACACAGACAGGGCGGATAGTTGATGAGGTCGTACTGGCAACATCCAATTTTATGATGGACTGGGTTAAGAAGGAGAAGCGTGATTAACAGCAGTGCAAGAAATTACATGATGATTCATTAATCAATGACAAATAAAGAATTCATTTTTCAAAACGACGTCCACTTCAGCTCATAGGGATATTAAAGTCCAATTCTCCGATGCACTCTCTACTTTTTATTTTTTTTTTTTTTTTTATCGTTCAATATGGTGAGGGGATCGTTGAAGACATCAAATGATGAGAACCAAGCTTTCTTGGAAGATCTGACGTAACATCCATTGGTTTTCGTCAATGAAGAAGAGTTCACTGGTGCACCAAGCCCAGATTTTTGTTTCACTCATGAACTTGAATAGTCGAATCATTAGGTCTTTCAGGTACAAGGGCTTGGTCAAAGACTTTTGTTCAAAGTTGTCAAAGCTTACAGACTCCATGATACCGAATTCGGCTACTATCACTTAAGCTTTTTAAGTTAAACCGCTGCTCTTGAATGAGTGCTTTTTTTTTTTTTTTTTTTAGGAAAAAAAAAAAAAAACTCGAGCTTTTTGATCATGATGTGTTTACTGTAAAGACGAGTCCAATGAAGTTGGTGCGGTATGCTCAAAAGTACGTTGCCATGATCCAGAAGCAACAGGCAGAGATCGCTGTTGAAGAATCTCTCTGAGAGTCAAACCATCACCTCTCAGTGGAAGGTCGACAGGACAGGAACGATGAACTGCCACAGAAAGTCGTTGGTCTAGCAAAAGCTTGTGGATTCGTAGGCCAAGGAAGCGCAGGACCGTCTGAGGGATGAGGCCAGGATTGAAACGAAGATGAAGTATGCAGACAGTCAGTAAAGGTTAGTAGAAAGGTTTGACAAGAAAACTGGCAGAGTTAAGGAAGAGCTCTTGGAGTTGTACAGTTTATAGACATTCCAAAATGTAATACAATCATAAAGCCTTTTTTTTTTATTTCTCTCTTTCCCAATCTAAAATGTAGGCTTGACTCCACCCAGAGCCGAAAAAGTGTCAAGCCCACACAAATTTCATTGCGAGTCTGCCCAAAACGATGACCTTTGCCCTTTGAATTGATGGAGCGGCCGTTTTACCTTGAGCCGTGGCTGCTTTGGCTTGCTCAGAATCTAAAGGAAAGTTTGGTTTTCAGGACTCAAGCAATGTGCTATGAACAAATCAAAAGGCAATGTCTGAGCTTGGTCACGGGAAGGTTTTGACACATTTACAAAATGCAAAGTACATGTAACATGTATTTTGTTCACAAGAAAAACTTACCTAGAACCGTTGCCGCGTGCGACAAATTTATTCCCACAGTGTCTAATGAAGACCCATTAGGAGCTTCATTTTATTATTATTATCAGCTTTTCTAATCAAGCATGAATTAGCATTATTGGAGTCATGTCAAGGGTCATTGCTTATAGGGTTGGAGATGTTTGAGGAGTCAATGGAGGCAGTTCGAAATATGATTAAAGCAAATGAAGTGTGTGCAAGGATTCATACTTTGTGAAGTATGGAGCTACAAAAACCTTTTTGACAAGGCATTGAACATGAAAAAGGTCAAGATTGTTTGAGTGGGGTATGCATTAGGTGCATCGAAAAGACAATGATATCTTTCGGGATTGTTCTGGGCCAAGGGGGCCAATGAGTCTTCGTATTCATCTGCGTACAAGACAAATGGGAAAAACTATCAAAAAGAGGCCGTTTGGTCTCATTCTCTGTCCTTTTTCAGAGAGAGAGCTTGCTCTCTTCCTTTCTTTCCTCTCTTCTCCCTTCCTCTTCTGACTCATTTTCCCATTCTCTCTTCCCACGCTCTCGTCTCGACTTGTGTCTTCACTATCTTTACAATGTCTTCTTCAGATAATAAAACCTATGCAGTTAATATTCTCGGAGCAGGTGTCTCCGGTCTCTCCACAGGACTTGCCCTTCTTGAAAAAGGAAACTACAGCGTCAAGATCATTGCTACACATCTACCTTCCGACCTCCATATCGATTATACATCTCCTTGGTAATAATGTTCATTGTCAAACTAATGTGCTTTTTATTTTTTTTTTTATTTTTTTTTTTAAAAAAAAAAAAAAAAAAAAAAAAAAAAATATTAAAAATCTTTCTCACCTTTGTTGGCTAAATCCTGTGTTGTGGAAAGGGCTGGAGCACATTGGAGATCTTTTGCTGACATTGCGGATCTTGAGCAACAAGGTAATAATAATAATAATAATAATAATAATAATAATAATAATAATAATAATAATAATGCTGAACAAGGTAAAAAAAAACTCACGAATTACATTTCTCGGAGGAGGGAAATGATAAACATTTTAGAGCTTGAAGAAGCCACGTACAAGAGATTTGAGCATCTAGCAGAAACCGAGCCCAAGGCCGGTATCATGTTTTTGACTGGACACGATTATTGGGATGTCAAACCCAAAAACTTTGAAGAGCCATGGTTCAGTCGTTTTCTTAAAAATGTATACAGTAATTCGCCTTCACTTTCAATCGCATGTTATGGAAGAATAGAATATAATCCTCATCCGCCTTGATTTTTTTTTTTTTCCCTTGCTTCGTTTTAGTATCGACACATTCCAAAGGAAGAACTTCCATCTGGTGTTGATTTTGGGACTACGTACACCACAGGTCAGCATATGGCGATTGATGTGATTATCGCCACATTCTTATTGCGTCTCAAGTCTAGTTTCGATACACTGACTAATTGTTGCTGTTGCTATTATCGTTACTGCTATTATTTGGAAAACCAATAGTCTCCATTAATACGCCCAAGTATTTACGCTATCTGCAAGACCAGATCCTCGCTCGAGGTGGTATCATTGAGCATGGCACTGTACAGAGTCTCAGAGCTCTAGCTCAGGTCCCACACAGCGATAAACACCCCAAGGCCGATATTATTGTTAATTGTTCGGGCCTAGGAAGCCGTAACTTACAGGGCGTGAATGATCACCAAATGTTCCCCACTCGTGGGCAAATCTTAATTGTCAAGGTCCCAGATGAAATTTGGCCGAAAGCAAAGCAATTCACAATGGAACGATATGCAGAAGGCAGTGCCTTTGGTGTTGGCACTGTCACCTATGTTATCCCCAGAGATAATGGTGAGATTATCTTGGGCGGCACAACGGATCATTGGGACTAGTAAGTTGTACCTACTTAAAAAGGAAAAAACAAAAAAAAAAAAAAAAGGAAAATCGTTATACACAAGTTTTTGTCTCCAGTTCTGAATAGTTTTTTTTTTTTTTTTTTTTTTTTTTTTCTCTTTTTCATTATTTGATTATCCGTGCTTTAGCCAAGAAGCTCCATCAGAGAAAACAGCGAAAGCAATCATGCAACGCGTTCAGGACTGCAGACCTGATCTGTTCTCCAAGGCAACGGTTTTACGAAACTGTGTTGGCCTCCGACCCAATCGACGCGGTGGCGTCCGAGTCTCTGCAACGGCCGAGCAATTGGACTGGAACGAAGGCTGGAACCCCTCTGTTCTTGTAGTAGCACACAATTATGGTCATGCTGGATTTGGATACCAGGCCAGTATTGGATGCGCCAACAAAACGGCTAAGTGTATTGAGCGTTCCCTAAAGAATCTGCAGACCCTTAGAGATGAAGCCAGGACTATGGCAAAACTTTAAAGAATAAAATTACCTTAAAAAAAAAAAAAAAAAAAAAAAAAAAAACCACCATTCAATTCTAAGCTCTAGAAAATATAGAACTTGGTTTCTTTTCTTTATACACAATTGCATATCTGTTTGTTTTTATTTTATTTTATAATATTTTTTTTTTATTGCAAATCATTCTACAAAAAAAAAAAAAAAACTGCATTTGGCACAGCCATATGTGTTTATACTACGTTTATATGGATACATTTAATGATATCCTCAGTCTGAGGTGGGGGGAGGGGATGAAAGGCGCCAAGAAATCAGATCTTTGTTCCCATGAGCTCAGCTCTATGGTTGAAAAATAAGACTACAAGGATCATCACCTAATAAAGCGTTGGGATATTAGTACAAGCGGCGGCGAAGAGTGGCGGAGCAAGCAGCGCCCTTGACCCAGACGGCAGAAGAGCCAGGAGTCTCTCCCTGGGTCCACCACTGGGCAGTGTAGACAAAGCCGTTGTAGGAGACCTTGGAGCCACTAGTGTAGGCAGTCGAAGCAGAGAAAGCGCTAACACCAGAGCACCCACCAGGGGTAGCGGTGGCAGTAGGAGCGGTGGTAGGGTTAGCAGTAGAGGAGCCACATGGGCCATTGTCAACCCAAGGACCACCAGCAGTGGGGATGTTGTTTTGAGACCACCACTTGGCAGTGTACAAGCGACCATTGTATGACACCTGAGCGTTGGCGTTGTAGGTAGCAGTGGCAGACCAAGCGGCAACACTGCAGGTGTTCGAAGGCAAGGTGGTAGAGGTGACGGGGGCAGAAGAGGTGGATGTAACAGTGGAAGAAGCAGTGGTAGTGGAGGGACTAGTTCCGTCGATCTGAGGGATGACACCGGAGCAACGAGGGGTATTGGCGCCAAGAGCAGCCTTGCAAATCTGTTGAGCAGCGCTGGTAGCATCAACATTATTGGTGCTTCCGGCTTTCTTGTACAACTCCCAGAAGAAACCTCCCTTGGAGCCCTGGACAGCAAGGATGCTGCTCAACTCGGATTGAGTCAAGGGCAGCTGGTGAGTGGGATCGTGATCAGAAGCAGGGTAGGCAGGGATACCGATCTCGTAACCGACGTGAGCGATCATACCATTATCAGCATATGACTTCATGTAGTAGTTGACCTGTTGGCTCAAGCTGCAGACACCAGTGTCAGGGCATTCGTGGTATTCTTGGTTGTTGGACAAATCGTAAGTCATGACGTTGACGCCGCCTCCGTTCTTGCCGGTAGCCATGAAGCTGTAGACCTCGGGGTACCACTTGTTGACGTTGTACCAGATATTCTTAAGGTTGCCTCCCCACCAGTTGGTTGAAAGCCCTCCAGCAGCAGAAGCTGCAGTGGCGAGCATCATCGAGGGCTGGATGGCCTGGATGTTGATCTGGACATCACGCATGATAGCAGCGTACTTGTAGACAGTCTGGTGAGAAGTCCATGGGCCGGTCGAGGCACCCTTCTTGTAGAAATCAGCATGCCACATCTCTTCGTAATCAATATCAACACCAGCAAGGCCGAGATCCTTGCCCAAGTAAACTAGATCCTGGTAAGGATCACGGTTAGTCTTGACAAAGTAATCGCTACCGGGGACCAAGTTAGTGATCTTAGTAATAGGGTCAGTCCAGGAGTGTCCAGGGATCATCTCGGGATGGAAGACAGGAGCCTCGCCACCAGCTTGAGCAATGACATACTTTTGAGCCTCCTGCCAGGTGGAGGAGTTTGAGGGCTCAGGGAAGATGTCGAAGTCAGCCAAGACTGTATTCTCGCTCTTGGGTTCGCAGGTGTAGCACCACATGTTGGCTTCAGTGCATCCAGCAAGCGTTCCTCCGTGCTCCTTGATCTTATAGTAGTTAGGGGTGCTGGTTCCATAACCTCCAACGGAGTAGTAGGTGTAGACGTACTATTCATTTTAAAGATTGCGGATCGGAGTGTTAATAGATCATGTTTTTAAAGAACGAGACACAAATGGACAGGAGGGAATTGAGAAGAGTAAACTTACAGGGAAGCATCCATAGTTCCATCCTCCGACAGAAAGGAAAACCTCAACGCCGCCGGCCTGGAGCTTAGTAACTTTATCCTTGAGATCAGCGAAACCATAGTCAGGTGTGTTGGCATAGTTCAAGCCGACATGTTCAAGGGTGTTGGAACCTGGGACGTAGACCATACCGGGGCGAGCAAAGGAAAGGAAGATACGGTTAATGGGCAATTTGGCGGCGTTGTCAGCAAGGGCCTTGAGCTTAGCAGGACCGTTAGTGGGGTTGAGAAGAAGGTAGCCAGCAACGACGGGGGCAGCCTCGACCTGCGAGCATGCCATGACCAAAGCCGAAGCAATGGTGAAAATAGCAGATGTTAAACGCATTTTTTTTTTGTGAGTGTTCACAAGGAGGAGAGAGGAGTGTATGTAAAAGAGAGAAGGAAGGGAGGAGAGAAGAATGTGCCGGAGAGGATGTAGAAAAAAGAAAAAAGAAAAAAGAAAAATGTACAGATAGATGGATATTTATACAACATTCTGGGACGATGTAGATGCAAATGTGGCAGAGAGGAACGGTTTCCCTGACATGCGCTGAGGATAATACCAAATGTTCTGTGCACCGATTACTTTCTTTTTATCGTTTCAATATCCACTGTTAGTTGTGCATGCATATTTGTTTACATTTTTGAATGGCCAAAGTTCAGGAACACAGGAACAAATAGTGTAGTCAATAAGCATGAATATGAATAAAATAAAAACGATTTGATTTTGGTTTTGTTGATAGTTCATGGATAGGATGACTAAGGTACAGGTACTCTATGATAGCTTCCACAAAACATGATCGATTCAGTACAGACTCAATAAAAAGGGCCACTTAATTATTACTGTTTTACTGTTCATCTTTGATAAATCTCAAAACTATCCAACTATACGCTTGTCTGCATGCCACTCGCCTCCTATCAATGCTACAATTGGCTGCAGTCTGATACTCTCATCCAGTTAATCAGGTCAACTTCTATTATCACTCTTACAATGATTTGTACCTTTTTGGAGATGGTATCAACAAAATATTATCTGACATATGATATAAGGTGAAGCCATACAGCCTATTTAACGTGTAATACATTTATTACCATTGTTACGCTGTGAAAAGTCGGGTGGAGCAAAGCACGGTAAATGTCCTACAGACCCTGCACAGGGAATTGGCGAAGTTGCATCCTCGAGGATGTGCGGCAATTAAAGTATATATACATGTATATAATATATACATATTTGTATGCAAATCTGTACGCAAATTTGTATATATATATAATATAATACGATGTTGTATATCCTTATATTTGATTGTACCCCCGTCTGTTCTTTTGGAAGTTTATCTGTTCATTCTGTTTATTCTGTTAAATGCTTGTGTTCGCGAGGTCTTGATTCATGTTTAGAAAAACACCTCATATCAGGGATAAGATAATGCAAGATTATAGAATGAGGGAGTGGGAAGGATAAAGGCCCGAGAATAGATACCGCTTCTGCGCTGCTGATTAATACGAGCCTGTGTGCAAAACATAGACTATAGCTTGGGAAGTATTATTTTGCTCAATAGTACGGTTAAATGTTAGTTTTTCCAAAGTAGGTTGATTCTGTCTTCATGATCTCAATAAAGCATTAACCAGAAAGGTAGAAAGGCTGTCTCCTCAATCCAGAAGCCAAAGGCACCCAAGGCAACTCATGCAGTCTTTTCTCTTTTTTTCTACTTCTACTTCTACTTCTACTTCTACTTCTACTTCTTCTACTTCTTCTTCTTTTTCTTCTTTGTTCATTCAGGCCGTTATTTTTCTTTGTAACAGATAACTGAAAAGATCTGATGGGGGAAAACCAAGCATGTGTTATTTCGACTTCCCATTTTAAAAAAAAAAGAGAACAAATATATCGGAACAGCTGCAGCTCATTTTTTAAAAAGATAAAACAGGCTAATCACACGCGTGTGTAACGCGAAGCAGGGTGTTTGTTGTTGACAACCTCACCCGCCAATGAAATGCATGCGATGTGGGATGCAGATTATATTTCACGGACTAAAAACTGTTTGTTGCACAGGGCCCCATGCATGTTCACTCTTTGGTCTTGTCAACACAATCGCACGATCAAATTAGACTCTTCTACACGTAACCTTACATCCCTCTTCCGCTCTTCAACTCCGACTTCCCCACAATCATCTCAATCCCTTCTCTCTCTCTCCTTCTCCCCCTGAGTTCAGAACATGGAGACCAAGAGTTCACCTCTTCACACATTCTGGTTTCTTTGTCAATAGTTTGATGTAAAAACAGAACTCAGCCTCACAGTTGTTAACTTGTCATGACAAGATCATTCTTCTCTTCTCTATTCTTTGGCGTAAGTTGAAATCGGATTATAAATGTAGGTTTTTATTTATTTATTTTAAAGGGAAAAAAAGAACAAAAACAAAATATTTATGACAGAGATAAATGGCCATGTATGCACAGGGACTAAATGGCTTCTGAGCCCTGACTTATCAGTAAGATCAGATCAGAAAACACAAAAGGATATGTGCCTGGTTTTTAGATAGTTTGCAACTCTATTATATACCGTTCTCATATAATATATATATTCTATAAGCATCCTAGACCTATTTAGGACTTGCGCCTTTCTACACATGCGATGTCATGACCACTAATCCCTCCAAAAGTAGAAAGGAAGAAAGAAAAACAGAAAATAAGCTTTCCTTTATCCATCACAAAATGCAATAGCATTTTTCAGCTTCTTTAGTTTAGAAGGCTGGCTCTCCAACATCGTTGAGCATCCATTGGTTGATGAGAAGGGTTCTTTACAACTTTATCCCTTATAGCTCGATTAACTATCTACCTTACCTTATGTTCCTTTAATATACATGTGCACAGTACGAAGATGATGTGACATGGCAGCATCGGCATCAAAAGTACATGTACATGTACACAAAAATGTGCATGTGATCTTCACCTCCCCAAATTTGATAACATCATAAACCACTTTCGGATGGGATGTAGTCAATTAGAGCTTTGAAGGGAGCTAAGATGGCCAAAACAGCTATCCATCTTGTTGCTTACTATCCATCACTCTTCTGTGCTAAAAAAGGATAATAAACAATAAACAATAAAGTATAAATATACTGACAACGATGGTCCCACAATTAATTCCGTTGATACCTAATATTTATGAAATGGATGCTATATATTTGGTGAACTACCGCCGAGTGTTTGTGTGTATCGATAGAGTACTGTTTCACTTCTATGCCTGCACCCTAGAAGGTCTTTTTTCTTTTTTGTGATTGTATTCTGTGTATTGGGCCAACAAACAGATAAGGCAATCGCGTTGCACAAACGGAAAAAGTGCTTCATTCTACTAAAGGGCAGACTCTACCGAACAGCCACAATGACCTCAACATGTTGGCAGTAAATAAAAAAAAAAAAAAAAAAAAAAAGTGGACAGTAGCAGAGGCAAAAGGAGGCCATATTAGTTAAACACAGATACTTGATATAAACATTGGAATATTGGAGAGAACAGAATCATTACATTTGATCATTAGGACCATACATTGTTGGTTATAGAAAGGATAAAAGAAAATGATATTCAACCATAAACACTGTTTAAAACTATCATATTTTTATTATAATTCTAGATTACTTTCCAACCAAGGTCATAAATCACAAAAGGATATCTCTCGTCACGGCCACTAACAAGCCGCATGAACCTGAATCCTTTTGCTTCATGAACCACAAACTTACACTGTGTCCTCCAGCCATAGTCTTCATAGTATGATAAAATGGGTTTCTTATTACGACTATCGCCCCCATCAATGTCCTGGCCATATCCATGCTTCTCGAGCTCACTGGCATCAAACACACGATGGTCCAAAGGCTGGTTTAGGAACGCGCGCTCGACATCAAGTGACACTTTGCCACGATAATCCGGATTCCGTACTTCTTTGCAGTTATATGTGAACGGAATGTCCCGCTAAGTAAAATCGCAGAAAAAAAGAGGTCAGCGACATTGATCTTTTAATGTTAATGTTCAAATTAACTTCATATCGACTTACATATACGGCATCACCGCCTGCGACTTCAAGCTTGGCATGTTTAATCCATTGATCTCCCATTTGATAGAGAAGCCTGTACTCAATCTTACGGTCCACTGGTAATAACATGTCGATTCCAATATAATCACCCTGAACAATAGAGCGAGTGCTCTTGTACGCTGTATCATCCATCCCATCAACAGCATGACTGAAAGGATGGCGAACATAAGGTGTCGGATCCTCATATTGAGTATGGATCTTTTCATTCTCCTCAATATCGATGTAAGGACGATACTTAAACATTCTGACGTCTGGGAATGGATTCTTATTAGAGAGCACTAGGCAACGATCGTCGGCGCATGGTGACCGTACATCGCGTTCCAGATATGTTGGATGCAGCTCTTCTCGCTCAAAATTAGGGTCTTTTCTTTTCAATGCTTCCCAAACTTTCTGCGCGGCTTTGTGCTATCGCAAATGGCAATAGTAAAGTACGTTAATGACTGACACAGCCGAGCTGTCGGTATTGATGCCCTCTTTTTTTTTTTTTTTTTTTTTTTTTTGCAGTGCAATGCTATGCAATACATTATAGCCAACTCCAAATATTCATTACCATATAAAGCTTGTTTCTAGTCTTTCCTTCCGAGCCTTTGCTAAATGCCACAACATCCTGCGCTGGATCAACCAGCTCTTTGAGATAGTTCTCCAATTGGTATGGAACCTGGTTCAAAAAAGTGGAAAAGTACATGTCTCCATATGCAAACTCTAGAGGATCCATCTCCGTTATGGACGATTGCTTTAGGAACTTGACAACACTTTCGCGAGTTGCCATGGCCCCTGTTCCGAGCCAGGAGAAACATGCATGCATGTTGACCTCTGTATCGTCCCCCCAGGTAAAAAAGAAAAATAATATATATATAAATATATTTATATAAATGCTCCAGCCATGAATCAAAATACTCTTTCTTTATGCAAATAACAAATGATATATAAATGTCACCTACCATCCTCGAAGAAGCACCAGCGCCAGTTGGTCAAGGACCATACATCCGAGTTAGTATCAGTGTGCAGGAACTGTGGGAACCGTAAGAAGTTGGCATACATTGATCGGAGATAAAAGATCTTCCAATCATCGTCCTGGAAGTAGCAGTATGGAGAAGAAGCCATTGCACATGCCATGTATCGGGCGACAAAGAACATGTTGTTGGGTGAATTGAACACACGCACCTTTGGACAATTAAACATCTATTAGAAGACAAGGACATACATACAAATAGCCAATGGAAAGAAAAATAAGGAAAGCGTTGGTTGTGAGCTTTTTAAAATTCTATTATGAGCCTGGGAATTGCAAAGCAATGATGCATCGGCCATGATCTTCATGAGAATCAGGCTCAACAGATTGTGAAAAGGGTCCTTTTCACATTTTCTATACAAGCATAGCAGTCGCACTAAACGCACATTCCATGAAACCAATTCCACTAGTTTTGTGTTATCAAGTCCATTTGTCCCAGATGTCCTATTTGTTTATGGTATATTTGCAGCGGCCATGGGTATTTTTTTTTTTTTAAAAAAAAAAAAAAAAAAACGACGCTCCTTTTCCAATAGCCCTATGTCGATGGTAGTGTTGGACTCGCTCATCCTGTCTAAAGTGCCCGTATCATTCACTTTCGTCCTCTGCTCCTGCTCTAGATATGAGAGTAGATGATAGTTTGAATTACCTTCTCTTCAAGGTGAATGTCCACTTTATTGTTCCAGATCATAATCTCCTTGAACATTATATGAGGGCATAGATGATCCACAATCTCCTTCAAAGAGTCCAAACGTGACCAATTGAGCAGAATCGCCGTTGTCATATTTGTCCCCTCAGTGGGCCGCAGATCCAGATCAGAGATATCACCACGATCGATCCAAGTTGGGGGCTGCATCGGCTCATTGGGATTTCCACGACCGTCCCTTGCACCAAACATCAGACGGAAGAGGAATGAGTTGATAATAATGATTAGCCAGAGTACGAGTGCAGCAAGTGGCAACAAGACTCCGAACCGAACGCGGCGGATTGTTCCTGTAGCATTGTGAAACACGCCATTGGACCTGAAGAAGCGTCGTACTCTTGCAGTAATGGAGCGCGAAAAGTGATCCAGATGATGACTATGGTGATGTATGTTGATCTTGAGGGCTGACAAGAAATTTGAGCCAAACAATCCTCCTTTACTTCCAAGTCCTGCTCTCGTACCTGTTTCAAGTCCAAATCCTGCTGATGGAGCCCCTATCGGTGTTAATCCTGAAGATGGTAATGCAAAAGAGGTGTGGTGACCATGACTAGCGGAATGATGCGAATGTGAATATGATCTTGCTCTGGACTGTTGAGTAGAGTCTATACTGGTGGCAGAGGTACTGTTGGAATGGACATTGTTGACAGTAGTAGCGGTAATGTTGTGTTGATGCTGGATGGTTCCATTTGTTGATGTATGATGGCTGTTTGTACTTGTGCTTGAACTGTGATGGTGTGACATCTTTGACCCGAAGCCTCGTTCTGGATCCATATACAACCACTACTTTTTTTTTTTTTTTTTTTTTCTAGGGCTTTTATATCCTGAGTGAACTGAAAGAGTACGGTGACAGATGACGAGAATAAAAATAAAAAAAAAAAATCGAAAAAAAAAGTAGAAAGAAAAGGGCGATCAGTAGCTTGGTCCAATCGTGGCGACGAGATGAAAGAGAGTCTGAGGCAGGACAGGAAAGGGCAGTGTTTCTGGAAGAAAAAGATTTCTTTTTACAACCCAATAGTTCAAGTCGTACAATTCATACAAGCCTGTCCAATTGGATCTCTTTCTCCTGTCCTGTATCCATTTTAGACCTTAATTTTTTCAACTCAGTAATGTTCATTGTCATCTTCGTGTTCAATATCAGCTTTTCAATCCTACCTGAACAAGATTGTGTGGAGCGATGACAATTATATACTATATAAATGTACATGTACCTTAGTTGCCCTATTTTTGTCGGATTTATATAATCCATTGATTTTTAAATACAAAGAGTAATAAGGTATAAATGGCAAAAGTAAGAATCACTGATAGACTTTCCAAACCCTGAAGGCCGCCGAATAACGTGGCATCCGCAAGAATGTCTGTCCAATTATGAAGAAAAATATTGCAAAATAAGTGGTGGAAGTGGGATTTGAACCCACGCCTCTCTCGAGACCGCAACTTGAGTGCGGCGCCTTAGACCAACTCGGCCATCCCACCATACACTGATTGTGTCGTAAATCTGCTATTTACGTATCCTCTTCTTCATTATTTCCATCATCATTCAGTACTTTTATCATTATTTCCTTTATCAATCCTAGTATTTAAATCACTTTGGCTTAAGCCCAATGGCTGAGTAGTATACTCGTCAGGGCACCCTCCTGTCTAGCCCAGGGGCCGGGTTCGAGTCCTGGTTAAGGCACATAAAGTGAAGCAAACATGTGCCAGGTCAGGGATTTGCTTGAGTTTTTATACTTTCTCTCCGAGACAGCCTAGTGTTCTCCGCTAAGTACGACGCCATGGTGATAGGAACGACGGTGATGAGGAAGAGAGAGAGCACACACCAGAGTGGTCTGTGCAGGACATTTACCATGGACTTACGCCCAAGTCCATTGCTCAGAGTTGGAAAGTTGGCTTCAAGACAACAACAAGGATAGCTACATATATGGCAGGGCGCTTCGTCAAGGCCATAGAAGAATTCGGTCGTACAGAGATCTGGAACAAACGGTGTAAAGTTACTGTTGAATGGGAAAAGGCTCGTGGAATCACTGCTATGAGCAAACGCGCTAGAGGACGCAACTGTGTTGGGGAGCACAGACGTAGTAGCAATGGTTTCCTTGTCCCTTCCCTTAGACAAAGACAGAAACTGAATGTGAAAGGGATCTACAAGATTGCGGATGACCGAGTCCGGGACAGTTACCTTGGGAAAACCAAACTAGACGTGATGGAGCGGGCTAGGTGAAATGGGGTTTTCGATGACTATGGATAGCGGATAATTTGTCACGTTGTGCTTCAGGCCACGTCGGGAAGGTGGACTTTGAGTACCAACCACGGCGGTCAGGGTTTATGAAATCATGGATGCAGCGGCTCTTGCCGTTTGTGCAGTAATAACCGTTTATTGACTATAGTCTCTGGAGCATTTTGTTCATAGAGTGTAGAAAATAAATCCCGTGGCCCTGAGGGCCCTTGTTATAAAAAAAAAAAAAAAAAAAAAAAAAAAAAGAGGTTGAAGACAAATTAAAAAAAGGACGAAGATAACAGGCATGTACGGACTTGTAGTGCCCTTGATGAAACCCATAGTAACAATTGGAAGAGACTTTGTTGTGCATAGATCGCTGGGGGTCGTGCACGCACTACACCACTTAGTTTGATAAACGAATGGAGTCCTCTGTTCCGCATAGCGCGATCTATCACTCGTAAAGTGATTCACAAGCTCATTGGCTTACCTTGAGCAGCAGGCTAGGGAGTTTATTTGGAAGCTACGCTCAGTGCTCCTATTTGAACCATTAGATACTCGAACCATTCGAATAGGAGCACTGGCTACGCTGTAAGGAAACCATCGCCAAGGAGAAGGGCTGAGGTGTGAGCCCGAGGCAGAAGCGTGCTCCACACACTGGATTAAGAGGTAACTGGAGCAACGGATATGGATTTATGACAGCAGAAGGCTTTTATCCTTGTGGTATGGCAATGGATGCGAATCGTAACAGATGCTGTCCAGGACCTATGCTTGAGCCATCCGCCGTAGACAAGATTCTGTTGTAGAGATTGTTAGGACGATTCATTTCCTGCGACAGTATGCTTTCGACGTTAAGCACGGTGCTGCGCCGTGGCAATAGTCGTGCAGCACCCGAAGGATTTACCGGGGGAACGTGACTAGACCTATGGTGACTGTAAATCGATCCTCTCCAGAGGATGGGGGACATCAGTTGTATGGCGTTGTTCGTTTAGATAGACAAATTGTTATAAAAAAAAAAACGCGTAAAATTCTTGCTTCCAAAATTGAGATAAATTTTACCTTCTTGAAAGAATAAAGGAAAACTGTACCCCCAGCTCAAAGCACCCTCGCGAATACCTCCTCTATTCGGAGCCCTGAACCTCATCCCCCGTCAAGATTCCCAAAATCTTGATCTCCCCGTCGACTGCTAATTCTCACTCCCCCGCCAACATTTAGAGCTTTTTTTTTTTTTTTTTTTAATGGATGGCTATTCTGGGATGTCCTCACCTCTCTCTTTTAGAGAAGCTTATCACTGACGCTATTAGAGCGAATGTTACACCTATCCTTCTCGGAAGGGTGGTACCATGCCCATGCAACATGTAATAGAAGACAACAATATGCACCAGATAAAAAAGAATAAGGATCCTTTCAGTATTTATCGAGATAGAAAAAGTCTCATCGGCGATGATTTGAGATTTTCACGGCGCCGTTAATGGGCTTTTTGTTGGTTAAATGCTTATCAAATACAAGAAGTTCATTAGGTAATAGACGTATAATCGGCAAAGACCTCTCTAAAAGAGAGGCCAATAAAGGGATTCAAACTCTACCTAGTTACCCGATTTGAAGCGAGAAATAGCATTAAAATATTGAAGGGGATGAGGATTGTAATAATTAAAAATGGATAATGGGTAGCATTATTCAATTTGGCGGGACTTGTTGTTCTTGGCCTTTGCTGGAGATTGATTGCCTGTGATAGAAGATTTAGAGATCCTCGACATTGCTTGTCAGACGTGAAGAGTTCGTGGTTTATTTATTCTCTCGTGCCAGACGTGTAAAATTCTTTGATTCATTTCCTCGTGCCAGACGTGTAGAGGTTGATTTATTTTCTTTTGGCATTATGAGTGCTGAGAGATAAAATGTTCTTATGCTTTATTTTTTTTTTTTTTTTGTGAGAAAATGAGCTGTGCCACAATAATCAAAGTAATCAGGCGCGTAGTTTTTGAAATTTTTGTGGTGTATAAGAGATCCATGTGTCTCGTTTTCTTTTTTTCTTTGCTGATGTTGGTGCTGCAGAGCCCTCTGGTGATTGAGTCGTCGACTGCAGAGAAGACTGATGGAGCTGAGGTGTGGTTAGCAATGATGCATTTGGTGGATTGGGTACCACCAGTAGAGAAGGAGCAGCCAGTGAAGGAAAAGCTAATGAAGGATGAGGACTAGACATCCCCTGAGATGATTGCTGTTGTTGGCATTGATTGTTGTAAATATATTGCATAAAGTTGAACGTATATTGCTGATATTGGTATTGTTGATTGATCTTGACAAGATACTGCTGTAATTGTGCTCCTATCTGATGTAGCTCGAGCTGATGCTGTTGGTACAGCCGTTGCTGATGCTGTTGCTGCAGTCGTTGCTGTTGCTGTTACTGCAGTCGTCGCTGCAGCTCTTTTAATTGTTGCTGTATGAGTGGAGCGTTGCTATTTGAACTCCTCCAAACTTCCTCGAGCCCTTCTGCAATCTCAGGAACCATTGTAGTCAACTTTTGCGAAATATTAGCCTCAGGACCCTTCACCACAACAGCGTTCATCTCTTCTTGGAACTCCAAGAATAAAGGTGATCTGAAGATATCATCCTCCAAAATCCTGCTCTGTTGGTCATTGCTAACAGCATCATGATAGCGTAGTCGAGATGCAGCATCTTGAAGTATGATTCGCCGGCATCGTACAAGCAGTCTCAGAAACCCGGACGTGGAGATATCAAGTTCCGAATAAAGGATTGTGTTCGAAGAAGGTCCAGCTAACTGGTTGGTTTCTACTGCCGTTCCAGGTTTTGACGCAGCAGAAATGTCGGGCACGATGTTTGGATCCACTTCGTCCATTTCCCTTAAGCATTCATTCCTCCACCACACATTGTTTTTTCCAAAGAAATCTTCAATCCAAGGAAAAATCATTAGCTGGAGTGCCTTTGGTGGGATGACAGAGTTTCGAGCGAGGAAGAAAGGCTCGTTATAAAATCCTGCCATCCCAAGTGCAAATTTCGAAGGCAAACATGGTAAATAAAAGTTTTCCATGCGACCTCGTTCTGCGGTCCACCGTCCTCCTGCCTTAATGTCCTCCTAACTTATGCCTAGCCTATGAGCCTCCATAGTGCCGGCATGGCGACCTGCATGAGTCTTCCGAGGACTGTTAATATTGTGCAACTCGTAAAGAGTATCCACAACACGATAAGTCGATTGAGGGACGAGCCTTTTTGTCGGATCATCATCGCCTGGGATGAGCTTGAGTCGAATGAAATCAGGGCTCTTAATTGATTCTACAACATCTTCAATTTGAAGATTCTTGACTAAAGTATGCTCCGAACCCTTGTGATGAAAAATGAAATTACGACCATAGAAAGCAAGACAAGAAAACAAAAAAAAAAAAAAAAAAAAAAAAAAAAGAAAAGTGAGTGATTATCGTCCGTCATCAAATAATCAAAGATTACACACACACACCTTATTAAATAATTGACCAAAGGAGTAACAATTGGGAACTTACTTGCCAAAGCTGATACATGTAAAAGGCAAAGGCGCTGAAGGGGCATCTGCGTATATCTGCATGTCGCAATGCACACGCATACCAGTTTTCATTATTCTTGTTGGTCTTGCCCTTGTTGATTTTGAAGATAAGATCAATGGCTTGCTGCCCCCTTTGAACCTTTTGTGTAATGATGTTGCTGAAGCAATCCGCAAAGCTAGTGTGACGAAGCTCCTCGTCTCGAAGCAGCATGTTGTGGCGTGCAGTTATACAAAAGGCGTCGTGATAATTAGTATCATACTCTCGCCCTCGCCTCTTTGGTAAAAATTTATCCTTCGTCCAAAGGCTTTCCAATATTTCATTGAGCTGACTGAGAGTGTAGCCATCTCGCATTAGACAGTCCGCTACATCGCGTTCACCCGATTGAGCGACTTCGATATAAAGTCTTACTATATGCTGTTCATAGATAGCCAGGAATGTGCGCATGTGGGACGGCGAAAGATCTTGGTTTACATCTTTTCGCAGACTTTGTAACCAATGGATTCGACATAGAGCTTTTTTGGCCATCTTTATAGCTTGAAGACCAAGTGGTACCTCTACCAGCTTTTGGCTATTTTCGCCCACTGAAGCTGCGTCTAAAACTACATGAGAGGCAAACGAGGGGTGTATGGAAAGGGAGGATATTTTAATAAAGTAGTATCTATTAATAACTCATTAACAAACAGATCAAAAGCCATTGCTCTGCTGTTGTGTACTTTTGACGAGATCAGTCTTGTCTTGAGTTGAAAAGCCCTCCTCGGGGGCAGCAGGCTGCGTACGGAGATCCGCTCCTACCCTGATGTGCTTGGTTATAGTTCGCTTTAAAATAACTTCTTGGAAAAAACTAATGATTTTGTCCTCCGAATCCACCAAGTACAATGCATGGCCATCTTCACCTGCATACCGACCGCGATATCTCTCGCGAAATGCCTGTTTAGGACATTTGGGCAAAGTTACAAGGATATTGTCGATATTATAACCCCTCTTTGAGATAGCACAACAGACGAAAAAATAGTCGGTTTGTTACCTTCCATAGATTAAATATACTCTGATATGAGGAAAGTGTATTTATTGATATTTTTGAAAGATTCTTCGTATCTGCAATGAATTGGTCCTCTACACTTGGACGACCCTGGCCCTGACACTCGGAAGCGTATTGCATAGATAGCAGTGCGTCGAGCGGATCACATCTCTTGAAGGCTGGTTTGGCAAATGGAAATGGACATGCCTTTTTGGGCTGGCGCTGCACTGTCTGCAAAGGGTCCTCCCTTGGACGCTCTCTGGAACGCCTAAGTAATGGTAGTGATGGTGGTGTTGTTTCAACGTCTGGAGCCAGTGCAACTGATGGGACATTGGTAGGTGCCAGCGTCGTAGGCGCTGTGGATGTTGTTGCTAGGCTTAAGTCTGACAGTGATTGCTCACATAAAGTTGGCATTGGCTCCATTGTGTTGTGTGTAAAAATATATATATATATATATATATATATATATATAATGCTGACCTTTTCTTTAGGAATAGAACAGAGAAATAAGAGTAGATTGCTGTGCGTTAAAGGTTCAATACAAAAGGTGAGAGTTGTAAGCAAGAAAGTTTTAAAGAATGAAAAAAGGTTTGTGCGTCACTTGATTTTGATTGATTTTGGTCGTGTTTGACAGTCCAACAACCAAGAAAGGCGCGATTTTTGTGATTTGCTCGGTTTACATCACGTGCAAGTATTTTTATGGGAAAAGATATTTGCATGGGCCGTACAAAAAAAAATTTGCTGCTCGCACAGTGCAATCTATCTGGGAGCAGTACCAATGATTTCCTCCACGACAGAAACTGAATGTGAGAAATCTACAGGAGCGCGAATAGTTGAGCCTGGCACAGCTACATTGGGGAACTAAACTGGATGTTAGGTGGAATGAAGTCCTTTGACTATGGATAGTGGATAATTTGTCACGTTGCGTAACAGGTCACATCGGAAAGATGGATTTTGAATACCAACCACGGCGGTCAGGGCTTATGAAACCATGGATGCAGTGATTCTTGTCGCTTGTGCCGTAATAACTGTTCATTGACTGTTGTGTCTGGGCATTTTGTTTATAGATTGTAAATAATAAATTCCGTGGCCCCGAGAGTCCTTGGTGTCAAAAAAAGGCTTTGATCTCAATTTTATAGATATTACGCTTTATT
Organism: Lobosporangium transversale; assembly: GCF_002105155.1. Lineage (NCBI taxonomy): Eukaryota > Fungi > Mortierellomycota > Mortierellomycetes > Mortierellales > Mortierellaceae > Lobosporangium > Lobosporangium transversale. Next base: position 72,508 of record NW_019028997.1, on the reverse strand, counting down.
TAATTCCTCATACTCCGTGGATCCTTGTTATCAAAAAAAAAAATATATATATATATAAAATAAGATAAGCATATTAAAAAAAATATCATATCCACTTCCTGAATAACGTCATTAGTATGATCTACAGATGTATTCGGGAAGCGGTCCCTGCGATCTGGCCCATTTCAAAGCCTTAAAGATCCTAACCTCGTACTTTGCTGCGGAGTGATGTGCAATTGAGTTGCGTTTAAAATGAATGGTCGAAAAGTGTCGGTGGTGAGAATACTCCGCCCTGACCTCACGCACTGGGCCTTCTGCGGCCAAAGATGACCCCACTGAGTAAGCACCCTTGTAGAGGTAAACAATCTTACCCCCAAGGACCAGCTTCGGCTTATTGAAAGCATGCAGTTCCCCGTGCGTTCGCTCCAAGGCCCCCATGAGACGGCTGTTGTTGCTTAATCTGCGGGAAAACGAAAATAGCTGAGGTGGTGATGGCAGCGGTAGTACGGACTTGTCCCCTTGATACGCGAGTTCCGAGGCAGCTTGCTTGATTAGCGTTTTTAAATGATCCGCGGTTGTGTAGCTCAACCGACACACAAGATCATTCTCGTTTACAAATGCGATCTGGTTATGTTCAAATTCTGTAGCCAAGTCTGGAGAACATACAGGAGGGGGGGCAAACAGACGGGCCATAACTTGGAGCTTTTGGCCTTGCTCACTACTCAGTCTTGCTCGTACTTGGGGCTCTGCAAAACGGTCTTGCAATAATGAGCATAAAAGGGAAGCTGTCCCTGCTCCAAGCGAATGACCGATACTATGGATGCCCATAATAGAAATAAAATATTTGATGAAAAAAGATAAAGAGAAAAAGTAAATAAAAGAGAGTAGAAGGACCAAGACAAAGGTCAAAGAGAGCTGCGACATACCAATACACTTTGGAGAGATTAAACTGCCGCAATGCTTCCATGATGGTATCAAAGTGATTGAATATAATGGACCGTGCGTTTTCCATCATCCCTTGGTGCACAAAGCCACCTTTGTAGCTCTCACATTTACACAATAGATTTGTTACAGCATCTGAGAAGCTCTGTAATATAGTCATTAAGAAGACAAGTTCCCAGAGTTATGTATTGATTCAAAACAAGTGTATAGTTTGGTCTCATGCCTTCCAATCCTTAAGCACTGAGGTTGAACTTACGGCAGTACCGCGAATGACGACACAAAGAGCACCATGTCTGGGGTCACGTATTATATAGTAGCTTGCAATCCCCACAATTTTACAGTGGTAATGCCACGCAATCATGTCTTCCTTCTTCAAATTAAAAGCCTGCAACACATTCTCAATATCTTTGTCGCGATCTAAGGATTTTGTGTGATTATATCTGTTAATGACTGCGACGATGTGTTAATGTTTAAAAGTTCGCTGTCAGTCCATAGAGTTTTATACATACCTGTGACATTTTCATGATAACCTAACAGTGACCCTGTAAACGTCCCATAGGCTGCAACCGCCATACGAGCACAATAGTGAGCATGTTCAAGCATCTCGATATCACAGAACGCCTGGTAGCTCTTTGGTCTAATGATGGAGGCCCGATAGAAAAGAAGTAAGGAGGCATGATTCAGGAAGTTCATTCATCATCAACTTTTTTTTTTTTTTTTTTTTTTTTTTTTTAAAAAAAAAAAAAAAAATAATAATAATAAGGGCATACATTGAGGATGCTGCAAGGTACTCTTCTACGGCCAAACAACCATAAAAAAGTTCGATCAGAGAGAGATTCCAATCACGAAAAAAAGATTTGCACAGAGCCTTGAGGCTCATCATTGCGGAATTGTTCTTATTGATAAAAAGGCGCATCCGTGCGTCTTCTTGGTTTCCAAAATAACTTTGTGCTAATGTGTGGTGGTGGATTAACTCATAAGCGCCATATTGATATGATGTTATTTGGGGCTTGAGTTCAAGCTGCATAGTAGCTCGAACTGCGATAAAACCAACTTGAGATGAGCCTAGGACCATGCGGAACGGATAGGAGTTTATTACAGTCATTGTGTCATTTGCGTACGATTTTGGCTCTAGTGGTAACTCGATATCGATCACGTAGTCTCTTAGGCCAGAAGACGACGGTGGGCCATGGTGATCGCCAGCAATATCTGAGTTTGCTTTGGTGTTGTATGAATCTTCAATCGTTTCCCAAAGGTCCGCAAGCTTTAAATAGCCCTTGCCTACAAAGACATTCTTTTTTGTTTTCATGACATGATAAAATAAAGTTATCTTCACATTATCATAGTATGCATCATGGAGTTGTAACGGGAATTTATATGCATAGAGAGCATGGTTGGCGGGATCCATTGTCGGGGATGTCATATACGTCCTTTGAGGTGATTTGAACTCGATCACTGAAGGAGTACCATGTTTCGCACATGAAACGTTTCGGACTTGTAGCAACAGTGCTCCTATGGTGCACCAAACATTAGTTTATGCTTGACATACTTTTTTTTTTTTTTTTTTTTTTTTAAAGAAAAAAAAAAAAGAGAAAGAAGAAGGAAGAGAGAAGATCTTACTTGGCTCGACTACCAGCAACGATATACGTAATGAGGATGGAAAGATGGTATAGAAAAGTTAGTAAGGGGGTCAGTTTGGTACTCATCCATACTGCATCAAGGCTGCGATAGCCATGCTTTTTTTTTTTTTTTTTTTTTTTACTAACGTCGGAGACGGTGGTTGGAGGATTGAGGCGAGGAAGGAAGTGAGAGTTGGTTCATATCATGTGGCCGACAAGTGCTGGGCTCGTCAACTATATCAATAACAAAGATGTATGCATAAGTGGTCCGTTATTTTATAGATATAAAGGACATTGGTGTTCATCGAACACATGCCTGAGGCCTTATGGGGCTTGATTGACCGACAAAAATATGGAGGACTGTCAACCAGAGTGACATCCGTATCATTGCGGTTGAGTGGTGGACAACTCATGTTGTAGACAATATATAAGGAACTGAAGGAGAGAGCAAGTCAAGAAAGAAATGAATGCAGTGGGAAGGATTCAAAAAAAGGGGGATTGTTTATAAAGATGCGGAAATGTCTTCGCCAACGAGGGCAGATGATGTGCCGAACAATACATCAAAGTTGCACATTTCGCAGAGACAGGTTCTCTCCTTTTTTATTTTTTTTAGTTGCGGGCGAAGCGAATAGCCTCGAATGCGTAATGCTCAACATGAACCTCATGAGCTTCCATTCAGCGTGAAATTGGAGCGTGAATCTAGATCCCTTAGAGAATAGGGGAGGAGGTCTCCTAGATAGTTTTTGAGGAGACCTCTTTATCCGCAAATTGAACACGGAATCCAACGAAGGGATAGTAAAAACCCATATAAATGGCTGCTAATTACAACAAGCAGCAACAGCCGCCAGAGCAGCGGCTACCACATAAGCGTAATGACCGCTTGACAAGCATGCTGTCAGTCCTATTCCCGCCAGGCTCAAGTCCTATAGGTTCTACGGGCGTTGGCGAGCGCTCAAGCGCGCCTATGGCTACTAAAAGGCTTCCCATAATTTTTTTTTTTGTTTTAATCAACACAACACACTATGATCACGTGACAGGACCTCCACCGTTGTGAATTTTTTTTTTTTTTTTTTTTCATCACAACTTCTATCTATACCCCTGTTTTTAAACAGTTTTGAAGATTAAAGAAAGAAAAGGAGGAGCGATGAAGAGTCTTCAAGGACCAAAGGATCTAAAATCCCCGAGCCAACCAACCTACAAATTTATTGTATTGTTGATGGAGAAGCGACGTCGTTCTCAGTAGAGATTTTCTCCGACAAATCGGTCGGGATACTCTACTCGCCTGCTAGATTTGGTGATATCCCACCAGAGAAGCTAACTCTCCACAAGGTTTCCATCCCTGACAAAGGCGAGGCCAAAGCGAACTATCCATGGTTTTGTTAAGCGACCACAGCGAGGTATGTATAATATTTGGCTCTCTCAGAGCGTTGTTCAGCATCGAAAAGAGGGAATCTAATGTTATTGGGTTGTGATGTGGCACTGAAGAGAGGGAAGTTGTCTAATATCCCCGCATGATTTCTTTCAATTTGGTTGTTTTTTCTATATAGAAAATATCACTGTCTTCAAATCAGAACCCCCCATTGGCGCTTTCTCAACCTTTCTCTTCGATGGTTCGTCTATTCAATTAATAGCCAACCATTTACACCTCTTCGAATATACAATTTTTGCTCTATTCGATGCTGAACGAGGCAGGCTGATGGAGCTTCGGTTCTTATCCCAAATCTCCCCATCTTGTCATTTAAGTCTTCCCCCATGTACACCAAAAATAATTTATGTTGTATAAAAGTACGCACAGCTATTCTCTGATAACAGCATATTCTGGAAATAGCTGGATAGCCACTGCCAATTTATTTTAATTTTTTATTCAGATCCACCTAAGCTAAACTATTTAACCAGGGGCAACTTTGGATTCGTCTCCATAAAAAATATGAAAAGTTGCCCTCATGGTCCGTGCGCATACTCTACCTCTTTGCTGACCGGGTTTATCTATCCTTACACTAATACATTCTTTGATCGCAATGCTAACATCCCTGCCATTGCCACCTCTTTCATTTTTTCTAGAGTCATCGAATAAGGTTCTCAAGATTGAATGAGGGTAATAATCCGTTTTCTGTTGTGTAAATAGATTGGTTTGATGATTAGCCATGTGTTATGGTACTGACCAAGTGTGTATGTGTACGATGATCATACATAGACCCACGATATGCTTCACCGCTTAAAAAGAGGCGCATTCTTGAACGATGGAGAAAGTACAGGGCTTCCGACGGTAATATTGTGGAACTGTCGCCTGCTTGGTGAAAAATATTTTCAGATATATAGTAGACAGTCGAAAAGTAAGGGAGAATAAGATGTGGGTCCCACCACACCCATGGATTATTTTATTCATTTCTGGTAGAGGGGCTTGTACCAGATAACTATAAGACAACATGGGTTCTCATGTCAAAGATTTGTCGCGTCTTAGTGTGACGCGTTATTGCCACTAGTTTCTACTGCTAGTTTTATTTTTTATCGTACTATTTCAGTTGAAATTTCTCTAGTGTGTTTTTTAGGATCTTTCCTAGTTTTTTAGCCATTGCATATTGAAATATGCAACAATCTCTACCATCAAGCGTCGTACAACGACTCAAAGCTGGGAATTTCACTGGAGACGAATCTGAAGAAGCACCATTTCATGCACTTATTTGTGCTGTGCCGAAGCCGATAGTACTCAAGGCAACAGCATCAATGGTGGCAATGAGACCTCAATCGTATTGAAATTCGATGACTACAGAGTTATTAGCAGGTCAGAACATTCTCTTGGCCCAGGGAAAGATAGTTTTTTTGGCCCGTGGCTATCAGAGATATCCTCGATTTGATTTCATGATTGGACCAATGTTCATTCAGCTTTCTATCAGTTAGTTTGGAGACCACAACATAAAATCAAAGGATATAAGGAATGCGTTTAAGCGGCCCTACAAGGATATATTCGGCAATGTTTATGACAATAGGAGTCAGATTGAGTGTTACTTGGATGAACTGTATGGTGGAGAGCACAGAGCTGAAATGAATGCCAAGGATAAGTTTGATGTCACCAAAAACAGATCCAACGACAGGCCTTCAAGAGGTTGTTCCTGGATTCCGGATCTTCTACATTTGTGGCGGAGATATCGAACTGAAGGATCACGGTAGCCTCGTTAAAGAGTTAGTTGATGTGGCACATGTAAGTCTCAAAGAGCTCAAGGACGTGCTCTTTGCAAACATTTGTACAGTCATGCCTCTCTAATTTTGATATTTTATCAAAAATAGAGAAGCAAGGTATTCAAGGTATTCTATCCAATTCAAAAATATATTTAAACCTCTGTAATTTGACCTGACTTTTATTGTCGCTGTCGTGACATGACATTACGATATTGCATTACTCCATCCTTCTCACTCCAAAAGACATTCTCAAAAATCAAACAAGAACATCGAGAAATAGTTCAAATTACAGAGGTTCAAATATATTTTTGAATTGGATAGAATACCTTGAATACCTTGCTTCTCTATTTTTGATAAAATATCAAAATTAGAGAGGCATGACAGTAGATAGTGTTATCAATAAAGGAAGCAATATCCTGGGCTGCAAAATAGCTGTAGATAGAATGCCTCTTGTAGTTCCGATAAACTTTCAAAGAGTGTATAGCAGAGAGAGAGAAACACAATAGTCAACAATAAACGTCCTCAATATTTCTGATTGAAGTGACAAATGAACATAAATGTTCTCTTTCCCGTCTTTCCTCCCTCAGCGTGGCACGCGCAGAGCCCTCATATAATAACAAAAAAAGAAGTTTATTCTCCACTTCTGCGGAGGAAAGATGGACTTACTTATTGGTCGCTGGTCTGACAAACTAATCATGACGGATAAGACCAGTGCTCCTATTCGAACTGAAACTTTGTCAATTATGATGTTTCAGATTAAAATAATAAATATCAATTGACAAAGTTTCAGTTCGAATAGGAGCACTGGATAAGACTATATCCTGAATAATCGTCATTTCATTGTAGACTGAAGAGATTTGCAGGCCTGGAGTGTTGACAAACGATGGTTGTGATGGCGTTGGGGCTGTAGTGGTGGTTGCACTGACGGTTCCTCCAACAGGGGTTGTAGGGGTTGCTGCTTGAGCATCTGTGTCGGAGAGATATTGCCTTTCCCTTCTAGACATGAAGACATCTTTGAAAATGCTCCTAGTCGTCGGTTTGACTTGTTTGCCATATTATCAGAAATCCTGATGCGACAAGGACGTGTCAACTGCTGGGATATTGGGGGGAAGAGGGGGTTATGTGCCTGAAGAAAAAAAAGAAAAAAGAACTGTATTTGTATTTATTTGCAACACTTGAACTGGCCATTCAAAAACACAAGTAACGCAAGAGTGTTCATAGAAAAACGCGTCGCACAAGAAGATCCTGTGCATTCTCCATTTACGGACTGCAGATTTGGGTAATAGGATTAATGAGCCAAGAGTAATGGAGAAACTGGGAGTGATGATGTAAAAAAGATTCTTTATTGATCACCAACATTGACCAACTGGGTTCGCGTCATACCTCTATTACTATGCCAGCTGTAGCCCTATTGAGTATCCTTTCTTTTAATCCCATTCAAGTTTTCCTTAATGGAAGCATTCGAATTTCATTAGGCTATAAGCCTCACTCCTTTCTAGCGTAAGTGGTGCATTCATAGAACGTGATCGAGGTTTTCAAGTAGAGTCAAAACTCGATACGCCTTGCACCGTCTTGTCAGACATCCAGATACCCTGCATTGAGGGTGTTTACTACGTGGCCTCTCATCGATCCGCTTCTGATATCCAAGCTTCTCATTGGATGAAAGTATTGACGAGTCAGCCGCTTTATCTTTCCCTTTCTTTTTGAGCTGATCGTCCAGCCCTTCTACAGCACTTTGACCACAATGACCTCATCATCGCCAGTACCCTGGTTATCTTCAGCACCTATAGCAGTGACAGTAGCCATAGCAGGGTTTGAACTTCCAATGTCTTTTTTTTTTTTTTTTTTTTTTTTTTGCATTTTGAGTTCTTCCCTCGTCTTTGTTCATTTTTACGGCGCATGAGTTAGACACAATCTCTTCTGATATTTATTTTGTCTTCTTCTCTTCCTCATCTCTACTATATTACCTGTGCTATTGATCTTTTGTCGTGTCAAGTTTTATTAGGCGCAATATGTGCAACGCAGGCGAGAAACCCAATATTTTTAGCTACAGTTCATTTCGGGGCAAAAGACGTGTGGCATTATCCCTTCGCCCGTAACAAGGACAAACTTACCATTATAAATAGGCTTGAAATCCAGCAATCTATGGGCATTGTCTCGAAATTTTATTTCGACGTCGAAATAAATGACCGAAAACTAAACTGCCATAGAGCTCCCTTGCTAATAAACGACTGCCATTTGAAACGCTTAAGTCAAAGCACGAGGACACTTCGCTGTAGATGCGCACAAATTTTACACCAGTGCCTCCTGTCCCCAACCCCTCTGCGACAGTTTTTTAGAGGCGGTGTACCCCTGCTTTAAATATTGCCGGGCATGTAAGGTATTCTTCGACCGCGACGCAGTAGGAGCGGAAAACATCGCAAGAATCGGTCTTGCTCAAATTGAGAGGCAGGAGAGGCCTGTAAAGTACAAGCCCATGGAAGAGTCCTCTGCTCCGGCCGCAAAGCGCGCACAACGCTAGACACAAGTACTTAGGTGCCGGCACACCCACAAAAAATTTGTAAGTTCTGTTTATTTCCGTCTCCAGTATCCTTTCTACCTAATCTTTTGCCCCTGAATTTCTGGACTAACTTTAAAAACCTTACAGATCAGCAGATATTGAGTCGGAATTGGTGGCGTCAAATCAAGTGATGTCAGCACGCCCGTCAAAAAGTGGTGGCGCACACTTCAGCGCAGGAGACAAGAAAGAAGACGAAACAAATAAACACCTCAATCCTTTTGTATTTCTCAATCTTAAACGTAATTCTCATCTGCTTGCATATAATAATCCTCATTCTTTCTTTTTTCTTCTTTCTTCTTTCTGCTTACATACTCTTCATATCCTCACTCTCTGTCTCCCTCTCTTCCTCCTCTTCCTTTTTTCTTTTCTTTTCTTTTTTCTTCTCCCCTCTTTTTTTTTTTTTTTTTTTTTTTTTTTTACCCCATAATATCTTAAAATAACACACATTGCTGTATATCATAATCACTTCAATCAGCCAACAGTAAAATATGGGTGAGGTGAGCTCTACTCAAATGATGTGCATGGCGAATCATGCATCCGAGCATATTAAACCTAGATGTTTGTGCTCTGATTATTCCATGTAAAATGTTTTTAGTACTAATCAAAAATCCATTTATTTCTTCATTCTGTGTCACATTCTGTGTCATCAAGTTCGAAGACCTCAAGAAGCTTGGTACAAAGCATACTCGCGCCACCGAATCAGAACTTCAAAAGAAAAAACAACAGCTTGAATATGAAGAACTTCAACGTAAGCAACAGGAAGAAATCCAGCGGAAACGAAAAGAAGCCGAGACTCGAAAGTTACTCCGCGAAGAATTACAGCGGAAAAAACTAGAGGAAGAACAGCGTCAGCGGGATGCCGCAGCCTCACAGAGGGCAAAAGAACGTGCCAAGCAACAGGAAAAAGAACAAGAACGAGAGAGGCAATTACAGGAAAAAGAACGGACTAGGAAACAACGTGCCAGCGCCAATGGTCCTACTTATTCGTCTTCACGTTCCAAACCAACATATTCAGGGGTATCGTCTCTATCAAGGTCCCTTGAATCATCAAAGGCATGTTGAATTATGTTGCTTCGATAAGAGGGTGTCTTGACCTTGTTTGATGGCACTTTTCTCTTCCCCTCTCCTTTTAAAAAAAGCGTTGATTAAATAATTGACTTTTTTTTTTTTTTTTTTTTTTTTTTCAACCTTTATTGGTTCTTATTGAATCCAATAGTCTTTGTCCAAAAAAGCAAATTATTCATTTGAAGACTTACAAAAGATTGCCATGTCCAATGGAACGAGAACAGGGCGTTCTGGATCAAAGACAGAAAGCAGAGCTGAGGATCGGGACTACAGTAGAGGCGGAGACAGATATGACGATAAAGTTAATAGTCGTCGGGCAGCAGCAGAGAGACTCAAAGTGAACCGAGGCATTAGCCCAGAGCGACCACTTTCAGCCGCACAATCCTACGCAGGAACAAAAATTTTAAAAAAACGTAAGTTGTCCACACTCTCATTCGACGTTTTTGAAAAATAAAATAGCGGTGGCTATTTTTTTTTTTTTTTTTTTTTTAAAAAGTCCTCTCTATTGTATAGTTATTGATAATTAATATTCTATTGTTTCTATTAGCCCCTGTTAAACGAAGCACAGCGCCAAAAAGCATGTTCCCTACACCACTCAGGAGTCCTGGTATGGGCTTAAATCATGTACGGGACGCTGGACTTAAAGCTATCCGTGATGGACCGATTCCTCTCAATACAAAAAAGAGAGATCTTCGTACCATAGACGAAATCAATGCAGATTTAATTGCGAAAAATGGCCGACGGGAAGAACGCGATAGACGGATGAAGGCGATCGAAGAGGAAAGAGAACGTATGCGGCAGCAACGTGAAAAGGCACTTCAAGCAGCTAAATATTCAAGGGCACTCATGGGTGATGATGTAAAGGAGACTGAGCGGATTTACAAGGAGGTGACAGGTGGCTCAAAAACTGCACGGAGTCCACGGTCTATGAGTCGTAGTCGTAGTAGGAGCCCCAAGAAGAGAAGCCGTAGTCGAAGCCCTGTACGGAGAAAGAGGAGCCTCAGTCCTGTAAATAAGAAGAGAAGCTATAGCCCAGATATCAGGGACAGGAGCATTAGCCCGCGAAGAAGGAGAAGTGTCAGTCCACCTGTGAAGCGGAAAATGAATAGGGATCTAGGTGACAGAGAACGCGATCGTGATCGTGATCGTGAAAGGGCTATTGGGAAGAACAAGGCTAGCAATGGCTCTAGTCGACGATACTCTTCACACTCACCTTCTCCACGACCACCCTCTAAGAAACGAGTGAGTCCGCCTCGTGGTAATGGGCGTGGAAGAGGACCATTTGATGATGAAGAGGAACTTGATGTTTCAGGCATTATTGGGTCCATTTTTGGTACACGGTATCAACGACGGGCAGCGAATGAAGATCTTTCTGATGATGACATGGAAGCTAACGCGAGCGAACTTTTCCGTGAGGAGAAGCGAAGGTAAATGCTTGGTATCTGATTAATTGACAAATGATTAATGGATTTATTGGTTATCAAAAAGCACTATGACTAACGTTTATAATGTTTTTATGACCAACGATGAACGGCGTTTTCTAGTGCACGGATTGCGAGGGAAGAAGATGAGAGAGAGGCAGAACTAGAGCGCGCAGAACTAGAACGACGCAAGCGCAAGCATGAGCGAAACCGAGGGTGATATGGAAGACAAGTTTGATGTTCTGCATCTACCCGCTTATTAGAGTGGGATATTACATGCTACATATTCACATGCATCCACCTCCAAAAGCCGAAAATAAAAAAGCCAATTGCTTTCTCACGGTCACCATCATTTGATTGGGCCGCGTATATTTGTGGAGTGACGATAGTGTTGTTCGCATCCAAATACGGAAGGAAATAAAAAATAATGAGAGAGAGGCATATAAAAAAATAAAAACATTCATCTTTTCTCATCCTCAACTTTTTACATTCTCATCATACTCGTACCATGCCTTACGATCCTACTTCTCTTTCTAACCTTGACGAAGTCAAGACCAGCCACATTCACCTCAACCTGGCTGTTGACTTTACCCAAAAGATCTTGACTGGCTCAGCTGAGCTCGATATTGTAGCTATTGCCGACAATGTCTCCAAGATCGTTCTAGATACCAGCTTCATTGCAATTCACTCTGTCAAAGCTGATGACAAGGCTCTAAAGGTGTGTTTTAAACTCGCGAGGATCAAGCACATCAAGTGTTCGTTTTATTTATTTATTTTTTTATTAATATACGATAGTATAATCTGGAGAAGCGCCACGAGAAGTATGGTTCTGCCTTAGTCATTGAACTTGAACAAGCCCTTTCTAAAGATAAAATGGTCAAACTTGTGATTGAGTACGCGACAACATCGGAGTGCACAGCGTGTCAATGGCTGGAGCCTAGCCAGACGGTTGGAGGCAAGCATCCTTACCTTTTCACTCAATGCCAAGCTATTCACGCCCGCTCCTTGGTCCCATGTCAGGACAGCCCCTCGATTAAGCTGACGTACAGTGCCAACATTAATGCTCCTTTGCGTGCGGTCATGTCTGCTGTCCCCATTGGTGAGGAGAAGCAGTCAAATGGAACAACAACCTACAAGTTCCAGCAAAAGACTCGTATGCCTTCATATTTGATTGCTCTTGCAGTTGGAAACTTGGAAGGTCGGGATATTGGCCCTCGTTCGACTGTATGGACTGAACCCGAGGTGATTGAGGCTGCTGCATGGGAATTTGTGGACACGGAGACGTTCATTCGCACAGGGGAGGAGCTGTTGACGCCCTATGATTGGGGCCGTTATGATCTCTTGGTCCTGCCTGCATCATTCCCGTATGGTGGTATGGAAAACCCTTGCTTAACCTTTGTCACGCCCTCACTCTTGGCTGGAGATCGTTCTTTGGTCGATGTAGTCGCACATGAAATTTCTCACAGCTGGATGGGCAACCTCGTCACAACCGAAAACTGGGAACACTTTTGGTAAGCAAAAAAGGCAACGACAACAATATTATAAGAGCCCCCAAAAAAAAAAAAAAAAAAAAAAAAAAAGCTCATGTGGAGGATGGCAATAAAAGAAAGATGGAACGTGGGAAAAAATAAAAAGATTAACATTATTTTATTTATTTAGGTTGAATGAGGGATTCACTGTATTTGTGGAGCGCAAGATCCTCGGTCGCATGCAAGGCAAGGTGCACAGTGAATTTAGCGCTATCATTGGCTATAAAGCGCTAGTAGAGAGTGTTGAGCTTTATGGCAAGGATCACCCATTCACTGCCCTTCGCCCATGTCTTCGTGGCGAGGATCCTGATGATGCTTTCTCATCTGTTCCCTATGGTAAGCAATATAAAATAACAAATGGATTATATATTTTTAGAGTGTGCAGTTTGCTCTCTTTCCTCCGCTTTTTTTTTTTGTGATACTAACATTAATGAAAATATTGATGGGAACAAAACCAATAATAGAGAAGGGATTCAATTTGCTTTACTATCTTGAAAAGCACTTGGGCGGTGCTGAGGTCTTTGAGCCTTATTTGAGGGCACACGTTCAGGAGTTTGCTGGTCGCTCAATCAATACGGATGACTGGAAGAATTTCCTCTATTCCTTTATGGAGAAGAACTTTGGGCAGGAAAAGGTCGATCTCTTGAACAAGGTCGATTGGGATGCATGGCTCACCGGAACAGGCATGGTAAGTTGGATCAAATAATCCCTGGAGCTTGTTATTGCTACTGTTGCTGTTATTCAATGGGTTATTTGTATTAATATCGCAATCACTTTTTGTTTTATTTTATGGTGCTCTCTCTTTATTAGCCTCCTGTTGACAACAAGTTTGATGATACTCTTGCCAAGGAATGCAATTGCCTTTGCAAGAAATGGGATCAGTCGCGTAATGTCCCAAAGCCCACAGAGTTCTCGCCCAAAGACATTGAGGGTTTCTCTTCTACCCAAACAGTTGTCTTCTTAGAGCGCGTGTCTGAGATTGAGCCCCTTCCTCACTCTCACTTGGCTCTGATGGATGAACTTTACAACTTGACTCAAGTTCGTAATTCAGAGATCAAATTCCGTTGGCAGATGATTTGCCTCAAAGCTGACTATGAGAAGATTTACCCCGAGGTGGTTGCCTTTGCCACAACGATGGGAAGAATGAAGTAAGATCATGTATACAATATCTTTTATCTCTTGCGAGGCTTTCAAGTGAAATCAAGAATTGTCTAACCTCCCGTCCTTCTCTTTTTTATTTTATTGTAAAAAAAAGATTCTGCCGTCCATTGTTGCGATCACTGTATCTTGCCAAGAATGGTTCTGAATTGGCAAGGAAGACGTTTTTGGAGCACAAGTCATTCTACCATCCTATTGCCGCTGCTATGATTGCTAAAGACCTCGGTCTTACCAAGTAAAAAGTAAAAAGATAGGAAAAATAAAATATTCATGTTGTAATAAAACGAAATTATAGGCGTCGAAACTAGCTCATGAATATCGTATATACATGTAGAGTTCTTGTCCCTCCGAAAGACACAAACAGCTTTGTTTACACTTCCACGATTTTTTAAAGTCTTTACCATCAATTTCACATTCTGAATGGAGCCATCAAGTGTCTTTGCCATTCAGTTATTAGAGACACTACCAGAGCCAGAGATTGCCGAGATTCAACGGCGACAGTCTGACATGTAAAAAAATAGAAAGAGCTGGAATTGATTTCTTTATTCATCCATGTCTTCATTTTAGTCATTTTGGCTCTTTGAATTTTTTTTTCTTAACGTGTATGAATATTTGACTATTGATTATCACATTATATAGGAGTGTGTCTCTTCAAAAAGCCAATTCATCTCTTTCAGCGCTGAACGAGTTCTCGGCTGTTAAATGGGCGGGTCTTCATCCAAAATTCGAAGCACATACAAAGCTAATCAAGGAGCTACAGTCGGATCTGGACTATGTATTTCGCAAGATCCGAGCAATCAAAGCCAGCCTTAATCTACCCAATATAGACGACGACGACGAAGAAGAAGAAGAAGAAGAAGAAGGAGAAGGAGAAAGGGAAGTAGAAGAACAAGGAGAAGGGGAAGAAGAAGCACTAGGAGGGGGGGAGGCTTCAGAAGAGCGGCGTGGGGAGGAAGAGGAGAGAAGAGAAGCATCGAAAGATTCTGCAAACAGCAAGAAATCTTGATTTAAAAAATAAAATAAAATATAAAGTATACAAATTGGTGGCAAAAACCTTTTTCTTTTCTTAAACATTTTCATTCTCATTTCTTTATTCATGAACCAAAATGAATGAGCATGGTGCTCGTGTTGGTAAATACTTCATGTCTTGTCCACGGAAAAAGACCTTAAGGCCCTGAACTATTTGTGTTAACATTCGTATATTAACATTGATGTATACTTTTTTTATTTTTTATTTTTATTTTTTTTGAATAAATCTAGTCTTGAGTGATGTTATTTGCGAGTTCCGTAAGTTCTTGAAAGTGATCTCAACTGCATTTATTGCCTTTGTCAATATATAGAGACTGACTTCAAGGATTATTCTTTCGTTATATTTCTTTAATTAGTTGAGGTTGCCATCCATTTGATTCTTTTTGTCCGTGGCATATATCCACCAGGTATATGTTTGTATACATATATTTCTTTTTTACAATAGGACGATCATCTGTGCGCACTGTACTTATCAAAAAAAAAAAAAAAAAAAAAGAGCTCTTTGAATCAACTCAGAAGTATGGATGCCCAATACGGACAGCAAGGCACCCAGGCCTTACATCCTATATCCAACAAATCATTCGTTCCATCAAGGCAGAACTTCAAAAGGTTTGATAGGGCATGGAATGATGAAAACTTTTATTTATTTTCCTCATTCTAATTTCTATTTTTTGAAATTGGTTAATATCCTTAGGGTACTATCCATCGGATATGTATTGTAACATTGGATTCTACAGGACAAGCACTCGATCGGTTTGTGTTCGAGATGAGTATGCTACAGGCATTTGAGGGAAAGGTCCTCTCTTCTGCTCTCGCTCAATTGGACCAAGATCAAGATGTCGCTATGAATAATGTTGCTGCTCCAAATTCAAAGAACAGTCGAGTCGCTTCTATGGACGAAAAGGGGAAAAGTAAAGCTACTGATTATCAAAATGACGACCAAGCAAATTACCACGCCGATATTGATGATCCAGAAATGGGGGAAGAAGGGGATGATGAAGAGGAAGATGGTGAAGAAGCTCTTCTTTTGCGTAGGGCCTTAGCGCATGGAAAATATCGTCGACAACGACAGCAACAACACCAACAACAACAACAACAACAACAGCCATACCGCCCACAGGAGCATGGTGAGGTACGGTTTGAGAGCCTTATTACCTTCACGACCAATGTAGAAGCATTACTGAGAGCCATACTTTTAAAGATCAGTATCTGCGACTCTTATTTAAAGCCTGTGGTCGAAGGTTAGCAAATGTGTATAGGACAATATTGATTAGGTTCTTCAAATTGGAAAGCATTTCGTTGATTTTTTTTTTTTTTTTTTTTTTTTTTTACCTCTTAGATGCTTCATTTACCGTTGTTATCGAGATGAAGAACGCAGGAGTGGGGCCGGATGCCAAGGTACTAACTGGTCTCTATTGGATAAAGAAGATTTTGAAATGCATTATAATTTTTCATGGAAAAAAATTTGATCCGCTTTTTTTTTTTTTTTTTTTTTTTTTAAATAGCCAGAGTTTCCTTGGACCCCAATTTGCGATTCTGTCCCTGGGGAACGTTCGAAACTCTCAACGATACCTGGAAAATCCTCTCCTCAACGCAGGATCATACCCGTCAAAACCATTAGTTTCGCCGATATACAGGTAAGATGGTTATATTCTGACAGGTTGAAATGCTTGGAATAAGGGAAACAGTTTTTTTTTTTTTTTTTTTTTTTTTACTAATAGCCGATAAGGATACTAACAAAAGTTTTTTTTTTCTGTGTATGTGTTTGTTGCTTTGTTTATAGTTGGAGTTATTTATCGAACAGTTAAAAAGCTAACATTGAGTCATAATAAAGCATTGTGCCCTTCAAAGCCCCCTTATCCTTATGTTACTTTATGATGAATAGACATTATGTTGCGTTTGCTTTAAAGACGAGCAATCGGTATATACGTGTATTTTGTTGTTGAAAGAAGCAAAAGAGGGAAAAAGCAAAAAAAAAAAAAAAAAAAAAAAAAAATAGAACGAAAAGTGCTTATTCTACAAAAAGTGGATGAGGTAGCTCCTTTACTGGCTCCTTGGCTGGTTCGGGCCCTGAATCAGCTTTCTCTGCTACAGTTACTGCTGCAGCTATTCCGCTCTCGATGGAGACACTGCTTGCTGGAAGAGTGGTCGTCAGATCTGGCGTTGCTGAACGCTTTACTGTTGAGGAGTTCGACTTAGATGACAAATGAGAATGACGTGTATTGAAGGATGGTCTAGAGTTGGACGAAGAGGATGATGAGCCGTTTGGTGGTGATTTACGGGCTCCCTGTTGCCCAAGGTGTGCATAACTCTGATGTATCTCGTGCTCCAGAGTCAAGTCTGCAAGGCTATGTTTAGGACTTGAGGAAGCACTATGGGTTTGCGCATAAATGGCTTGTCCGCCCGAGATCGATCGCATCTCTCGATCAACAGTGGTTCGTCTGCTATTGCTACTGCTCCGACCTAGAGTCGCGGCCCTGTACTGGGGGCTTGCGGAGCTTGGCCGCATCTCTTTGAATGAAGAAGGAGAAGTCAAATCTTCGCCAAACGAGTTTGCGGATGATGCTCCAGAGACTGCAGTCGATGCATACCAAGTATCGCGAACATTCATTGTCAATCTATTGAAGGAATCCACAAGGCCACCGCTAAATGCCCCAGTGAGTGCTGCTGGAAATTTGGATGTGATGTTCTCAGCACTCTTTTGCCAGGAGTCCTCCCCTTCGATCGTTCCTGCCGTTGCAAAAGCTTCTGGACGTGCGGTAATATTTTTTGCTCCCGCCCGTGGTTGGCTTGTTATAGAGCCTGAACTAGCACCTAGAGGGTCAGAGCCTGTGAGAATGTCACCACCTATTGAGGCTATGGATTCTGCATAGTTTGCTTCCAATCCAAGCATCTCTGGAGTCATGCGCCCTGTCATAGGATTATTGATACTCATATTGTCATCTGGTGCATTCAACTCTTCATCTGTTCTCCCAAAGAGCTTAGCCCAGTATTTGATATTTTTGGAATCTGGAAACAATACTCCGCCATCACCAGCACGATCTTTATCAGCACTCGGTTGAAATGTCTTGCTCAAATACACATCCTTATCAGAGTTGATGAAGTCCCATACGGATGCACATTTGGTTGTAGCCATATATTGACGTCTTTCCCGTTCACAATTGAATAAAAAATTACCAAACTGGCAAGAGTAGACGTGGTAGTGAAGCTGCGTAAGGAAATACTCGTTGAACTCGAATCGAGTGGGATTTTGGTGCATGATCTGGAAGACACAGTCGAGAAATTGTTGAAAAACAGGGCTAGTCTCACGAATGTGTTTGTTGTTGTAGAACTTGCTCTGAACGTTCGCAAATGTGTTAGCAGCAGCATTAGTGGCAGAGAGTGCCACAAAATTTTTGTCATTGGAGAGATGACCACAACGATCCATAAATTTGTAGCCGAACGAACACCACTCCTTCTCGACCAACACCTGGAATCCTCGAAGAGTACGATAGAATGGGTCAAGACAGATCTGAGCCACCGATGTCAGCTGTGCTGTTCGATCCCAGCCATCAGAACAATGTACCAGGACGTGTGAGCTACTGACGTGGATATTTTTGACGATCATCAGCGCCCCTTCCATGATCGCCCCAATATGCTTTAACCATCCTGATCGCTGGAGTGACGCCTTTGAAACTGTGCCTTTTGTGTCGATTTCTTGCAACGCTATAAATAGCGAAGTGAGAAAAATATTAGTCAATCCGTAAATTTGCAATGATCAAGTTGTTACCGCGATGAGGCTTTCCAATTATTGAAAAGAGGGCCAATACCTTCAACAAGTTTGTTTAAACTATCACGCATGACATGAATGTTATCAATCCCAGAATAGACTTTTTTGCAATTCCTATAATTTTCCATGTTTTCCGTACCAGCTCCAACTGCGGTATTAGCGACAGCGTTTGCAGTTGGGCGTGCATCAATAATGAGGTTGGTTGCTGTACTCCCATATACTTGATGTCCCGGAGGAGATTGAGGAGTATTGGTCAGAAAAATTGCTTCAATGAGCTTCTCATCCTGTATAGAGCGGTTCTGTTTGAGGCCAACCATTGGCTGGCTTGACCTAGTGATAGAAGCCTTGATTGGCGTAATGTTTTTACGCTTAGCCAATCGCTCTGTAAGGAGTACACTACAATCCTTTCCTGGTATCCATGGTGGTTTGGAACTGTTTTTTTTTTTTTTTTTTTTTTTTTCTTAAAAAAATCGCGATGCTGTTTATCTCACCATGTTATTCCAGTGTAGATAGCTTAATGCTGGAATCCTGGCCTTGCTTCTGTGCTTGGCAGCGTAAGTCAGAACGGCATCACTGATTTTTGAAGGTACCACAAGTACACGCGGGTATGTTGGTGAAAACTGCGAAGGACATTCAAAGTAATGTGGACGAATTGGCTCAGTATCAGTTCATTTCATTTCATTTACTCAAATGAAACTCTGTTGAGCTTACAGTGAAGGTTTTGTTAAGGTCGGAGAAGCGCCATTGCTCGTTCCTTGAAGACACACCCATACGCTCATATTCCACTAATGGGTCGTAGATTTGCCAACCATCTTTTGTGGAGAATGGAGGTGAAGGTGTGTAGACAAATGCATACAGCTGTTCAACTGAGCCTATGAGTACATGGAAAAATAAGAAAAAAATAAAATTTAGTGGTGAAGAAAATGACGACTCTCGGACGAAGCCAGGTTCTGTAGTTTATGGGCTTGTGAATGATAAAAGTTTACTTACTAACACATGTCAGACGTTGTATGCTCTCGTACACATCCGTAACGTCTCTCTCTGTCTGGAAGTTGAGTGTGATGAAGACAAAATTATAGCACCGAATATGGAGTGGCCAAGTATTGTGTACTGTAGGAAGACTCTTTTCGACAGTGTGAATGGTCGGATAAGATATCTATCGAGCACTCCACGTATTGCATATCAAACAGTTAATAATGACTTTAGCACAGGGAGCTTTGCTCGATTCAAACAGCATGCATTCATGCATTCTTTTTTTTTTTTATTTTTTTTTTATATTTTATTTTTGTAGTGTCCCATTCTTCCTTTTGTCCAAGTTGAGCTTACCCAGATCTCCAGCTCCGGATGTCCAAAAATCAGGTGGTGGGGCATTAAATGTAGACTCCCGATATATGTCGCCTGTCCTTTTTCGAGTTGAACTCCATTGACCTGTTGCACATTTATTTTGTTTTTTACATGGTGAAAATGTTTGTTAATACATTGTTATACAAAATAACGATCACGAGTATTACTTTGCGTCCTTGAACGAATCAATTATAAAAAGTGACAAGCATTGAATGGGAATGAATAAGAATTGAATGTGTAGTATTAGCTTTACCTTTGCGACCTTGATAAGGTCCATAGCGTCTGGTTTATCCAGTAATGCGTTTCTGTGCATGGTATAATAAAATAAGGATGTATTTGTAGGAGATTTTTTTTTTTTTTTTTTTTTTTAGTTTTGGGAAAGGAGGAGCTAAAAGGAAAGGAAATGAAGTGAAGTGGAATGAAATGAAGAAAATGAAGAAATGAAATGCAATGAAGTGAGATGAAGACAACAGCTTGGTCCCTCCTTCGTTTTTTTTTTTTTTTTTTTCCTGGGGTGGTCGTATGGGACAGTTACAAGTTCAAAGAGGAGACGTCGTTTTTCTACAATTAACACGTCCAACAATTTCTTTTTGTTTTGTCACACTTGTGCAGATGTACAGGTGCATGTACGCACACAATCTACCATATCCATCCAAAATGACACTTTTCCTTCTTTCCACTCTATCATGTAACAGTGTAATACATGCACAACACTTTAGAGTAAGAGACAGAACAGGAGTATGGCTGCAAAACACCTTCACAAGTAACAAGCCAAGTCAAAAGGCACATGGGGTCACGCTGCACTGCACTTCTTTTTTCTTTTGTGTGTAACCCAGAATAAGAAAAAGCCAAGGAATTTGAAAACGTGTAAAAAGCGTCATCTGTTCAGCTTCCCTTACGACCAACGTCTATTCTACATTTGTAATTTCATGCCAGCCAATGCAACCAATACAACTAATGCAGCTAATGCAACCAATCCAACCCATCCAACTCCATCCCTCCTTAGGCCTTCATCCTCTCCTCAACAGCACCAACACCAACAAGCTCCACAACGTTCCGTGACAATATCACGCCGCCAATTCGGCCCTGTTCCTGTTTCTGCTTTACAAGCTGCATCCTCCCCTAATCTTGTCCCCACCAATACTGCAAATCGACATTCAACTCCAACTTCGTCACAACCAGAACCACAACCCCCAAAGTCACCACAATCAACCCCTATTTCAACTTCTCCTGCTCCACAAAATCCAAATTATAACATTAGTTTTCTCAATGGAACAGCTGCACCAACTGTAGCCTGTCCTATCTGTAGTATCACACTAAGAAACCTTGCACAGCTGAACCATCATCTCGATACGATCCATCCTGAGGAGCCTGACGATGTAAAGTCAGCTGTTAGTCAATTCTTCAGGAATGCACAAAAGGTTTTTAACCCTATCACCAAATCTGCTACAACCACACTAAGGAAAATTCAGGATTTGGATCTGGACTCTGCAGCATCCGGTAGTAGCCTTGCTGGCCCTCCGCCCCCTGGAGGGTTCCAAGGATGGACCGATCCACGAGCAGAAGCTATTGTCACAAAACGTCACTGGGTCCGAGAATCAGATCAAGATGAATGTTTCCATCCTAGTTGTGAAAAGAGACTCGGTATCCGATATGGACGCCAGCACTGTCGGAGGTATTACAATGGAGATTTTATTTTTTATTCTTTATTTTCGTCCTGGCTGGATTGACAAAGATCTTTTTATTTTATTTCTTTCAATCGACACTTACTTTTAGATGTGGCAACATGTTTTGTGAGAGCCATTCATCTTTTCAGATCAAACTTAATGCACAGGCGAAGCATGATCCAAACGGGCTATGGTGCAGGGTGTGTGAGGCTTGCTATTTGATTGCCAAAAAAGAAGAGGATGGCATGGACTCAGGAGGTAAAAATATCATCAATAAAAAAAATATTCACTGGCTTAAATCTCATGCTTATAAAATTCATGAAAAGGCTTTCTAATGTTCCTTTTTTTTTATGCACTAAAACCACGTTGGATTTCATTGGATATATCAGGAGTGCAGCGCAATTTGACGAAACAGTTTTTGAGTATTCGGATAAAAAATACAGAGAAGAAACAGTTGGAGGTCAATCGACTGGAAAAGAGGATTGAAAAGCTAGCACAGATCCATCGACAATATGATAGTGGAGCATCATCATCCCCAACTCTATCTGGATCGCCTACATCCACCATCTCATCCATATCATCTGGAGCAGGCTCTGTACGTGCCAAAGGCCTACTTCGTTCCGTCACGTCGCGCGGACAGAACTTGAAAGGTTTGTTCAGAGTACCAATTTAGATCTATCTATGCTTGTTCGCTTGAAGGATGAAACCTTTGATCCCTTATCACTTTCAATAATCAAAAATTCATTCAAACTTAGGCGCTGAGCAAACGGTTGTCAATTGGGAGGACGACTCAGCAGTTCCTGCATGTTATATATGCTTGTATGCCAATAGCAATAGGAATTCATTGATCGCTTGACTATGCAGTTGATAATAAGGATATATACTCACTAACTAGTGCACATTTTGGTTTGATCTCCTCAGATCGGTGTTTACTCGATATGGCAACAGGAAGCACCACTGTCGACTATGTGGACGTGTTATTTGTGATAATTGCTCAAAGGCTATACCACTGTATCTGAACATGTCAACTTGTAAGCGAGTATTATATGGATGGTTGCCCACTTTATTTTATTTTGTGTATCTATTAATATATAGCGTAATTTACAAACCGCTTCTTTATTCTTAGACCCTGATAGTTCTGGCCCTACTGGACAAACCAGAGCATGTAAGGAATGCGTACACATTGTCTTCAAGCGACGGGAGCATGCAGCGGATCAAAAGCGACCGAGTGCTGTCCTCAAATATTATGAATCCTTAATGCGGCTTAAGGCTAGGATCGATGTTGCATTGCCTCGGTTTCAGGAGATGATTTCAGCTCTTGGGTAAGTGATATCTTTTATGGTATGGGGACAGTCCTCCATTTCTTTCGGATACGATCATAATTTGTGAATATTCATTGTATTTATTAAATGCTATGTGTTTCCCATAAATATGTTGCATATTTAGCCATAAAGTAGATATGCACCAAGCTCATCCGGATTATCAGCTTGCAGCAAAGACCAGGAAGGAACTCTTGGATGATTTCGCGCTTTTTGACTCTATCAGTAAAAAGATCGCCAAGATGCCTGCACACACTCAGCATCAGAAGCAGCTTTACAACAATCTTTACTGGTGGGCAACACAGTATTTGCAGACGAATATGTTTCCATTGTCAGTGATTCCCAAAGTGTTTGGCAACGGAGGCAAAGACGTGAAGCAGAAACAACTTTTAAGTGCATCACCTTCTCGATCATCATCTTCATCCCCCTCGCCTTCTATTTCATCATTGTTGCCTGAAACAACACCTCAGGATAATGAGGCTGCGATCGAGAGCCTTGCACTGATATCGGTGATGGAGGAGCAGCGGCGGCAGATTGAATCGTACATTGAGGAGGCAACGCGTAAACGACGGTTCGATGATGTAAAATCCCTTCAGATCAGTCTAGAAGAACTTGATAGAGAAATAGCAGCGATCCGTTCAGGAAAAAAACGCACGTTCTGAATGAATCATCCTATGCCAAAAATTAAAAAATCCAACCGAAAGTTTGAAACCTTAAAATTTAAGGCTGTCCATTGTGAAAAAGGATATGACCAACTGCAACTTTTTAAAAAGATCATTCCATATCCATTAATCCATCCATTCGACATTCAACAAATACATTTTGTTACATTGGTGGGAGCAAAATTGGGCAAAATTCTGCGGAAAGTTCAATCACAGGAGTAGGGCTTCGTCATCATGAGCACCTCCAGCGACGGACATCGGACGGTGCGATCGGATGACCACCATGTACTCCGTAAGCTCTTTCTCATCTTATGCTAATGAAGCACCAGCAAGGTTTTTTCTTTTTTAAAAATAATAGTAAAAAAATAAAAATAAAAAGCATGAATCTTCGAATGAAGGAGGCAAACTAACATTGTCGTTATAATACAATCTTGACTCGGATACCATTTGACTGGGATATATTTTCCGTGGAGGGATGCAGGACAGAAATACAAATCCGTCAAGTACAAGCTGAGTCAAATGGAGGAACAGGTATCTTAATCTTGAAGTAATAATAACAACAATAATAGTAACAACACTCATAATAACATTCATAATAAAGACTAATACCTTTTGGGGCGTATTCTTGGACTCTTCTTGATATATTTATTTTCTTCAAGCTCGACGATGTTCACGATGAGCGTAATCACCTTCAGGAAGTAAGTGTTCATGTTCATTTATCCTTCGCCGAGCACTTCCAATATAACGGCATCTTTGATATTCTTCTCGAGACGCTATCGCATCCACTAACATTTGTTTGGTATTTTTTTTATTTTTGAATGTTAGATAAACGATGAGCTTCATTCTCGTCTTTCTAGTAAAGAGAAGGAGCTAGTGCATACACGTAACTTACTGGAGAGCAATCGGAATCATGGTATTTATGAGCTCTGAAAAAAAAAAAGAAAACAGGCTTGATGATCGATAATCAACTATACAATTCATAGTTCTTTTGGCTAATCATCTATACTTTATTTATTTATTTACATTCAATGGCAATGACGGCCACCTTGCAGGAATGAAAATGGGTGAGGATGGCAAGGAAAACACACAGGCGTTTGGGGATTTCAAAAAAATCCTTTGTTTCATAGAGGATTCTCTCAGCTTTATTCCCCCAGTACCCGAGCATGAGAATCAGCTTTTAGGGCGAATTGCCACAATCATGACACATTTACGGAGTAAGGAAGAACAAATAGTCAACCTCACGAGGGCTAATCAACAGGTATTGAGAAGAAAAGAAGATGTTACTTTTTTATGGTTCCTATGTTTGTTGTAGTCCATACGAGTTTTAATTTTTTTTTTTTGCTTTATCAAACTCAAGTTAACACAACAGATCGAGAGAAGAGCTGAGGACAATGGTGCACAGCCAGACAAGCCACCGCGGGAAAAAGTGGAGGCAGTCCTCACGCGAGTCATGCAACAGCATGAAATTACAGTCGCCAAACTACAGTCTGAACTAGAATCCGCTAAAAAACAACTTGAACTTACGAGAAACATTGATCCACGCAATACACGGGAAACCCTTGAGGCTAACCTGAGCGACGCACGGACACAGATCCAGGATTTGCAAGGAGCACTCGCACGAGCGGAGCGCGGCAAGAGCGCGGCTATGGCAAGTAAGGATCAAAAGGCCCTTGAGGTGCAAAGACTGCAAAGGGAGGTCGATGATATGCGGAAGAACACCAAGGCGAAGCAATATCAGATCGAAAAACTGTTAAAGGAATTGGCTGAGATGAAGGATCTCTATAACAATGCCAAAACTCGATCGCTAGTTGAGGACATCGACAAAATCCAAAAGTTAACAGCGAGATTAAAGGACGCGGAGAGCCAGATATACAAGGCTAAAAAGGCAGCCTTGGAAAAGCAAGAAGAACTTTCATCACTCCAGTCAAAGTATGAAAAGCTACAAGATGAGAAGAACGGATACCTGAAAAAGCAAGGATTGCTACAGGAGGAGCTTGCGGCTAAGGATCTGGAATTAGCAAATGCTCGTTCGACTTCAGCAGGGTTTGATTCTTCTGTAAGGTCTGCAGAACGGGAACGCGATGCTGCTGTGAAACAAGCTTTGCGAGAAGCGGCTGATTGGAGTGCAAAACTGCAGTCGTCACAATACACCATCTCTAGTCTAACTAGTGAACGCGACTTTTTGATGAGCGCACTAGCGATGGCGGAAGAGCAACTTGCAGAACAAGCGTCACAAAAACAACAAGAGTCAAGTCAATCTCAACAAAAGGACAACCTTGTGGCTTCGCTTCAATTTAAACTCGAATCTGCAGAAGGAAAGATCCAGGCGCTACTGGAGCGTCAATCGGCTGATCGTCAACTTTTGGACGATCATCAACAAAAGATTCGTTTCCACGAACAAAGGATCGCAGCATTACAAGTAAAAGCGGAGGAAGCTAATATCGCAAAGAGGAGAAGATCAGGTGAGCTTGGACAATTCTATCAGATTTTGGATGCAATCAATGAGAATTCAGAAAACATTACAGCAGTACCGACGACTCGAAGTCTTGATGACGATCTTAAGAGAACTCAGGTTAAAGCTGAGGACGGAAGTGGAATACCAAGTGGGCCTCCTGATTCCAAGGCATGGCATCAGGCGTCAGTGCAGATACAACAAATGATAGGGAGCGGGCTAGAAGAAAAAAAGTTGGAAAAAAATGTACTTATTGATCAGATGCGTCAACAAGAATCCAAGATTGTTGATTTAGAGAAGAAACTTGAAGAAGAGAAGGAAGCGCAGGCGAGAGTACCAGAAATGGGCGCAACGTTGACCATTGAGGAAGAGGAGGAGCTGAGATCAGACTTAATTCGCGCACTAAACAGGATTGATGCATTGGAAGAACAGCTAGCGTCACTCGAAGAGGACTTCTCGAAGATGACCCAAGTCCACAGCAATGTGTGCACTGATTATGAAGAGAAGAAACAGACGATTTCGACATTGATGCATGATGTGACGTGCAAGGAAGGGAAGATTGCCACGCTTGAGAGAGATCTTATGCGTCGAAAGCAGGATTTGGCAGTCAAGACAGCAGAGTTGGTTGATTGCAGGACTAAGCTGCAGGAGCAAGAGTTACGCGCTAATTTGCTAGAGGAAGAGGGCAAGAGCCTCCGAAATCGGGTAGCAGAACTTGAAAAGATCAAGGCAGAGCAATTGGAACAGCTGGATGGGCGTGAGAGGGCTCTAAAGCGTTTAGAAGAAGCTCGCAAGTTATACGGACAGGTGGACAAGTCGACTATTGATCGATTGAAAGAAGAAAAGGCGGCCAATGAGAAGCTAGTACTAGCAGAGCTGAAGAGACTAAAAGTACAGCACGAGGAAGAATTACAAAAGACTGTGACCGAGTGTTCGGAGAGCCTTACACTCGCACAGACGAGCCATGACCGTATCATGGAGTCATGGCAGAGTGAGGTAGCTGATGTCCAGCGCCAGCTACGCGAGCAACAGGCCCATGTAGAGGAGCTGGAGCAGGAAGTAGTCAGAATGGCTCAGGAGATAGATGAGCGGAATGTAGTGATCACGGGCTACATGGCCTTGGTGACGGACAAAGATGGTAATAAGAAACGATGTTTGTCTTTTTTTGTACATTTCTCTAGAGCCGCTTTGCTGACTAAACTTTCCTGTACTTCGACGTCTTTCGCTTTACACCTGTAGACCAGAACATGCTTCAAGAAGGGTCCGAACTGTTCCAGAGTCTCCTTAAGCAGTACCAGAATGTCATGCAACAAAAACAAGCGCTCGCTGCAGCCATGCAGGATCAACATAGCATTATGGAACGATATAATGCAAACATGGAGGACCTTGCGAACCGCGGTCAGATGTATCTGCGCCAAGGTCAAGAACGTGAGCTAGAACTAGCATCTGAAAAGAAGGCACGGCTCAAGGAGCAACAGGAGTACAAACAGCAGCTTGCAGCAAAAGATGCAGCCATCGAAGCATTAGGGCAAGAGTTGAAGGAAAAGACAAATGCTTCGTCGCAAAAGGAAGTATCACACAGGAATAGGAGCACATCACCTTTGGCCCAAGCTAATGACTTTTAACTTGCTTTCTTTTTTATCTTCACTATAATCATCATGGCCATCATTATGGTCTTTTCTTTTCATATTGTATTTCTATGCTTCTGAATCAATCTTTTCGCTTTCTATTTTCTATGCGCTACCAAATGTACTATAGTTTTTTTTTTTTTTTTTTTTTCCAATCCTTTCATCTGTTTTGCCTTTGATTTAAAAGAGATGGGAATTACTGAACGTCATGCTAAATAACACTTTTATTAAAAGTTAAAAAAGGTGACTGAGATGTGGTATCATTCGTGTAATAATGGGATAGGGGAATCTTCTCGAAGGGATGTCAAAAGTTCCTGGGCTTTTGTAGCCGACACGGATGGTGTATTCTGATCCACGCGATTCTTGCGCCGTCTATCGCGCCTTGACGCTTCATTGTCGCCTCCATTTCGAAGAGTTTCTAGCAGGCTGTCCATCATACCCTTATCATCATTACCACCTTCAGGATCATTAGAGCCTAAAATAATAATATAGAAAATAGCTTGTGAGTATTCAAAGTCCCATCTAGTCTCGGCTCCATCCTGAGTCGAAAAAGTGTCGTCACACGAATTTCAGTTTTTCCTTTTTTAGGTCAAACATCATTCTTTTTTCTCCTCAGACTGGATAGGTAGGTTCGAATCCAGTTAGAGAGGGAAGCTTGCATCTAAACGTGCAAGCTTCCTCTCTGACTGGATTCGAGCCTAGAGGAAAGCAGAATCCCTGGGTATAAGAAAGAAAAATGCTTGTTTTGTATATACCTTCGCCTTGGACTTTAATTCTATTCTTCTTGACCGCCATTTGTTCTTGTCTGGCTTTGGCTGCTGTCTTGGCCTTTTCTCTTTGGGCTTGCTTCTCTTGCTGCTTTTGATTATCCTCTCTGGCCTTCTCGAACGACGTAGAAAATGTCTTGAAGATTCCAAAGAACTCATCAGGTTTCATATTAGTAGAGTCCTCGCCATAGAACTTGACGCATTGCTTATAGGCAGCCTCCATATCCAACATTGAAGTCTCTGCCTTCTGGAAGGCCTTCTCGGCCGACTCCATGAACGGATGCATCACTTCAAAGAATCGATCTTCAGGTGTACTCTTGTAGCCATTCAAGTAGTGTGTATTCAACTCTGCCTTGATTTCCTTGATCTTGGTCTTGAGGTAGTTGAAATCCACTTGCAGATCCGGCAGGGAGACTGGAAGTCATTTAGGGCAAAAAAAAAAAAAAAAAAAAAAAAAAAATTGGAGGGGAACTTAGTTATCCATTCTTTTCCTTCCCCTTTTCTTTCTTTGTTCTTATATCTTCGCCCTTACCGTTGCACGCAGCTCCACAAGGAGCAATTTCCTCGCGATAGCTCAAAATTTCAGGCAACGTGTTTTCGGTGATATTGGTCAAAAAATGAAGCAAAGTCATGTTGGGCGCGTTTGATGCCTTGGTGTCAACCAGCTAATGTTATGATGTATTAATATACGATTTACCAGAACTTTGCCAAAAAAAAAAAAAAAAAAAGCTTTTTGAAGGAAAAGAGCGATGATAAACTCAAGTCAGGCTACCTTATTAATGCTTGCAATTTTGAAGCCAAAGGCTCCTCCATTATGATTATTGCCGTTCATATAGTTTCCAAGCATAAGGATCAAATTAAGAAGCTCTTTGAAATGCTTGGCATTCCTCAGACTCTCAGATGCCATGGTAATTGCAGCGATAGACTTTGATCGTCATGAAATATATGCATTTGTAGTTTGGAGTTAATATTATCATTCACATAGCTTTTTTTTTTTTTTTTTTTTTTTTTTTTTTAAATATATATATATATATATATTTACCTCATTCACACCGTCAATAAGCGACGAAAATGTGACCTTGAACTTGAGGGCTTCCAATCGTTGCTGATATCGCTCAACCTTGAGCATCTCCACAAAGAATGCCTCGGGCCTACCAAGTGTCATTTTGACCTCTTCAGCTGCATCCTTGTATTCCAACAATTTGCCAGTCTAATACAAAAAATAGATATCGAATGTTAAGTCCAAGTCAATGGTGATAATAATGATACGTTAATTAAACCTATGGTCAGAGAAGTATCCATTCTTTTTTTTTTTTTTTTTTTTTTTTTTTTTTTTACCTCCACAGCATCAGGGACAAACTTTAGCAAGTTGCTCAATTGAACAAGAGTCATAAATTCTTCATCCATGCGCAAAATTGCACGTCGAATTTCTGAGTAAGTATGCTTCATTCCCCCCAGCATGATATTGACTTGGTAAGCACGACGTTGGTCCAAAATACAGATCTCTTGAGCCTTTTTCGATGCGCGTGGCTCTATTGAGAACAAATATATATATATATATTAGAGGACCTGACGTGGAAAAAGGAACTTTATACCCCTTGATAGACATAAAAGTGTTATCCATTCTTTCACCTTTATATTCAGCCACCTTAGCTACGAAGAGTTGTTCCATTGTTCCAAAGACTCCACTCTCACCTAGTGCCTTTTGTAGTGCATTCTCATCCACTCCGCCCGAACCCCAGACAGTATTGTCCACGTTCATGTAATTGATCTTGTCCCACTGGAGAGCCTTCAATTTGATGGCTGCCGTGGCGCCCTCCTTCTTCTTGTTCATGCTGACCATCCCTCCAAGCGGAGGCGGTCCACTGCCGGGTGGTGGAGGTGGGCCTTTCATGCCTGGAGGCGGGGGAGGGGGAGGGGGACCGCCCGCTTTGCCAGATGGTGGTGGTGGGGGAGGAGGAGGGGGAGGGGGAGGGGGTCCTCCTGCCTTGGGCGGCTGACCATTCACAGCTGGTTTGGGCGATACAGGTGCTGATGGGTTGGAGGATCCAAGCTTCTTCTTCTTGGCTGCTAACATTGCTGCCAAGCTTCCCACTGGTGGTTCGTCGTCATCCGAGTCATTTTCATTACCATCGCCACCATCTGGAGCTTTGTTTCCTTTAAAGGCCATGCTATTAAGTAAACCTCCTAGGCCACCTGCAGACGCTGGTGGAGGTGGAGGTGGGGGTGGAGGCGGAGGTGGGGGCCCACCAAGTCCAGTAGGTATTATTCCAGACATTGCTACTTCTCCAGTAGTTGCTGGAACTAAAGCCTCTGTAGTCGTTGATGAGCCTTTGCCTAAAAGAGGGGGCGCAAAGAATAGGAACAATAATGAGCACACCTAATCATATCTACGTGCTTCGAGATAAGAAGAATAGCAGTGGTGTTCTACCTTTAGAGGCCCTCTTGTCTTTACCAGAAGCAATAATACTGGTCAGCAGCTCTGGTGGTAACTTCGCCTGACCCATGTATTGGTATGCGTTCATCTTCTCCAGATCTTTTGATAACTCTGGGTCAGGTGGCGCCATGGATTCAGGTAGATGGTTACCATAGCGTTTCTGCAGGATGGCGCCCTCAAGCTTAGTCTGCTCAATTAACTGCCGGAGTTTGTCTTTGTCGATCACGGGCAATTCGCCATCCCCCTTGCCATTGTTGCCTCCGCCACTGGTACCAAATGACACACCTATAGGCATTCCTGCTTCTGCCATCAACTTATTTGAGTCCTGAAGAGACTTCAACAAATGTTTTAGCTGTGCATCCTGAATTGCCAGTTTCTTCTGTGTTTGAAGCTCAACATCATTGAGTTTGGCCTGCAATGTCTGAATGGTATGCCGAGAGAGTCGAAGAAGATCTTCAAGCGAATGAATGTTGGCTTTGAGCTGTGAGACCATACCATCTGTCGTAACAAACAACGATAGAAATGAGTTTTTAGATTCATTTTGCTCATTTTAAAACATAAGGTGCCGTATTCTTTTTTTTTTTTTTTTTTTTTTTTTTTATTTCCTTACCGTCCTTCTGCCCAACTTCTAACTCAAGTTCATTCTTTCGGCGTGTGACGATTTCCAATTCCTGTCTCGCAACCTTAGCATCCTCGAGTGCGTGGGCCAAGCGATCCTGATCTATTAGTTTGCTTACAAGCTGATTCACAGAGATACCAAGCTTTTTATCAAAGTTATCAGTGATGCCTCGTCGATCGAGAACAATGTTGGTAACAACTGAATCCATCAATTGGAAGTATCGGATTCTATTTTTTTTTTAAAAAAAAAAAATAAAAAAAAAAAAAGTTAAGAACTGATAAAGGATGCCTGTTACAACTGCAGTAGCAGTTTTCGAACCATGCATATTATTTTTTAATGGTATACAAAGCATCGATTTACCTCAGATCTCCTTCCTCACGAATTAGAAGCATGTGTTGAAGAAGAGACAAGAAAAAGTCGTACGCTCTACTGCTTTCTACAGAGCGAAGTAAGGCCTGAAAGACATCATAGGGATCCGACATATCATGAAGAATCCGATGGTTGTAAAACTCGACCATGTCTTCATGATCATTCTCAGCTTCGTCTTCAAAGATATTAAGTTGCCTGTCAATCAAGTCATGATTTAAAGTCCTCATTTTCTAACAGTTTTTTTTTTTTTTTTTTTTTTTTTTTACCGGTGATTAATAGAAAAGGCTTAGTTAGTTTCTACGACCGAAGGCAGATTTTTCCTTTGACACTATGCCTTAAGTGATATTTACAGAAATGATACGGGTTAATCCACTTGTAGTTAACTGGCTTCTGAGATTCATTCGTAGCTCGATGTCATCTACTACTTGAAGGAGCGCATTGATAAATACGACATTTGAGAGCTATGGAATCATGAGGATTGAATAACACCATTCTCGAGTTAACATTATTAATGTGATTCAGAAACAAAAAATTTTCAAAAACGAAAATTGAAACAAGTCTACTTTTTTTTTTTTTTCATCCATCAAAACTATTAATTTGTCTCATACCACGTATTCAATCAGATGACTGTCCAGAGTCCCTGCCTTCTTCAAATCTTCACTCATGCCGACCATCGTGCCAAATCGACCACGTCCATCGATCGTGTTTTCGAGAATACGCATCCATGCATCAAATCGTGCGCTCTCCTTCCAGTACTCCATTACTTGATCAAGACCCTCAAGAACCAATTTATGGCCCATAGGAACTTCACAATAACACAAAAACGTCAGTACCTCAACTACGAGCTTTCTGGTCTGAAGTTGTGGTGATGTGATCGAAAAACACAGTGAAGTGATGCATAGGGACTGTTTTATGGCTTCCTGCGCACCCCAACGATTATTCAGCAGCGCCTTCAAGCATTTCACAATCTCCAGTTCCATAGCTAGATCAGCATCGCGTCTATTAGACCGTAATGAATTGAGCTTTAATACTATATTCACAAGAAGAAAAGTTCAAAAATAAAATAAGATAGAAATAATAATAATAATAATAATAAAAAAAGCTAACCTTGCAGGGCGACAGTTGAGGGAAGAAAGAGCGTTGCAGAGTGCTTGTTGGCCACGATTCTGAATGAACGTCCGGACCCATCTTTCGGAAATTTTTAAAAGACCAAATCCGGTTAGAATTTTTTTTTTTTTTTTTTTTTCATATTAATGCAGCACAGCCACAGATAAAAAAAAGGTACATACGAAATAGGCTGAGATTTGAGTGACACAAAGAGTGCCAGTAAAAACTTGGAGTCTGTATTCTTTAGATCGACATCAGACTGTAGTTTGCGCACAAAGTACTCTGCCGATGACTTGTCAATAAAACCTTCTTCTCTCTTCTTGGCCTACATTGTTAAAGAGTAAAATGGAATGAATAAGTCTACTAATTTTTATTGCTAAAAAAAAAAATAAAGGCTTGCCATTCAAATTTTTATTTGTCCCTTTTTCAGCTAATACGTCTGATCAGTTAAAAAAAAAAAAGTAAGATTATGAGGTTGTTTACTTGTTGTGTATTTTACCTTGGACTGTTCTTGTGATTCATGTTGGAAAATAAGTTTCCACTTTTTCTCAACGCTTAGACCAATCATGACTTTGCGCTGTTCTAGTTCGTGCATGCCCAAGTTATTCTATTATCATCGTCATCATTTGATTCAGCAACGTATTAGAATCGATTAACAGAATAAAAAATGGAAGCAATAACAGATCATCCATAACATCTAAACTCTTGGTCAACAAGAGTCGGTGACGCGTCTTTCAGAAAGTCAATAGCAGAAAGCTTTTTTTTTTTTTTTCTTTCAGTCAATTAGTTTAGCTCCACCCTTACTCACCATAAAATCTAGGAATCGATCTTCAATCTCTTGGTCTGTTTGCGGACGCGCTAGTGAGATGGTATCTGCTCGACCAGTGTCACTGACAGAGTTGGATGATCTGTGAGAGCGGATGGAGTGAGTGTCATGATTGGGATGGCTGTGGTTGCTATTGTTATTGTATGAGCTAGAGCGATCCATGGAGGAGGAGGCCCTTTGGTGACCGAAAGAAAAAGAAGAGATCAAGCTTGGCTTTCCGGATGATGTGGGGATCGCAGTGGTTGTCGGATAGTGGGAAGACTGACTGCGCCCGGGTAATGAAGCGTTACTATTATTACTGTTATTGCTACTATTACTCTTGGAGATGAAAGTGTTGCTGATGTTACTATAAGATGCAGATAAAGGAGCTGGCGAGTAGGACGAGCGAGAAGAATAGGAAGAAGATGATGAGGTGTAGGTAAGTGGACGAGTGGAATAATCTAAGGAATGCCCTCTTGAAAATTCCTTGATGCCGTTATTATTAGTAGTGTTACTGAGACTATTATCACAACTACCAGCATCAACGTTGATGTTACCAATAGATTGAGTGCCACTATTGGTATTGCTTTGGTTTGAATGGGTATATTGAGCAGATTGAACTGATCCACTGGGGCCACTACCGGTATAAGTGGTACGTGGAGTGTACTGCTGATAGGTCTGATCGGTGCTAACCCTTGGTTGATATGTAGTCCTAGGGACAAAGGGAACTGGGGTGTGATGCGGTAAGGAAAGACCACCTCCAGACGGTACTTGGGCGGCGTTAGATGAATTAACGTTGACGGCAGCAGCAACAATCGAGGAGCTTTGAGAGGAAGATGATGTGGATATAGGGGCGGCGGATGAAACGGAAGAGGCAGTGGAGGAAGAAGAAGTCCTTGAGGACGACTTTTTCTTGCCCAGGATCTTCTCCATGGCAGATCGAATTGATGGAAGGTGGCAAGACCAAATGGAGCAGTGGGATTGGGAATCAAATGACTCTAGTAATCAATGCTCAGGGCAAGGTGGAAGAATCACAGAATGAGAGGTATAGTTCGATAAAGAGAAAGGTTGACGGACAGACACTTAGGCAATATTGATTTGAAATAGCAATGATGGCGACGACAAACGCATGAGCAATGGCGCTTTTGCCCTGGCGCTCAGCATCGCAATCGCAGCCAGTGGGGCTTCTTTCCCGCAGTGCAAATGATGTGCCAGGCATACTAAGAATACCATGTCTAGACTCGTCGTAGCAATTAACATCAGCGCCCAACCACAGTTTGAGGTGGCGATGTTGGGCTATGCTTCGCTCTGCGCGTGGTGTTACGATCTTATGGCACATTTATGAAAAAGGAGCCTGTGAGGTTATTCCCAATATCTTATGATGGCATCCACTGTCAACTTTTCAGCGATTGAAGAACCAGCAATCGTTGAAGAGTTGACCCTTAGATGAATACACGATGAGATTAAAAGATTGTCCCCAACAGTCTTGAAAAGCTAGTACCGAAACCACTGCGATTTCTTTAAGTCTGCTAGTTTTAACACACACACGGACGCATTACTAACTTTCGGTAGTGAAAGTGTTTTGCTGCTGACTTCAAGACATAAGATGTGGAAGGTACTTCATAAGGATCAATATACATATATATCATTGGCAACAAAGGGGCTGTAGAAAAGTAGACGGTAAAGGAGGTGGAGGACTAATAAGAAATGGAGGACAGAGGTGGTTCCAGCAATTCAAAGACTTTAATTTGGTGCTGCTCAACCAACATTGAAATTGTTCTATTCCTCCGTCACTGAAATGTTTGATTGGTGGTGGTGCTCACTCCATTCTCAAGGAATTAAACAATACAGAGACCCTACTGCTTATTGCTATAATATCATGCAAAACTGCTTGCGTGTTTTATTTTTTTTCACTATCCCAGCGGCGACTTTGTATTCTTTGATCTTGGTAATTGGGCTGCTGGCTTTGAAGAACATTATCAATCATCAATATCGTGATATTGACATCAGAATTATGACTAGTCATTTGAGCAGTTATAGGGGTACTAATTCGAATATTCAACTCTTTGCAATCCCTTGGTTCCTATCAGACCTGACAGCTTTTATTAAAGCACATGGTCCCTCGATGCTACAATACGTATATTGTAAAACAAGCTTTCTCCCTGCACCAGATACACTAATACGCGAAACTGAATGATCCTCCACTTTTTTATTTATCTATTTACTACCTTAACGAGGACTTGCCGCACCACCGTGGATGTTGGCTGCATTATATCCTTTGATTTTGTTAGAAGAACTGCTAGCTTAGGATAAAATGATCCATTACTATTATTGAATATTGGTAAGAGAAGTATACCTAGTCATTTAGTTCTGGAAGTGAAGATCTGGTAAACCAATCCTTTGTTTTCTATTAACTCTGGCCCGCTTATATAAAAGCCCATGTTCCATAGATATTCCAATAGGTGTATCGTAGAGCAAGCTTACTCCTTGAGGTAGACTGAAAAATAAGAGTTGCGTTAAATCATGTTACTTTTGCATTATTTTTCATTTGGTAAATCAACCAATAATACCCTGCCTGGGAAAGATAGTTCAGGCTTCGAGCTATCGAATACTATGACGTTAAGCAATAACGTCGAGTAACGAAGCGTTGACTATAAAATACCCGTAGTTCGCTTTGGCACCATAGTCAATTTGATAGGAGTTATATGTCTCAACTTGATATTGGCTTTAGATGGAAAGTTGATGATCTGAAATTTAAGTATATGGCCCGGCGCCACATCCCCTACAAAAGCTGATACTTAGGTCATAAAGTTAGACTGCTGCTGTCGATATCCAATATCAAAACCAAAAATGCCATATGGTTTTTAACGCTTCTAACATTGCATACCAGCCTCAGGGAGAAAGCTTGTTCTACAATGCATGTAGTGAAGCATCTATGGAGCAAGGGCCTTTATATAGGCGGGTCAGGGCTGATAGGAAGCAAAGGATTGATTTGTCCGACTTGCACTTCCAGAACTGAGTAAATAGCTAGGTATACTTTCCTTACCAATATCACAATAACGGTGATAGACCATATCCCTAAGCTAGCAGTTCTTCCACCAAGCTCAAAGGATACCATTCAGCCACCGTCTATTGCAATGTGACAAGTCCTCGTTGAGATATTAAAAGATTTACTCAATTTTGCGTGCTGGTGTATCAGGGTATACGGCCCATTACAATGAAGGCGGGGATGGTGAGAGGTTGAATATTGGTTGTAAAGGCTTTAATGCCGCAATCACATCCCCAAAAGGTTGGATGTAAGTGAGATAACCTCGTTGGAGGGAGAAAGCTTAGAAGACGTCTGGAGAGACTTCCGGAACAGATGAGATAGTTCCATATTAAGTTCGACCAGGCAGGAACTTATTACTTCTGCCGAGCATCGGGTGGTTTCACGAGGGACCACACGATGCTTCCCTACACCATTTTTACGTTCGTCAACCGCGACTCTCTTAAAAAAGGGGTGGACACGCGGCCGTACAACTGTTCAGCTTAGTGAGGGCTGAAGTACTTAAAAAAGGAGAGGAGGCATTGACAGAAAGGAATAAGGTGGAGTCTTTTGTGGAGCTGTCTGAGGGCGGCATCGCTATAATCCTGCAAGGAATTGTAGTTTTACTCAACAGCAAGAGCGCTATAAAAGTGCTGGGTAACATGGGCCTCAACAAAGAACTAGAGAACCTTGCTCAACAGTCCCCGTCATACCCTGTCACCTCAAATGATGAGGCCACCAAGTTTGTAGAAGAGATGTTTGAAATAAAGGCTTAGCAATGTACACTTATACAGTAACACGCAGAACTGCTTGAATGTTGTAGTTTTTTATTTATTTATTATACTATCCCTTAGAGAACCTGCGTACCGCTATGGTGTTGGCTGCATGGTACCCTTTGGTCTTGGCAGAAAAACCGTTAGCTGAGGTGAACATGATCAACCATCAAGATTGTGATATTGATGGTGAAAGCATCTATTCAGTTCTGGAGGCTAGTTTTGGAGTATTCAATCCTTTGCTTTCTATTAGCTCTGGCTTGCTTGTATCTGTCCAAGCTATAAGTCCTGTGATTATGTACATTTGCACTGTGATGGGTCTTCACCTGCCTCTGCTGCTGATTCTTGGCTCATTTTTAATTGAAACAGAGATAGAAGTCGGCTTGCTTACCCTAATGGCTTGGCTTTTTCTCGTAATGGCAGCATCGACGTTTGATTTTTTTTATTTCCTTCACTACAACTGTAACCTATTTCCATCAATCTTCACATCGCCTACAGCTTTTTCAAATCAAGGAGATGTGCTAGAAAAGGGGGAAAGTAGACGGATGCACCCTCATAAAGGTGACTAAAGAAAACCCACACCCGATCATATCTGCTAAAAGTATGACAGGAAATGAAGACCTTGGAGTTCAGTACTTCTCAGGAAGTGATCATTCAGATGTTCATTTACATCTATTTGTTGGATTGACTCTGGGGATTATTGGTTTACAGGCAGGTGCTTCCTTTGCAATGTCTACATCCTTCATTATTTTGAAGAGAATATACTGATTTCTCCTACCGTTTAGCATTTGGGAGTTGGATTAAAAAAGACCAAGTCTTAAAATGTTTATTGATTTCTTTAGGGCTTGAGAAGAGTGGTTCTACAAATAATAATCAGGTTTTTTAACATTGATTCCATATTCTCCAAGCGCATCAGAAAGATCCTCCATCGTCAAGACCGTTTTCTTTTCCTATCCCAAGATATGTTAGCAACAGGTTAAAAAAAGGTGAAAAAAAAAAGGTAAAAATAAATTGTATTTTTTTTTCAGGTATACCTTTCCGGGGGCCGCGCGCTTCTGGCTTTGCTGGCGTACTTTGCAGTATTGAAAAGCATCTGTTGCAATATCCGAGATGAACTTTTGGGCCGCCAATGCCAACAAACGTTTGCTTAAAAAAAAATAAAAAAAAATAAAAAAAAAATGTCTAAAAGTCAATAAACCCAATCTCTCAATATGCTGAACTTTCGAAAGCACTGCCATGGCCAACTAGCATTCGCTATGGGCATTACATTCGGACATCATCGCAGTCGAATCCTGTTCGGCTCAGATAGTAATCTGTCACCGCATCTGGGATCTTTTTTTTTTTTTTTTTTTTTTTTTTTTAAAAAAAAAAATATGCAGTACGTTAGTATTTCTAAAAGACTGATCGATAGCAATGAAGCAAAGGGGTTTGTTACAAATATGACGTAACGTACGATCGGGTTATAGTTTTCCATCATGGGTAAGAATTCTGCCAGCGTCCTATCTTTCCGGTTCAGTTCCTCCTCCTTTCGTGATTGTAATGCTGCACCCACAGCCAAGTTGTGTTGAGCCACAGAGGCAGCTGGTCCTGATGCCGATAATAGTGAAGTGGGCAGTGTTGATGTCTGTTGCGCCTGAACTCGCGCTTGAACCTCTGCCTGGACGTTTGATGATGGTGGCGTTGAGACTGACGTTGCTGGCAGTGTTTGTGCTTGGCCTTGCTTCTGCTGTTCTTGAATTGCTGGTACTTGCTGCTGCTGGTTCTTCTCAACTGTCTGGGTTACTTGTGAAGATGGCGCTGATGATGCCTGTTGAACGACTGGTGCAGATGTAGCAGCTAACGTAACAGGCGCCGATGTAGTTCCAGACATAGAAAATGTCTCGGATGAATCAGCATTGATAGCAGAGCCTGCTGCTGTGGGTACGGATGCTGTAGCAGAAGATGGAGGTTGCTCAAGAGCAATGACAGAAGAAGTAGTGGTGGGATGTGGAGGTGTCGAAGTCGAAACAACGCCGCTCATTGGGCTAGGCGCGGAAGATGTTGTGATATGACCGCTCGGATTGGATGGCGGGGTAGAAGGAGCGGAGGGCATAGATGATGGTTGCTGCGATTGTAGTTGTTGTTGCTGTGCATCGAGAGGAGCTCCTGTCGTTGTTATGGCTACAGGAGACTGCTGTGCGTGGACAGGAGTGAGATTTGAAGGTGTGTCCTGGTCCATGGATGCAGCAGAGTTCATATGAGTATCAGAGTCTTCATGCGTCTGCAGGAGAGGGGTACCGGCCTCGCTAGCTTGAGAAGGATGAGGACTGTCCATGTTGGCGTCCTCAGCAGTGCTATGATTCGGATTAAAGCTGTCAGACATTGTAGTTCAGTTGATTGCAAAAGTGAAGAAGGGCTCTTTATCTCTCAATGTAGGATGAACACTGCTTTGAGATTCTCTGTTGAGGAAATATAGCCCTTGGTGAGTGATGGATCCTTTTTCTTATTCCGCAAAACTCAATGGATTCCTTTTACGTCCTAATGCTGTCCTGTTCCCTTGAAGACAAGGAACTTAGAAAGGTAGGGGTCAGAGCATTTTTTATTACTTCAACCGATTGTAAGGCTGCACAAACCTAATTATCTATGGGCAATTAATCCACATCTTTAGTCTGAGTTCTTAAGAAAAATATCCCCTCTAATTGATGATTCAACCAATAAGGTGGCTTTGCAAGGAAATAAAAAGTATAAAAAGAAAGGCCAATCTCCTCCACTGACTCTTTTTTTTTTCTCTTTTGTAAAATATTCTCTTCTCTTTTCTTCTTCCACTTGAGCACGACATGGCATTCAGCGGAGAGGGATATCGTTTGGGCGATGAGAACGTAGGAGCCATTGGGCGAACATCTGCACATGATAGCAAAGGGGTCCCCTCACTCAAAGATATTTGTCTCAGCACTTTGGATCGCTATATCGACTGTAGAGTATCATTCATTTGATTACCGTTGAAGTCTGCTCTGAACTATTGATTTACTACAACTCTTTCCTAGTAGCTGCACGAGACGTGCAGACGTGACATTAAAGTTGAGGCTTTTATTAAATATGCACTCATCTCCCTCTTTTTTTTATAGTGTTGGAGGATATTGGAACAACCCCATATTATCTAATTGAGAGTATTCTTAGGAAATGCAATGGTAAAAGTATTTAATCATTTGCGGACTAATCTCGGTTATATCTTTATGAGGAAAACAATAAAGAGTGCCGTGAGGGTTGTGATTGGTGAAGATTTCTCCCATTCCGCTCACTTTCCTCTTCTTCCCAATGCTTCTATATTATAGTCAAGCAACTCACTCGAGTAGAACTTCATACAGAAGTAAGATAGCAAAAAGTCCCATATCTATTTCTTATAACCACAATAAAGAAAAAAAAGATGCATTTCAGTTAAAGATTATACTAACACTTATCTTACATTATTTTTGCTAATTAGGGACTAGATGAATACACAGATGGTAACCTGTTTGTTTGAAGAAAGATTCTTCAAAGGCCACGGATGAGAATCTTACCTTTTTCTTCTTCTTCTCTCTTTATGCGCTCGGTCTATTAATAGAGCTTTGGTATATTCATGCCAAAAATGACTTTAAGGCTGTTCGCGAAGGCTGGCCTGAATATGATGAGAGTGGAGAATGGCGGTCCAAATACCAAGTAACAAGAAGTTTTTTTTTTTTTTGTTTTCAACTTCGCAACTGCACAAACAGCTATCGATAAGCAGAGCTCTTAGCATTGCAAATTTCAATAATTACTTTTTTGTAAAAAAAAACCCCTTATAGGCCATGAAGCAGGAAGATGAAGACAGGTTGGAACGAAAGCGAGCTTTACTTAGGCAAGCATACTCACAGCATGACAAAGTGAAGCAGGATCGACGTGTCATCATGGACCCAAATCTTCGACTACCAAAAAAGGTGACCAAACCTTCGTTATGGTCAAATACTGCGCCAAAGAAAAAATCGTTGTTTGAGAAGGCGAGATTAGAAGCTAGAAGGATGTAAGACCTCTGCGTAAGAAAAACAAACAAACAAGCTGCGTATTTATTCAAAGACAATAACGGTATTTCAACTTGGTCTTCTCTGAATATATACTCTTAAAAAAAAAAAAAAAAAAAAGCACACAAATGTACAATAGCTCCCCATACCCATCTCCACGGAATCGGCCATCTAGTTCTATCAGCAGCAAGGGAGGCAGTAGCAGTAACAGTGCCAGTAATATCACCAGCTCCCGCCGTATTTTGGCTCCAACTTCAACCCCTGTGACAACCACCCTCGGACCAGTTACTTCACGAAATGATCCTGTACTTATAACACATGGAGCGGCAGTTAATAGCACCTCTTCATCAAATGCGGCAACGGCGCTTGCTCCGGCGTCAACCCGTGGCAAACGTTACTCGTATAAAACACGCCCTGTTGTGTATACATCTTTATCAAAACCACTTGCGCAGACCCAAGACATCAGCGAAGGATTCACAACATCACCTTCATCCATTCGACCTACAACAGCAACAACTTCTGCAAATGCCTTTGCTCACAAGGTCCCGATACCATCTGTTTCTGGTGCAATTGTTGATTTTTTTAAGGAGGTATGGTTCAGATTGGGTAAAAATTCACCTTCAAAAATAATTGACAGCATTTACAGCGTCACGGCCCCTCAGGTCTTTATAAGCAAGTTTCTTCTACTTGTGTAATAATTTGGCCTGTGTTTCTCCACGCTTATTGAAAATAGATCAATCCAACTCATTCTCAGCATATCACCGCCTCAAAGCATCATCATGTGCAAGCAGATTCGCGCTCAAGATCGCCAGCATCGCCTACCTCGGCTGCAGAGCCGCCATCGGAAACTATCCAGATGTTGCGTGAGGATGCAGGCACAGCTTCCCATTACAAGAGATCAACGGAATCTTCGAATAGAAGGCGAGATCGAATACTTGGTAAAAGCTTGAAACTAAAAAAAAAAAAAAAAAAAAAAAAAATGTACATCAAAATTCTGTCGCTGAATTATGGCTTTACACGTATTCTGGATTAAATACAGCTACTGCTACACGTCTGGAAGGCACCAAGGCCAAAAAAGGGCTTGAGGGGCTTGAAGACGATGACAGCGACAACTACAACATTGAGTACAACGATGTCCATAGAAAGGATTTTCCCCATCCTAGAGTCAACCACCATACGCATACGGCTGAGCTCACTGCACCAAAAAAGAAGGACAATGATTCAAAGGCTCCAGTCTCACTCGAGGAAGCGGGCCGACAGTTTTTTAATCAGGTAAGGAAAAAGTAAATGGATATTTTTAACCCGATTTATCTGTCCAACAAGAAAAAAGGTGATGTTCAAAACTCATAAATCCTTTATTTATTTCCCAATATGCAATGGTAGTTGATAGGCAAATCAGGCTGAACGGCTTTCAAAGCTAGCAGCACGCTGCATTTCGCTCAAAAGATAAACACTACATGTACAAATACACGTGCTCACTTCCAATGCTGCCTGTCTTTTTTTTTTTTTTTTTTTTTTTTTGTAACTTTTTGTCTTTTCAATAAGGAAAGATTAAGGGAGAAATGAAGGGAGTATGCCAAGGAATAGCAAAACTCATACTCTAAGGTGCAAGGGAGAGGGTTGCTTCCTCTTTTAGCGTCCTGTTGCTATTATTTTTGCTCTTTCTTCTCGCTCCGTTCGCCAGGAGTGCAAAGTTGAGTGTAGGCAGGCATGGGCCTTGCGACTGTCGCTTTGTCTGATATAGCCAATGAATTGACCGCTAACTTGGTATTTCAGCATCAAATAAAAAAAAAAAATCTTTGAGAGATTCATATAATTACTTGCTCTACTTTACTTAAGTAATTGAGGACTAGTGGTGCCACAAGGAAGTCATTAGCATCTGCTAGAGGGGTCAAATCGATAGATGTTATTATAAATCCATTTTGAATGGTCATATACTATGTTCTTTCCAGTGGCTGGATGCCGCTCTTTTTTCAAAAAGAGATCGTATCGTAATCATAAAGTCCTCATCACAAAAACGAGAGGGAGAGATGCCGAGGTTGTTAAAGAGGCTGAGCTTATCATCCAACCTATGATCCTCCAAAAGTTGAAAGGACTCAGTATAGGGTGGCATGACCTGCGAAAGAAGATTATCGATCTCTTTATCTAAGCTGCTTCATGCCCTAAAAGGCTCGGGTCCCACAAAGTGATACCTAGCATCATAGGCTCTCCGGAAGTGCCTTCCAAATAGTCAAATTGAGTTCGCTCAAGCAAAGCTTGCTTACCATCAGCATGCTATTCTGAGAATCCATCTGCACATCCTTCACCTAGACTTGCGGTATCTATTAATTCACCAAAGTGATATGCTTGCAGCAGCTTCCGTCTGGAGGAAAATATGGACAGGATCAATTGATTATACACAGTCTTGC
Organism: Lobosporangium transversale; assembly: GCF_002105155.1. Classification (NCBI taxonomy): domain Eukaryota; kingdom Fungi; phylum Mortierellomycota; class Mortierellomycetes; order Mortierellales; family Mortierellaceae; genus Lobosporangium; species Lobosporangium transversale. The sequence continues at coordinate 28,865 of NW_019028997.1, read as the reverse complement.
TGAAATCAACCTCAAAGTAACTGTCGTAAACGACTCCACTCAAAGGTTGTTACTAGAGATCTGGACAAGAGGATCATCCCTGTAGTCATTGACTGCCCGGATGCGAATATGCTCTTCGGCGACTCTCCTATAGCGTAGCTCGATCTTCTGCGCAGGATTGATGTGACATACCCTAGAATCGAGGAACTACCATGAACACCAGAATGTAGATCGCATCCGATCGCTGTTATCCGTCATGGATGGAATGCCGCTTAAAGATATTGCGCCGTGACTCGAGGTAATTGTTGGTGTCAATTGCTGAGTATGGCATTTCCTGTCTGTAACATTTTACCAAATGGTTCACGGATGCTCGCGCCTTCATCCGCTCCTTTCCATTTTGCTCTTGTTTGCCAAATTGATTTAATCCAGCTGAAGTCCACACGTCCCTAACAAAACCGGGATATTCTCTCCCATAAATGACGTCTTTACGGCAGGAGCCTCAGCAGTGCCTTGATCGCTGACCACAGAATTTTTGGCGGAAAGTAGACGTGACCAGGAGTCGAAAACAGATCTCTGCCATCTCTAGTCACAAACTGCGTAAGCTACCTGACAAGTATGCTATTCTCTGTGCTTACCGTCGACAAAGGCGCGACGGGGGCCCCAAATCCTGTACTCCAGCATCAGTGAGGAATGTCAGTGGTGTATTTGTAACTCGGCTGATTTTTTATGGTATGTATTTATATGACAATTCAGTTATTTCATACGTTTGGCTGAAGGACTTTCTTCACTTGACGAAATAAACACCAATCCTCTTATTATACGTATTTATTAATGTAAAAATATTGTTTCAACGCACAAAGCGCAAGGAAGATCCAATATCCCTCTAGACGCAGAATATTGAATGCGTAGATGCCATTACATCAGGACAAAAGCATTTTTTCTAACGTGAATATTGGACTTAGTGCAGTCGTGTATATTGTTCAAAGACATTTACATAGGAAGCTACCCGACTGTATCTTTAAGCAGGGAATGAGAAGTGTGTTACTCCTCTCTATCTCCGATTATCACTATTTTTCAGCCTAAATATAGTATTTCTGATGCTAAGAGGAGAGGCAGAGCCAAGGGAAAGCAGTGAGATAACAAAGGGCTTCAGTGTATCCTGAGCAAATGGCATACATTTTCTTATGCATTATCAGTCTAAGTCTTTTTATTTCAAAGAGCACGCGCTAATTAAGGTGCACAGACCATTCTCCAAAATGAATTTTAAATTGTTTATTGAGGAAATGGACAATGCAAATGAAAGAATAAAAGTTTTTTTTTTTTTTTTTTTTTTTTTTTAAAAGGGTCGTTCAATGACACCACGTACGGCGTTGAACCGGTATCCTCCTGACGCAAAGAGCTTACTTGTTAGGAACGGCTGGATATCATGGATCTCCAGAGATGTCGCCCGATCCTTTAGTTCTACCAACTCAATTGTAACCAATCGAATATCACTACGTGGATTCTTGATCTGCAGGAATCGCAGATGTTCCTTTAAAATATCGTTCAAGATTGAGAACAGCAACTCGTTGCTATCCTTGGCGAATGTCAGGTATTTATTGAATGCCCTCTTCAAATTGCGCATCACAGAGAACTTTTGTGCACTGAAGAATGATTCTAACATGACTCGGATCGCCATGTCAATATCGTCTGAACGAGCATATTCCCGCAGATGCATCTTTGCATGCGCTTCCGACATACGGATCATCGATTCCAAATGACGAACTGTGATTGGGATGGAGCCTCCAGCCAATGACTCTCGACGAAGGTCTGCATACAGACGAGCAATCTTGTCCTGGTCCATTTGGTGAATTTTAGGTTGAATTTTATCCCGAGCATACATAATATATTTGCGCAACATGTCCTGTGGGATAATCTATCAAAATCAAGACAGCAAGACAGGACAGAGCAAAAATTAAATTTTGTCGTTCTTAATCCAGATAGCATTGATGAAACAACTCATGAGGAGCACATACTGAACAATCATTTCAAAAATCACACTTACATCATCATCAGCCTGCTGTGTCATACTAAGCTGATCTTGTTCAGGTGAGAATTGAGGATGACTTCGAAGATGTGAATTGAGAACAAAGTTGGCCAGACGTTCATCCACAGTAGGATCAACAGTATCCTTGACAACACAAAGAACGTCGAAACGCGACAAGATGGGTTCCGTCAATTCAACATTCTCCGAGAATGTTACTGCTGGATTGTAGCGACCACGGATTGGATTAGCAGCTGCCAAGATAGAGCAGCGGGCTTGCAGTGTTGTAACAATACCAGCCTTAGAAATTGAAATACTCTGTTGCTCCATGGCTTCGTGGATACTAGTACGATCAGCATCGTTCATTTTATCAAACTCATCGATCAAACACACACCCTTGTCCGCAAGCACCAATGCGCCTCCCTCCAATGTCCACTCACGCGTAATTGGATCCTTTCTGACTGAAGCTGTTAAACCGACAGCAGAGGCTCCCTGGCCTGTCGTGAAAACGGCCCTGTGTGCAGTCTTCTCCACGTATTTCAAGAACTGAGATTTCGCTGTTCCTGGATCTCCTAGCATTAAGACATTGATATCTCCGCGAAGGCGATGTTTTCCTTGAGGATCCTTGGGTACACCACCAAACAATGATAAAGCAATAGCTGTTTTGATGTCTTCGTGGCCATAAATCGAAGGCGCAATACTTTTGATGATCTATTGATAATAAATAAGTATTAGCCTTATATATCTTAAGATCCCGCATCGTAGGTCATACCAAATTTGAAGTAAACCAAGGGCCTGCATTGATCAAAATATATTACCCTCTTCCCAATATTCTCCTCCTTTCCGAGACGAAGAATCTCTTTACGATCTTCCTCTGTCAATTTAAAGCTGGCGAAGACATCTTGCTTCTTGTTTATATAGTTGGCTTCCAGAATTGTAGCGAAGACAGGAAATCCGTTTGCTGCGTTGAGTGCCACATCAAAGTTATTCCTGTAAATGCCCGTAATTTCCTAAAAAGATACAGAGCATCTGTTGTATCATTGCAACTCGGGTGTAATGAGCAGATCTGACTCACGAGCCATCATACGAAACAAATGACTTACTACTTCTTCTCCTGGTTTAGCGCTATCAATGAGATCCCAGAGAAGGATGACCTCACGATGGCGAGGTAGACGACCTGCGGGGACTGTGCCTGGGGACTCCTGGAGGGTCATTTTTTGATAATTACGATAAATGGTCTGTTCAGAGTTGACTGTAAACGGCCCTTTTGAGGGACAGGAGGTGCAGCTGCCAATTGAAATTTCTGTCTGAGAATCCTGATAAAATGGCCCAAGAAGAGCCCCACATTTGACACAGTCATACTTTACGTATTTCAGTTGAGGAAAGACGCCCGTCCTCCGTGTGACAACTCCTGTAACCTGCACTAAACAGTTTAAGTTTGCTTGACTATTATTGTAGTTCAAAATTAGATAAAAGATTAATAACTTCTAATGCAACCGATGTAGACATGCATGGATTTGCAACATAAGTGCTTAAAGAAAATAAACCAAAGGAAAATATAAAAAAATACCGAAGATCACGAAGGGTGGAGACAATAGGAAGTTCTGTGATACGGACATGAATCTCTGAGTGAATTCGTCCATAGTCTGGATACTCCATCTGTACGACTTCAAAGGCAATAGCATCAAACATTTTCAAAATTTCTTGAGGAGCGTTGACAACAAAGTAAGCAAGAGTTGGCTTGGCATCTGATAGGTGACGATAGCTGACTTCTAAGCTCTCCTTGTTCGCCTCTCCGAGTGCTCTGATCAACGGGCCGTATACAGATTCTCCATTCGCATCGACATACTCCAATAAAAACCTCCTGAACTCTGACATGATGGTGCGGCGGGTTAATTCCTTTGTAACCCATTCTGAAATTGATAAGCCCTTATGATCGCTCAGTTGCTCAGGCCCCAAGATGACGTTAGACTTTTTTTTTTTTTTTTTTTTTTTTTTTTTAGAAAGAGTCAAAAGGTTAGTGGTTGCCGCTAAATTTTGACGACATGGCGTGCTCCAATCAAAGACCTCTAATCCCTTATACGCACCATATCATCCAAATCATCTTCCATTAAATCTTGCTCATAAACGCGCCTCCTACGGTGGGTGACGTTCAATAGATCCGTATCATCTATAATTGTTATGAGGAAGAAGGAAAAGTGTTAACCACAGTAGCTTGAGCCAGCATCTTCAAAAGGTTAAGCTTAATCCGAAAAACGTCATGCAATCCAAGATCATACCATCCAAAAATGCCTCAGGGATCCTTCCGAGGGCTCTAGCACGCTCGGCATCTCGTCTCGCCAAAAGCGCCTCTACTTCCGCACGCTGTCTAGGGTCCATGTGCTCAAATTCTTCATCGTCAATGTCATTAGGATCGTACGCATCGAGCTTCACATTCTGAACATAATCACTATACAGCAACAAGTATAAGATGATAAATAAAAAGAGTATGTTAACGAACTTAAACATTCCCATCCTTCTCCTCTTTTTTATTTTTTATTTTTTATTTTTTATTTTTACATCTGGTCATGTCGATTGCTCCGGTATTGTTGTATCGCCTTACTTTTCCATGTCAGACCCAAAAAGGTCTTCTCCTTCTCCCTCCAGGTCCTCATTCTCGAGGTCAGAAATCATCTCGTCTTCAAGTACGCCGTTGTCCTCCAAGTCAGAGGAAGGTAATGGAGGCGATGAGCCGAGGATGGGTGAACTCGCTGGATTCCTCGAAGGCGTAGTGACATCATTGTCATCTCGCTGGCGCTTGCGATCAGCCTATTAAAGAAAAAAAAAAATTAAAAAACTTATCCACGAGATCTATTTTTTATTTTTGTTATAGACATGAATGCTTTACCATGAAGATTCTAGTTCCTTGCTGAGAAGAGTAATTGAAGAAGAGAGGGACAAAAAAAAATAGTGTACCTGAAACTTTTTTTTATTACTCTCTCGCGGCTTCCACATTAAGTAAATTAAAGTGGCTTGACTTTGTGTTTGTCTCACAACAAAAGACGCGTCTCTCACGCACATGTCTTGGTTGGCGAAGCTTTTTTTATTTTTATTGTTTTTTTGCCCTTGCCTAAAAATGATAGATTACTCTCTTCTACCTTCACTTCTTTCTTCCCAAAAAAAAAAAAAAAAAAAAAAAAAAAAATAGATGAATCAACCAGCTTATCTACTTACTAACAGGTCTTATCAGCATTGATGTATTAGTTCCAAAATCTACGACGGTCCCAAGAAATTCGGTTATGGCAAAAAAGTCATTGTCTACTTTTACTCCTCAGAAATTCAATACTCCTTGTCCATTTCCTCCAGTTACAGAGCCCCCTCTAAAGGAGGTAAAATGTGGTAGCACACCAAGACTTCCAAAAAAGGTCCTGTCTTTCAAAAATACTTGAAGGATTCTATGGTCGAGTAGGCCTCTGTCATTGACGTTTATCACCAGAGATTCATTCAGTCTTTTGACTTTATTAAGAGGTGAACAGATAAGCCCTTACTACCAATGCTGTATTTTTCCATCTTAAAATATTTTACATTTAAAGTAGCTTGAAATGGACAGCTTTGTGACAACCTTGCGGTACACACAAAAGATGTCAACTTCACTAACATTCACAAGATCGCTTTTATATATTAATGAAGAGGCGACCTTCTGATTGTCCTTATCATAGCCTTCCAACTACTAAACAACTCAGTCCCATCCAATCTGTGCCCTTGCTCCACTTTTCTGTAAAAAAAGTCCTTCGTCTCCAATTATTGCATGTATGATTCTGAGTACTAGTTCTTCATCATCATCGAGTATGAGACGAGATTGCTTATGAGAGTTCTGGGATCTAACCTGTTGCTTGCTTGCGAGATGAGAGTGGCAGTAGAGGAAGAGGACAAAAGTAATAACTATAATTATAATCATCGTGGCGCAAAAGAAAATAAGCGAATAAGACATAGCAACCTCGCGTAAAAATCCTTAATATCAATCCACTGATAGATACGTTTACTTTTTTAAACGTTTGTTTACCTTTCAAGTATATTTATCTCACTGTTCAAAGTCTACAATAAATACTGTAGTGACCTATTTTATTTTTTTCTTCTACAAGTTGAAATCTTGGGAATCTTCCATCTTGATATCAGAAAGAGCGAATGTGAGCCCAGTTTCACGTCGTAAAGGTGGTTGCGCATAGCTTCCTTGACTTGACTCTAAATCAGACATGAACGAAGTGTCTGTGCCCAAGGAAGGCATAACTGGTTCTTGAGACTCATGCTTAATATGTTCACCTTCTGATCGATCGTCCATTGCATCAAGTTTCATCATTCCTTCAACGCTGTTCACAGATATAGGTGTTGCTTCTGCTGATGTTGTTGCTACTGCTGCCGCTGTTACTGTTGATGATGATAATGATGTTGAGGTTGGCTCGGATAGATGGATATCATTATGATCGCTAAGATCTTGTTTTATCAACGTTGATTCAATGGGATTATCATGCTGGAATACTTGCCATGATAGATATGTCTTTAGCTGAGCTCTGTGCATGTAATTGGTAGACGTGTGTATTCGAACATGAAAACAAATGACATCAATTAGTAGCCCACGGCTACAAAGCTTTCAAGCCAAGTTTTATCACGACAATTCTAAAGAGAGGACAGAGAGCAAAAGTCTTTTTTTTTTTGTCAATACTCATCCTTACTTCTTCCTCTCCAAGATTTTCATTTCCTCTGCCAGGATCTTCTCTTGCTCGTCCGGAGACAAGTCTGCACCTGGAAGATGGTCTAGAATATTTTGACATTTTTTAAAACTGGTCTTCAAATTGGATGAGAGTCTTCCAATCTCTTGAGCATCTTCTCCGGCCTCGATCTTCTGCAAGATAGTGAGCACCTGTGATAAGAATGAAAAATCTGAGGGTTGAAATCTTTGTTCTGCCTCCTGTCCATCACTCATTATAGTCTGAGAGGTCAGTGTTGACATTGCCGAAATGATGGGATGGTTGACTGCAATAACACAGATGTATAATCAATATTTTTGTTACATGAATAATGTTCAATAGTAGATATAATCACGTGTTTTACCATATTCTTATAACAATTCCGACTCTTGAACCAACCCTCCTTTTCTGTCAAACAGCTTATCAAAATGGCACTTACATTGCGATCGCTGTCTGCAGCAAGGCAAACCCTCAAGAAGATCAGGAGCATTGATCTGTGCATGGTTTGTCCACTGCTTTTTTTGAATCTGAAGTTTGTCAGAACTTAAGATTATTGAGACGTTTCAAAAATAAAATTTCATTTTCATAAATACAAAAACTTCCATACTTTTTTAGTTCCGAAATGCTCGTTATTTGACTACGACTACCGAAGCCAAGCACCGAAGTTTCAATAACAAGGAGAATAAGGAAAGCAAGGGAAAGAAAAACAAGTCTATCATTTTTAGTGGTATTCAACCTACAGGTCAGCCTCACTTGGGCAATTATCTCGGCGCGATTTCAAATTGGGTCAAACTTCAGGAACAAGCACATCATGCGAACGAAACCTTACTCTTCAGTGTCGTGGATCTTCATGCTCTCACCATGCCTCAGGATCCAAAGAAACTTAGAAAGGAGCGAAGAGAAATGGCTATCACATTGTTGGCCTGTGGTATCGACCCTAAGAAATGCATCCTATTTGAGCAATCCAAGGTAGTTTTTTTTTATTTTATTTTATTTTTTTTTTTTCGAACCCCCAATTAATTATTATTATCATTACTACTATCATGAGCAATAGGTTCCAGCACACACAGCTTTAACATGGATCTTAAATTGCATGACTCCTGTCGGTTGGCTCGCGCGAATGACACAGTGGAAGGTAAATAAAGGCTTTTTATTATTATCATTATCCCAAATCATACGGTGTTGATGAAATCAAGACAAAGCTCCATCTAATTCTAATTAAATTACCTCATACCTTCGATCATAACACCATCATCAATTAACACAATATTTTCAGTCAAAACTTGGAATCCACAGAGGTTCACAAAGTTTGGAAGATGTCAGTGCTACAGAGGGATTACAGCTCGGACTCTTTGCATATCCAGTCCTCATGGCAGCCGACGTTTTACTCTACAGGTAATAAAAAAAAAAAAAAAAAAAAAAAAAAAAAGCCTTCTAGTTCCTTTATAAATATCTTTTTTTTTTTTTTTTTTTTTTTTTTGGGATTTAGAGCCGACAAAATCCCAGTGGGAGAAGATCAAGTCCAGCATCTGGAGCTTGCCCGCGATATTGCTCAAATCTTCAATAAGAATGTGAAGAACGATTTTTTCCCCCTTCCAAGACCAGTAATCAGTATGTTTTTTTTTTTTTTAAAAAAAAAAAAAAAAAAAAAAGCTCTCACTTAGATCTAATATCTCCCCCTTGGGGACTCTATAACAATTGATTAGCCGAGACTAAAAGAATCATGTCTTTACGAGACCCCACAAAGAAAATGTCCAAATCAGATTCATCCAGCCAGAGTCGTATTCACCTGGTTGATTCACCAGCTGAAATTTCTTCAAAAATCAAGCGTGCTGTCACGGATTCGACCCGTGGTATCTCCTACGACCGACTCAGACGGCCTGCAGTTGCCAATCTGATCGAGATCTATGCTACTATGAAACATATTAGTATTGAAGATGTTGTTCAGGAGCATGCAGAGTCCACCACGGCTGTTTTCAAAGAAGCCCTTGCAGATGTGATCATCTCTTCTCTCAAGCCTATTCAGGAGGAAATAGCTCTTTTAGAAAAAGATGATGGGTATATCCAGTCTGTGCTTGACCAAGGAGCCGAACGGGCTTCTGAAATTGCTCAAGCTAATCTCAGTGAGATTCAGAGGCTGGTTGGACTTCTTTAGAATTTTTTTTATATATACTTCGAATTGAACCGCACATTGCATTTGTCATTAATAAACATTGCATCTCTAATTTTATCCATTCCTATTTTGTTAAACGACAAGATATATATAATTGATGTATCTTGCAAGGCAAAGGCCAGGGCTACTGAGCATGTCAGAGTGCTGCTGCAATGCTCTAGCATTGATTGTCAGCCTCTATTATGGAAGAAGAAGGAGGAAAAGACAAGGTAGCATAGGATCGTAGGTTAGGTAGAGCGCTACCCCGAGAAAGCGTATCACTGACCTAACTTAAAGTCTTCCAAAGAAATCTATAACAAATTGTTATTTAGTATCAATGATCTCTCGTCGCCAATTTAAGTTGCATTTTAAAGTACATTGGGTTAAGAGTCGCATGCATACATGGCATTTTTACTTCTGTAAAGCCTTGCCTTGACTAAAATGAGAAAGAAAGAAAAAAAAATTATTAAGCAGTAAAGGATCTCTGATGAGTAAAAAAATCAACCCGGCGGATCCGCAGCCAGTAATCAAACAATTAATTGGAATGGAGCCTCAACCCCAAATGCTTTCAAGTCATATACAAAGTATGGAGACTGCACAAGATCGACTCATTTGCCTCCCACAAGGATACTCAGCTTCCGATATACATGTCGTGGAAGTACGATCCGTCTGTTCTAGCGCAGAACGTGTTACTGCAACCATGGAAGAGTCTGGGCACACTATATATATGCCCATCATGGAATTTGATTTCCCAAATCCTGGACCGTCTAAAGAAAGAGCGTCTCAAGGCCACAGTGATCACGCTCAATTGGACAGGAGCGATATAGTATCGGACTATCCGAGCGGTGGGCACACCATGCCACTCGCTCTAACACGAGCAGAAGTGGGCTCATCCCTGCCACGGGACCCAAGGGCCCTGAACAAGAGCCTAGCATGGTGCTTGCTGGCCAAGAATATCGACGGCGCCAAGGCCTCTTGGAGCAAGGTCTCAACGATAACGCCGTGAAAGCAGTACTCGACTCGGCCTCAGAGACTATAAAGAGCCGAAGATATAACGATATCCAGAAAGGATTCACCAGTTGGTACGTTAACCCGCTAAGGCCAATCCAACAGCGATCACCAACTATTCTGCCTGGGGCAAACGGGCTAAAGGATTGTCGCCCCAGACGATCTTATTGTATCGAGCACATCTCAAAGGTCAATACCCAGGTTCAAAAGTACTCGAAGACGACCATGTATTCTATAAGTTTTTCAAGGTCCTTAAGGCCTATCAAGTTTGTCCTGCCAAAGATATAGAGATCAACATTGCGCCGGCTCTCGACCACTTCCGAGCTCTAGGTGACAACAGCACCATTTCACCTATGGACTTGACCAAAAAGTTAGGTATTAGGCATGTGTTTATTTGTTCGACCTAGCGATATCGAATGTATCGGCCTCGCGCTGCAAAGGAACTAGACAAAGGATACACGCCTACGTTGTAAGACCGAAACAGACAAGGCAAGGAGCCCACCAAGGAATATCCTCTCTCCTTTCAATCCAAACACTCGACCTACTATTATGTACCTACGGATGCTGAGTGAATAAGTAGCCACATCAAGAGAGTCATGCCTCTTGCATCCTTACCTCCACAAACTTGCATTCCTAAGGCGCATGCCGCTGGTTCCATGTTGGCAGGCCTCAAAGGTTCCGGCCTGGACAAGATTGTCATGCAAGGCAGATGGGCCACACAAGAGGTTTACAAGAATTTCTACTGATTGTCAAGTAGAACCAAGAACAATTTTACAACAACCACTCTTAGCTGATCTTTGCAGTCACAGGAAAGGGTCGCTGGACGATGAAGGATAATAGACAGCGAAGGCGACAAATAAAGTCTTACGCCCATTATCCGTACCAGTGTCCCTTTCCTGTCCCACCCACGGTCACCCATATTTGTGTTTGTCTTTGCTTTCGAAAAAGAAAGGTGCAGGACAAGATTACGAGATTGCAATAAAAAAATACATTGTTCTTTATTAGGTCAAATCTTTTGTCTACCCATTGGAAGGATATCTCTTGACTTCCTGTCACTTAAGCTGCCTAAAATAATTAGCGCGTGCAAGGATACCGCTTTCAGCGGGAGAGGACTACCAACAAGAAAATCCAAGTCATGGACAATGTAAAGGAGATACTGTTCTCTCTTTTCCATCAGCCCTCCATTCTACTTTACCCAACGCCTCTCTTTGCATTGATGAAACCACTAAAAGAAGGCGACGACGGTTTAAGAAAAGAAGGCTCAAGGATTGATGTATTAATATGATGCTTCTTTATTGTGTGGAATATTAAGTGGCGGTTTGCGAATGATGAGACGCAAATGTAATAAATGGGTATGTATGGGGAGAAGGTTAGGATGTAATATTATCTATAGAATCTGTTTGGCCATCTCAAAGAAGCTTCAAATGTTTAGAGCTGTCTTGTATCTCTATTCTCTCGCTCTCTTCTCCCAATCTCACCTCTGTAACTCTTTCCTCTGACTCGTTATCATCACCTTCGATCATTGTCTTTTCCTGTGACTCTAGAGGCTGTGTCGAGCTGACACTGATAATAGGAACCCCCTGAGATGCGCTGTGGGACGGTGTCTGCAAAGATTGTGCAATGCTCGAAGGCTGAAGCGCTGAATTAGTTGACAAAGGCGGTGATGATGGCGCAAATGATGAAATAAGTAACTCTTCTGCACAACTGGCTCCACTACCACCCGCAATTGCAGCTTCTCCGATACCTGTGTTTCTGCTGTCATCAAGTGCTCCTAGCTTCTCAACAGACAGTGCTTGCTGAAAGATCACACTCTTGGACCGTCTTTCCTTAGCAGTAGCCATGCTTGCCAAGCCTGGGATTAAAGGTTTCAGTCCATATAGCTGCGCTTTTTCAGACTCATTCATGGAAACTGCTTGTTCGGAAGCGACGCATGAGTGAAATAAAAGATCGCCTCCTCCCAGACCAGAAGGAGGAGGATTGACTGGAGACGGTGCAAGATAAAGTTGATCCTGGATTGTAATGGAAGGTGTTCTACGTGGCAGTACAGCCAAATTTGGGATGCTGAGCCTTGCTTGATGATTCTGCTGTACGAGGGATGGCTTGGTCCCAGCTTTGGTAGTGTTGGTCCCTACACCAACGCCCATACCAATGTCGGTACCAGTATCAATACCATCGCTTGTCCTTCGCACATGCATTGTATCTGATTCGGACAAAGATCCAATTTTTTGGAGGCTAGTTTTTTCTTCTAGAGTGGAGGAGTTATCCCCAGGCGTCCCTCCTCCTGCTGGAATAGAAGACATTTGCGACTGCTGCAATGATGGCTGTTGCTGCGAAGATGGGAGTGCAGACCCAACTGAGAACATGGAAGGAAAGCAAGCCAGAACAATACGAATTTCTTCTTCAATATTCTGCGTAAACACCTTGGACCTAGAATGATGAGCTGCCATCCTACAGTCTTCCTGTTCGTCGGATGAAGTGCCATTATTCTTATCTACTGGGTTGTATTCTCCTTTGGTAATGCTCATACCGTCATCTGTCGTCCGACTATCTAGACGTTGAATGGGGCTAAAAGAAAAAGATCGGGAGCGTGAGTGTGAATGTAAATTGGCAGTCAAAGGCCCTCTTCGATGATCTTGCGGGCCAGGGGATATTGCTTGTAGAGGAACAGATGCCTGAGTCTGTGGTAAAGGTGAAGTGGCAGTTGTGGATGGTGCTGTAATGACGCTTGGCTTCAGGATGCCACGGTCCTTCTTCGGTGGAAGCGGGGCAGATAAACTGGATGTGTTTGATATCACTGGCAACAAAGGTGTCACTCTATCAGCACTTCCTGAAGCTTCCCTCGGATTGACTACTGGCGCTAACTCATTTGGAGTACTCAGGACAAAACTGAAATCTTGGGATTCGTCTTCATTGCTGGCATGAGAGGAGCTCTTTTTGATTGGGGTTTCTACATTTGCATCGTTTGAGGTGCCTGTCAGCTTGGGTTTGCTCCCCATGTCAGATGTAGAAAGGCCCGGCACAGCAAGTGTCATAGACACCTGTGGAGAGAATTTCCCCTGGACAGGAAAATTTGCTAGGTGCAGTGATGAGGATCCAGATTGAGGCGCCTTGAGGGCTGCTTCTCGAGCTAAGAACATAGATCCGAATCCGGGGCTAGATGGCTGTCTTTCATACTTGCCAGGAAGCAAAAAGTGAGAATCATTATGGCTATGATTAGGGTCTAAAGTTGGAAATTGAAATGGCTCCCGTCGATCACTACGAGCCATTGATGGCGAGAGACCAGATGTAGGCGTTGCTATTGGTCGCTTTCCTGGGTACATCGGAATGCCAAACTCTGATATTGAAGTCGCCCTACCCGTAGTTTTTGCCAACATTGCCCGAACATTCTCCATAGACTTTTTTGCACGCTCAGTCAACACCTTAGGAAGAGTTTGCTCCGATTTTTGGTTCTCAGGCTCTGTGCGATAATGCCTAGGACTGCGAGCATGATGGATGGCAATCCGTGGGGCAAGTGTAGAGTTCTGTCCATCTCCAGAGCTAGTTTCTGGTATCGATATAGAGCCTCTTTGTCGCTGATGATCGATTGGATAAATGTGAGGCGATATTGGCCCCTTCATACCCTGGTTTGGCTTCTCAAGCACTGTTAGCGCATTCATTGACTGATTTGGCTTACTCCAACTCCTCCATTGCTTTCGGCGGTCTAATTTCTGCTGATATCTGATAGCTGCAAGATCTTGAGGATTTGGTGTCTCATCTATCTTATTATCGTTCCTCGTATGGAGAGGAGACGTCTTTGAGGAGGAACTGGGCCCCACAACAGACTGTTGGCCAGAGGGAAGTGCGACTGGAGATGGCCAATAAAATGCAGGAGAGTTCGGACCAGAGCTATTGGCAGATCGACTAGGATAGGAGGAGAACTGAGATTGCGGTGAATGATCCTGAAGGCGAAGTTGATCCAGCAGGAAGGGTCGCATCATGATCAATAGAGGGAGCTGGTTAAATACAATAGTCTCTGCAAAGGACCATAGCATGAAGCCGAGGGCTGTGGTCGGTATGTTTTCTTTAGGATTTGCTTCTGGCCATGGAGTTATCTCACTTGTAGAGCGAAAGAGTCCTCCTGTGAGCGGAGAGTGGCCCCCTAGTCTAAAATCAGATGTTCGTGGCGCGTCTACTCGCGGACTCGCAGGAAATGAGGTCAAAGGCTTAGGAGAGGAAGGGATAGATCCGCTAAAAGTACTTTGGCGAGCATGCTTGACCATCCGTACCTCTCCAGAAAATGAGCTTGAACTGAGTACGCTAGTCGAAAAGTACTTCTTGACGAAATTAAAGATGTCTATCCAGCAGCCGGGGTGATATGTCAAATATCGTTCACCCCGAACCATGATAATCCTCAGGGCGATGAAATCGATTATTAGACCTGGAGATGCATTTATTAACGGGTCAGGCCGTTGCTGCTGCGGTTGCTGTGTCAATGAATGGTCATCCTCTATGGTGTCTTCCTTGTGGGGCACAGAGCCCATTTTTGACTGGCAGGGTGTCTGTGGTTTGGGCACAGGGAATGCCGACATAGGCATGAATGGCTGTGGAGACTGCTTTTGTGGTGATAAAACTCCAGCAGCCTCAAAAGATGTTAATTTCCTGTTGGCGCGCGCAACGTTGAAGACTGGAGCAAGCAATCCCGCTGTCCGCGATGACCTTCTTAGTGTCGGATCATACTCAGCGGCTTTTACAGTTAGACCAAGCATCCTTAGCCAAAACTGCATTTCCAGGATGTCTAAATTATTAGAATGGGATCTCGTCTTAAAGCGCAAACACATCGGGACAATGATATAGGCCATTAATCGGGGTGTTGGCACTATATGTTCCAATTCAGAAATCGTATCGGTATCCGCATGATTGATCATGGCTAAGATAAGATCTACGAGGCCATTGCAGAACTTCGCCTGCGAGATATGCACAGAGTCCACCACCCATTCACTTCTGGCTGCCAGGGCTAGTCCAATGTTAATCACACGTTCACGGAGTAGAAAAGCCAACTCAGGGGATGCTCGGAGATACGGTCTCTCATTCTCTGCAATAAGCAACAGACCCTCTAGAAGCCCGGAAAAGTCAACTGATTTGTAATGCGTCCTAAGAGCGTTTGAAAACTGAACTATCAAATACAGCACCGCGCGACAACTCTGCTGAAGATCTTGGACTGGTATGATCACGCTCTTAATATAATCCTTAATCCACTCTGTGGTGCAGGGGATTTTGAGAGTAATATAATCCTTGATGATCGAGCGGATGATGGCAGCCATTTGCTGATGCTGATTATCTGCAAGTTGCCCACCTTTATCACAGAATATCTGGATGAGACACACAAACTCATGCTTGATTGCAACTCGGTCGTTTTGTGCCCAGGTCTTGCCCTTGATAGCCTGGGTTTTTGACGATGGACTGGGGGAAAGAGAAAATCTGCTCAAGCCGCACTTGGCATCACCTAAATCTTGACTTTGCCTTGGAGCAACAGTCGGTAGGATAATTCCTGATGGGATAAGAGGCCTGGAAGATCTTGAAAACTTTGCAAACACTTCAACTAGACTATCAAGCCCGCCAGTCATTAATTGAGGTTTCCTTTCAAGGAAGTATGGTAGAATATCACCAAGGATCCGAACAAACTGCTCGGACCGAACAGAGCCAGGATCAAAAGCAATAATCGCCAGAAATAGCTTTATCGAGTCTGAGATGGGAAACTCTCGCTTGTACAATAGACTACTGTTCTGAAGCAACTTTGAGTTCTTTGGGATGAAGGACGAAATCCAATCTGGGATCTCAAGTTGCGGACCGCCATATTTTGAGCTTTCGTGGAACGGTTCCGAAAGCGACTGCACCCCAAGGCCCTTTGAATAGTACGTGGTTCTCGGCCGGTCTAGGGCCTCCAGGAAGGTGATTAATGACCTAAGCATAATACCGGATTGTCCTTTAGTCATTTTGCGTAGCATCAGAGGGACAATTGCTCCAAGGCTTTGTAGAACAAATGCTTCTTGATGGAGCTGATAAAATCGATAAAATGCTGCGTCGATTGTGTCCCGTACCATAGGTATTGGTTCTGAGTCACAATAAATCTTGAACAAGGCAGGGAAAAACAGCTTATATCCATTCTTCGAGGCAAAGAACCGTCTTAAGCGAGTCACTGCAGTCACATACACATCTAGTGCCTGGCCCACAATCCCAAGATCTTTGCCATGGTCCAATAGAATTACATTGACTCCGTTGAAAATGTTCATGAGCTCCAATCGTTCAGAACTATTCTTTTCCATGCGCTGGATTAAGTTGAGGACAAAACAGAGCCAGGCTCGGGCACGAAGGGCTGATAGATTACAAAGATATCGATCTCCATGTGACGTATGTTTTATAACGTATGTACTTTCACTAGTAGCATCTGGAATATATTGATTGTCCTCGAGCTTGTGTCCTACAGGCCCTTGTGGTGTAATGAGTCGTGGCATTTTATTGAATCGGCCAATATTGTTCTTTATATCCTGAATTTCAGTCGGGAAACGAACAAGGAAGCTTGTCATGAATTGAATTTGATTGATATTGATGACCGCCATTTGAAAAAGCTGATAAGGTATGCATAGCCGTGGCAGAATATTGTTGGGATTAGAGAGTTGGTGCGGAAACATACTTTCAGGAAGGATATTGGATCGAAACCAAAAGCGTCCCATATTAGAAAAGAAGATGTCAACTTTGCTTCGCTTGAAATCCTTGTAGACGATATCGTTGGTAGAAGAGACAACATCGGCTAGCAACGGGAGCATCACAAGCATTATTTCCATACCGCGTGGCTTGGAACTCCTTTGATACCACTTCATTATTCCGAGGATGTGGTTGAAAATCGCAAACGCAAAGCCTGGAGGTAATTTTGAGCAGGCACTCAATAATAAATGAACTCGATGGATTAAATCTTTCAATCGATCCGGCCTTGCCCGCACAATTTCTGCAAAAAGCCATCGGACAAATAATACAGGCTCATTTCGGATGTAACTGGACAAAAACCTGATGGATGCAGAACGGACGCCAACCATTTCATCGTCTAGGAGATCGACGGTCATAATATTGAGTAAATTGAGGACTGGGATCATGACCGTCGCGTGTCTGTCCTTGGGAAGCACAGTGAATGTCCGTCCAAAGTTTGATTTGGATTCGGAGTCTTCATCCAGGTACCCCGTCCACAGAAGCATTAAAGGCGTTTGTACACGCTGCATCATCTCACGTTCGACTCGACCTTTTTCGCCCCATCCAAGTTCTTCAAATTGGATTCGGATATCGATAGGGAAGTTGCCGACACTCTTCAGTTCTGTAAGCCAACGTGGCTCATCCATCGTGTAACGATTGCTCCCGATCTCTGAACTCATGAATGGAACCTGGATATTAGCAGTTTGAAATGGACCTCGAGCAGACGGATCGATAACGAATGGTTGCATTAGCAATTCGTTTCGATAATCAAAAATGCCACTCAACCTTTCGACAGCTGATAGTCTTCTAAATGGGTTCTCACTATTAACAGTTTAAAAAAGAAAAGTCGAATGATCGTTAATAAGATCCGTTAAAAGAGAGCATAGTTTTTCTGGCTTGCAGGTAAATCTACCATGTCCATATAAACTTACTTTATAAGGTCGCGCGAGATAAGGGTATAAATGGTTTTAGGCGCTATGTCAGCACATTTTACAAACAGAAATACAGCGGATGCTGCCGCCTTTGGGCGAGACTCAAGGCAATAAGTATCCCATAGTGGCTCAACCAGCTGTAGATATTCGTTGACATGAATGACTGAATGAACTGTAACCAAAAGTTTCAAGGTAGCCACAGCCTCATCCATTTTGATATCTGACATCCGTTTAAGTCTCTTTGGATGAGAGTACGCCGCCTTCAGCTCAGTATGTCTTTCCATGGCTGCGGTAAAGTCCATCAATGGACTATGGTCTGTAGGTATCCTGCTTTTCCTGAAATTGGCGCCACTGATACGGGCTGAGCATCGGTCATTGCGCTAAAAGCCATAAAGTATGGAAGGATTATCGTTTAATTAATTTTGTGGATACAGATATGGTATTATGGACAAGGCTTAAGGTAGTGCCTGTTACTCTTTTTTTTCTATACCTCGCCTACTATGCTGTCAACGCTGCTATAGATGTGCTTGATGCGGAGACGCATCGTTTCTGAGATCCCAAGTGAGCCACTCTCCGAGTTCCCGGCGCCATGAACATTGTAGTTGATAGCCCAATCCAATACGCGAGGTAACCAGCCGGGTCTATCAGCAACAGTAATTTTGATCAGTTATGTGATAGGATGTGCAAATGGGTTAATAAAACAAAATTCATCCGAACAAGTCATAAGAACATACCTGTGAATCGTTTTACATAGCATACGGATTTCATAAAATATTAGGCAGAGCATCACCCGCATGGGTCTCGGTACCAATATTTTCTTTTCCTGAAGGTCAACGATTAAATTAAATATAGATTATTAAAGTCATAATTATTTTTGATGGTTTTCTTTTCTCTACTCCATGGATAAAAGCACAAGGGATAGAAGTAATTACTTTTGATACAAGGTACATGCCCAATTTCCTCTCAAGGTCAATCAGAAACATCTTGCCAATCTCCACTTGATGTTTATCTCCACTACGGGCCAGCTTCTTAATTGCATAGATGAATTCCAAGACAATAATACACTGACCAACAGTGCAGGACCCCCATTTCATCATTTGATTTTGTGAGTCAATTTTCGGCCGTTCATGCCCTACGTCCGTCATGGCAATCACGCATATCATATCTGCATCTCTTAAAAAGAGGTCCACTAAATTCATATGCATTTCCAGGCAAGAAAGAACACAAAGGTATTCTGTAACAAATTGGGTTGAATCCGAGGCTACACACGCGATCATCGGTTTGTAGAACGTAGGCCTGTGCAATACTGAAAGTTGAAGTAACAACTTTGACAACCTTTCATTTGGTTCTGGCTGATGGAAAACAAGTTTCTATTTTTTTTTTTTTTTTTTTTTTGTTGGTCGATTCGTGCATATTTCAAGGTTAGCGCAGAGGATCCCATGGATGACGAACAAAAAGTGATTACCCCAAATACACTTACATTAAAAAATGTACTGAGAGTTGCTATCAGTATTAGATTGCCTCTTGCGATGCCGGACCCAATAATTGCTCGATAATACAAATTCGTAAGACGTCGAAAGGAAACGTTTTTAACCTGAATGAACGAGGGAATGCACCAAGGTTAATGACAGTGATATTCAACTTCAATGAGCGCTCAAACAACTACAGGCAGAGAGCGTCTTTACTTCTATTTTGAGTTGTTCGATGATTGCATCTTGGTATCCACTGGCCCACAGATCGTCAAAGTATGCCCTTGCATGTTGCAAAACTAGGTTTGCTTGTTCATCAGAAAGGAGATCGAGAGCATGTGGAGACAATGTTCTAGCCTGAAAGGTTTCTCCACTGACATCAGGGCTGAGGGGTGATCGAGGTGGTGTCCTTAATACATTCTCTCTATCGCCATCTGTTGATAAAGACCCGCGTGGTGTGCCATCTTGATCATCTCTACTTATGCCGGATGCTTGTGCTTCATGATATTCGACCGGCATCCGATCCTGCTGTTGCTGAATTCCCGGATATTCAACAGAGAATATCATTAAAATGAATTTTACAAGACTTGTGGCTGTGTCTTTGTTGATAACCCCGGACAGACTCGCTGGTGGGAGGAACTCTTTAAGAAACAGTGTCAAATCCAAAATAATTGATCTGGTATCCTCAGCTCCATCAGTGTATGATACAGGTTCTCCTAAAACCAATGCGCTTGCAACCTGTCCAAAAGCTGCAACAGGCCCATCAATTGTTATTGGGTATTGAGGGTCTGACTCCACCCAGTAGTGCTGCACAGGAGCAAGACAACGGGAAGAGATAAAGAAAAATAAATTGGGTGATTAAGCTTCTCATATTTACTAAAAAAATAGCTAAAATGTTAGCCCTCAGTGTGCTTACTGGTATCATGTTGCAGATCAAGAAGCGAGTTGCATTTTGATCTGAAAACCGCATGCATTCTATCAGACACTGTAAAAAGGTGACCCGAGCGCGGTACTCTTGTACGGATCGATCTATGTTAGATGTTTCACTTTTAATTCCCAGGTCGCCAATGCGTATCCTCTCCAAAATCTCCGTTAAAAAAACTTGAATACGGTGATCCTTTGAATACTGAGGTAGCTTGGCTAGCTCACTTAGAAGTTTCGAAATTAAACCAAGCATTGCCTGGATGTTCTTGGGTATTAATGGTACTGTAGCCGTCAGGGCATTTGGGCAGAGTAGATCGCGAATGGTCTCAATGACTCGATTCTTAGTATGATGAGTTGATTCATAAAAAAGGTTTTCTCATTAGATCGTCTTTAGCCAGTATTTTTCAAAAATCAATATAAAAGGTCCACGAACACATGCGATCACATACCTTATTACAAGCATAAAGAGGCGACAGAAGATTAATGCTCCAAAGCAGATCTTGTAAGTCCTCTGGATCGCTTTTTAAGGGATATACTTGGCGCATCAGATCAAACAGGTTCAGGACTGCAGCTGCATCAGTATCTGTAGAGGATTTGTTGGATAAGGGTCACAAAATTAATTGAGAAAGGTCAATGCTGTCCTCAGTTTAACTATACTCTTTCTCGCCATGTCCAATAATGTATATATACGTCTTTTAAAACTGAAGCCAAGTTAGTGAAGCTACTTACGTGGCATAGGCTCTGAACGATCTGTCCGCAACATCTTGGACATAGTCTTTAGGATTTCAGGTTTGAAAGGTATCTCTACTGTGAGGCTCTTCCATCGATTTAGGATATCGATCATATCTTCTATGAAAGCTCTATCAACTGAACTAGGCTCCACCATTAGGCTATATGATGCTCCTGGGATCATTCCACGGGTGCCTGCGCCTATCCTTGCCACTGATCGGGATCGTGGCTGGATTTGATCATTAGCATGTCTCGCCAAAGCTTTTTCTATCTCTTTCTCCATCTTCCGAAGCTGCGTTCGTTGCATTACCACGGTCCTGAAACCAAGTACGCCTCGTATTCCCGTCGACACTGTTCCACCAGCTCCGGAGTTGTCAGTTGTCATTGGAGGGAGAGAAGCCCTGGTGGGTGCTTCTGTAGCATTTCCATTAATAATAGCAAGCTTTAGTGGGTTGCCTAATGGTGATTGGGACCTGTGAATGGCATCTGGTTTAGTCAAACTACGATTGTTAGAGTTGTTTATGTTGCTGTTGTCTATCGACTCTGTGAGACCTAACCTTGTGTAAGTGGAAGAACTTGGTCCAGCGAGTGGAGAGGATAAGTGAATATGAGCAATACTGTCGTTCCCGATCATCTTTTGCCGGACTCGAGCCCAGTTTCTATCTACGACTCTTGCTGGCTCTGGCCCCCTGGTAGTCATATTAGAAGTGGCGGTGGCGGCTGCAGAGTCTTTAGACGTAGTCATTGAGCCTATTGGTAAAGACATGATGGTCGAGGATAAAGTTGACGATGAAGACGTCGGTCTAGGTGTAGGTGTAGGTGTAGGTGTAGGTGTAGGTGTAGGTGTAGGTGTAAGTGTAGGTGTAGGTGTAAAGGTAGTTGTTTGAGTAGTTATTACTGGGCTTCTCGTACAATTTTTAGAGTTCTCACAACAATTAATGATTGACTGGTTTTCAATAGGAGCAGCCTGAGATATTCCAGTGTCGTCATGGTAGTGACTAAAGCTATCCGAGTACAGCTGAACATGACGAGAATGACTGGAATGATTCTCCTGTGGAGCTGCCATGTGTTCTGTAGTAAATGAGGGTTGAAACTGCCGAACAAGCTAAATGTAAATATATGCTGAATATGCTGAATATGTTGAATATGTTGAATATGCTAATTATGCTAACTATGCTGTGCGTGCATACTTTGAAGACAATTGTTTAAATAATAAAGATGTCAAATTATGCAATGGAGGCAAGATGCAAGGACGTGAAAAGGAGGAGGGAGGTCATTATAATATCAAACTGAGCGCCTGTTGTACATTTCGAAAGATGACACAAAAAGACCATGTTGCCATTGGTCATTAATTCATCCTTATCTGAGATGTGAGGGTTTCGAGGTTAATACCCCTTAAAGTTAATCTATTTTATTTAAAAAAATTGTACGACATCCAGACGATCCAGCTGGACAACGGAAATATCAGATTCAGAAATCCAAACCCCATTGGCTGAATTTATACTTGCACATTCTTAAAAATGGATCGCAAATCGTTTCGTTAGAAATAGAATCCAAGATGCTTTGTAGAAAATAATATATATCTTCAATTGCTTCGCTGGATTGCCTGGAGCAGGGTCGTTCATCAACCTGTTACAATCATCGCTGTAAGAAAAAAATGTTCCCTTTCTTCTGTCATTGCTGCATAGTGAGAAGCAAGATGGTTAGATTTCGCAGTTATCATCTACCCATTATCATGAAATGAATATTTACTCCATGTGGTAAACGCATAGCTTGCGAATTAACAAATGCAAGAAGCCACTCTAGCCCCCTACCCTTATCTTCGCATCTGTAAACCATCACCATCTTCATCATAGGGCATTCTGAACATTCTTCGACTTTATCGATTTACTATGGTCACGTGGAGCGTTTGCCACCAATCTCAAAAGAGAAGAAGCGTAGGAGTCTTTGGTTCCATGTTCCTTCTTTTGTTCATAGGACTATTTGAATACCGACTGTTCTGGTCCAGTCTTTTCTGTTTGTGTGCATTTATTTTGTGTGTCTCGAAGTATTTTATTGTCACAGTAGCTGGAAGTGGCCGGCTTTGTAATACATTTCAAGAACAGCATCTCTGCTCGATTCAACCACCCATCTTTTCAATATTATGTTATTCCTCGCGAACCTCACGATACCAATATTAAACCTACTTGGTCACAGGTCATCGTCCAAAAAACTTCACTCCGTCAACAGGGTTGTCAAGGCATCTCCGAAAACAACTCTTTCGTCCCAGTGACTGTGTCGCCAGAACGGAACATGTACGGCGCCTAGGCGCATGTCAACCCGATGATTATTTGGGCGATGTTCATCCTTCTACTATCGAGAACCATTGATCTGGACAGCTCAGTGTTCAACTCTGCACTAGATCCCAGGTCAGCTTAGCTCAGCTCAGCTCAGATCAGATCAGTTCAGCTCAGATCAGCTCAGATCAGCTATACTGCTCGGCACCGTGGTATTTGGTACAGGTAACCATCTGTGACAAACCTTGAGGGTCCAAAACTTGATATCATGGATACCTCGTCCCTCCGAAGGTATCCTTTAGAAACTTATCCAGTGATAGAGGTATGAAGTACCTCAGGAGAAGAATACTCTACATACTTCAGATTGTTGTCCTAGGGAATATGCTAATATTACCTCTGCCCCTCTTCCACAGTTTATAGCTGTATAAAAGTAAATGAAGTAGCACTATCATTGAGTGGTGATGAAGGGAGCCCCTCCTCTGCCTCTCTTTGATCGATAAAAAAATCCAAATGACCAGGACGTCAACTCTGACGGACATTTAACCAAACCTGATAATCCACACTCTGTGATTCTCAACTACACTATTTAACTAGGAAATAACTAGAGTAGGGCCTTCAGCAACGGTGAAATTAACGACGAGACGGAGACCGTGGCGTTGTCATTCATAGTTGTGAAGGAGAGCATCCTCTCAAAATCTATTGTGCTGTGCTTACACTATCACGGTCAAAAATGGGTCGTGATGACGAATCTACAGACGTTCTGTCTTCACGCCTATTCAATAATGAAAACACCAAGGATAGTAACACTACAGGGTGTATCATCGCTCATGATATATTATTGAGTCAAAAACTGCCTAGCTTCGACAGTGGAGGCAACTCACCCATGTTCTCGTGTTCTATTTATATTATACAAATAAATAAAGTTTAATATAAGGTGACAAGTTCTTCAAGTTCTTTGTAATGACTAGTTGATAACCTTGACTTTTATTTTTATTGCATTATCAACACGCTATCACTCAACTCGACTGTTGTACATTTGAAATTCGGGTTTTAGAGGCAGGAGTATGCTTAGAATGTTTGCCTCTTTTTTTATTTTTATTTTTCTTCGTTATATGCCAGGAGTATTGCCCTATTCATCGGAAACGGGGTGCCAGTCGTTCCCTAAAAATATAAAATAAAGGTTAATAAAGCAGTAAGATACTTCATTCGCCCTAGAATATATTTTTCTCTAGAGACATTTTTATTTTTTACTTTTTTTTTTTTAAATGACATACATCTCTTCAGTATCATCATCGTCTTCAGGTGCTGACCGTCGAACTGATGTCCTCTGCTCCACCGGATGCGAGGCCACTGCCTTTACGGCAGTATAAATGGGGCCATATTCCTGAAAATGATAAAAGAAAAAAGAAAGAGAAAGACAATTCAGTATTTACAAAAGGTGTTCGTCCTATAGTTTTTTTTTTTTTTTTTTTTTACCTCAAGCTGATGTCTGAACCCAGGGTTAGGATTCATACAGAAGCGTTTGTTCTGAACAAATCGATAAACAACCTCATACTCCATGCCCGTAGCCTCCATCAGATAGGCAACAACGAATGCTGGTGACCTTGAGATTCCGCTCATACAATTGACTAATACTTTTCCATTCTCGTGTAGGATAGCTTGGTCAATAAACTGTTTGACAGAGGGGAATAATGTGATGAGGTTTTGTGTTGCTGCATCCGAGATTTCAAGTTGAAGATATTTGAAATGATCAGGGTGATGGATTTTGAGGATTTTGGATTCAGACACATCCCACAGTGAAATGATGTGTGTGATCCCTGCTCGCTTTAGATCCTCCAGATTACGTGTGGCAGAATAAGGTCCTAGATAGATGGCTGGTAAGATTTCTTGCATCTCTCGCCGTTGTTCATAGCGCCATTCAAGGATGGGTGTGTTTTGACTAATGAGATGCCGGTACACTTCCAATTTGTCGGTTGCATTCTCCACAGCTTGGTCCATGAGTTTATGTGTATGATAAGAGTAAAAAAACACTTCTTCTTCTTGCTATGCGTGGTAAGCAAAAGCAAACTCTTAAGCCTTGGACTAGGATATGCTGGGTAGATAGGAGATTAAACAAGCTAAAGTTTTTGTTTTTTTGCACGTCTTGAAGTAGAGAAGGAAAGAGGTAAAAAACGAATGAAATAAAGGGGGGTGGAGAGGTACAAATGACTTGGATTCTAAGACGCCACTGTTCAATCCTGTGCGTCTTGATTCTCAAAAAAATAATGGCACAGACTCTGTTTGTCTATGGGTTAATATTATTATTTGTTTATTGGAAATACAACGCTCGATGCTGACAAAAAGCATGAAAGGCATCGCTAGAGTTAATGAGGAAGAGAATGGGAGAGGGAGGAAGTGAGGAAGAAGGGGCGTAAGTTGTTTACAAAACATGCTCACCGCGGAGCTTCTTCTCAGACTTCTGCATGATCTTCAAGAATTCCTCCAAAGTGATTCGACCATCACCAGAGACATCAGCCTCATGAACAATCTCGTCAACATCAGCCTATTTAAGCCATAAAAAAAGAAGAAAAGCTTAATTTCCTAGCAAATTCTTTTTTATCCTCATCTTTTTATTTTCATGAGTATTTTACCTCAGACAAAGAGCTGTTGCCAAAGTGCTGAAGAGCAGCGCGGAGTTCAGCGGCAGAGATGTTACCAGAGCCATCTTTGTTGATGTTTCTGAAGAGAGCACCATAGGCATCATCAGAAGTCTCTGCACCCTTGTGGTTCTTTGCCATCAAAGCAACGAAAGTCTTGTAGTCCATGGGCTGGGTGGGGATCTTGACATTCTTAGTCAACTCGGGGTCGTTGAGGAGCTTATTGTTTGGTATAATAATATGAAAGAGAAAGATAAAAAGTCAGGTCTACAAGAATTTTTTTGGACAGTATTACATTAGCAATCACTCTCTACTGCAAAACTATGGAGATGATGGACAGATTCTCCACATGAAAAAACTTGTAGCAAAGACATCGTAAAGAACCAAACGGAACGGTCTCAATGGAGGAATAAAATGAAATCTGAAGATTCAAGAAGGAAATATGAAGAAAAAAAAATTGCAAGTTCTGGTAGTGAAGAATTTGTCGAAGAGAGCAGAGGCGATGAATCATTTGATAAAGGAAAACAGACTGCACAAAACAAAGCATACAATAAGGGGTGAAAGTACGTGAGTGTGAAGGAGAGTGCATGTGTTTGTAAGGAACAGAGGAGTTGAGTGGATACCAAACATACAGCAATAAAGTCGGAAAAGGCCTTTGGCTGGATGACACCCGAATTAGTGGGGTCGAACAGAGCGAAAGCCTCCTTGTATTCGATTTCCTGACCGTGGGAGAGAGACATGTTATGAATGAAGCAAAGAAGAAAAAAGAATTAATGAGGGAATAAGAGGAAGTGAGAGATGAATGATGATGAAAGATAATGAAAAAAAGGGGAAGATCATTAACACACGTACAAGCAGTACATCGAACACGTACAAGTCAAATTTTATTTTTCTGAATCCGGACTATTTGTCTTTGAGGGATTGAAATAGAGTGCGTTTTTGCAGATGAATGGGTGCCTTTATTGATTTTTTATTTTCATATTTTTTTTTATTTTTTTTATTTTATGGTTCCTATTATCAAGTGGTAGATGGTTAACGATAATGCACAGGGCACGAATTGCCATGCTGTAGCCAACTGTGGATGCAATGACGATGGTATGTGCACAGACAATTCAGCCGTGCAACGGTTCGACCTACAAGATTTACAAATCACCTTCAGTTAGAATAAATGCTGTGAAATTTTTAAAAAAGGCAGAATTCTTTTTTTATTACCTGCCACAAACTCTTCAAAGCAGATGGCACATTCTTGATCTATCAACGGTGAGTCTGCTGCAAGTTTATAAACTTTTTTTTTTTTTTTTTTTTTTTTTTTAAAAAAAAATATCCAGTTAGCAATTAAGCATGTGAACAAATTAGTACTCAGCATATCGTCAAAATAGTTTTCTTACCGATATAGCGTACAGGTCCATTTCCTGGACCTGACTTGCCCTCTAAACAATCTTGCACATGGGCTTCTTGTGCTGCCTTGCCGCCTTCTAAACCAGCAAGGATAGCTCCACAAACAGGACACTCGCTCATGAGCGAGCCAGAACTAGCGCTACGAACCATCGGCGCTGGATGGAGGTTTGATGAGCTAGAGCTCCTCGAGGAAGGGTGTGACCGATCAGGTGCATAGCCAGAAGAGCTAGGCAGGTATACCCCATAACTCCTATCATTCTGTGATGGGTTGCTTATTCCACTGTGCGTTGAATACTGACCATTGTGTGATCGATGATAATGCTGTTGACTGCTCGAACTGGATGAAAAGTTACCAGATCCAGCACCAGAGCTTGATGCTGCCCCCGTAGATCGACCTGATCCCAAAATAGTGTAGCAAGAGTCACACACACGATAGCTCTGCGGAATGTTTCTCTGCAACGAGGCCTTATGAGAAAGATACGCCTCGCTTGATGAAGGATCAAACACTACCTCGGATGGATGCATCATCGAGCGGTGGCTGGAGCAGCGATCGCAGACAACGTGGCCACATCGGCGGCAGTGATGTCTTCTTAGCCAAAGCGAGAATTTCCTATGACATTCTCTACATTCGATAGCCTTGTGATCGGATTCCCATTTAAATTGCGGATTTTGAGCGGGTGGTAATTGGTATTGCTGCTGCGAAAAATGTTGGTATTGCTGCTGATAATAGTGTTGTGGTGCCTGCATGGATTGGACACGGCTTGAAGGAGCCCTATCTTGACTTGCAAACGAGGATGATGTTGGAAATGATGAAGAGAAGTGTCTTGGTAAATCTGAATGGGTATCAAAATCATTCCCCGGTTCTGGTCCAGATCTAATGCGAGTCACCGGAATCTGAGTCGATACTGATTCAGTTGCATTAGATCTAGAAGATGAAATGGAAGGTGTTGTTGATCGATGGTTCCGTGTGAGGCGGCCAATTGGGAAGGAATCGGAAGATGTATTAGTGGCTGCAGGCGACGCACTAAGAATTGGCACTGTGGACACTTCATGATACTGCGGTGATTGAGCAATGGGTATAGTGGACGATGATTCATCTGCTGATACTCCTGTCAAGTTCCCTACAAGAGATCTGGATGCTTCATGGTCACTGTTAATTTGCAGAGCCGAAAATCCCGTTCCAAGGTTCTCCTCATGGTTTCGGTGGTGTTCATCGTTTAAAGTGTCCTGTTCTTGATGCATCTCTGCGATACCTTCAGGAACATTGCTATACACATCTAAAATATTTGTAGTGCTCGAAAAACTGGCATCACTTGATGTTTCTGAGTGATTCCGATGGCCAAGGCGTTCATGTGAATCGATGAGGTCCTCTATCGGCTCCATATCGGATGGCCTTGATCTTTGCAAAGTCAAACTCCGTACTTCGTTAACCGATCCTGCATTGCCTGCTGATGATTGAGTTGCCAAACGTGGTGTTTCTAATTGGCGAGAGCAGCTATATATGGTATTCCGCTGCTCAGCTGCTTCCGCGAGCTCCTCTGCATGCTGAAGATATTCGCTCACCAGCGCTGTCGCTGATTGCTTAGAAGTGGGATCGTTATCGACTGATCATGATAATTACATTGGATTATCGAATCAATAATTTGATTAGTTGGTCAACATAATCTGCCTAATAGAATGTTAATTCTCTTTAAGAAACGGATTCAGCGGAACTCAACATCTTCGCTTAACTCACCTTTGATACCATTGAGCAATATCTGGATGGCTTGGCGATACCTAGCCAACTCCTGCGTCACATCTGTAAACCCATTATCTAGTCGTAATGCAAGGCTAG
Source organism: Lobosporangium transversale (assembly GCF_002105155.1). Classification (NCBI taxonomy): domain Eukaryota; kingdom Fungi; phylum Mortierellomycota; class Mortierellomycetes; order Mortierellales; family Mortierellaceae; genus Lobosporangium; species Lobosporangium transversale. The sequence goes on along the minus strand of NW_019028997.1, from coordinate 61 downwards.
CTCGCCTTATATAATTGCCTGCCATTTCTTGATGAAAAGCTGATTGTGCTGAATCTGTATC